>NW_003307547.1:2443927-2444643 GCF_000143455.1 Volvox carteri f. nagariensis | reverse complement strand
GATGGTGGCGGCGATGGCGGCGGTGATGGCGGCGGTGATGGCGGCGGTGATGGCGGCGGTGATGGCGGCGGTGATGGCGGCGGTGAAGGCGGCGGGGATGGCGGCGGTGGGGGTGGAGATGGTGGCGGTGATGGTGGCGGTGATGGTGGCGGTGAAGGCGGCGGTGATGGTGGGGGCGATGGTGGCGGCGATGGCGGCGGTGACGGTGGGGGAGATGGCGGCGGTGATGGTGGGGGCGATGGTGGCGGCAATGGCGGCGGTGATGGCGGCGGCGATGGCGGCGGTGATGGCGGCGGTGATGGCGGCGGTGATGGTGGCGGTGATGGTGGCGGTAAAGGCGGCGGTGATGGTGGCGGGGATGGCGGCGGTGAAGGCGGCGGTGATGGCGGCGGTGGGGGTGGAGATGGCGGCGGTGATGGTGGCGGCGATGGTGGCGGCGATGGTGGCGGTGATGGTGGCGGTGATGGCGGCGGTGATGGTGGGGGCGATGGTGGCGGTAAAGGCGGCGGTGATGGTGGCGGGGATGGCGGCGGTGAAGGCGGCGGTGATGGCGGCGGTGGGGGTGGAGATGGCGGCGGTGATGGTGGCGGCGATGGTGGCGGCGATGGTGGCGGTGATGGTGGCGGTGAAGGCGGCGGGGATGGTGGGGGCGATGGTGGCGGTAAAGGCGGCGGTGATGGTGGCGGGAGATGGCGGCGGTGAAGGCGGCGGTGATG
>NW_003307547.1:2404289-2441216 GCF_000143455.1 Volvox carteri f. nagariensis | reverse complement strand
TGGTGGTAGTGGCGGAGGTGATGACAGGCGAGGCCGGGGCGGTGGGGACCGCCGCCTTAGGTCGGGTCGGCTCGGGGATGGCAGGCGAGGAGGCGACGGAGGCGGAGGTGGCGGCGACGGTGGTTGGTACCGCCTGCTAGGGGGGAGTGGTGGCCGCGGCGGCGGCCGCGGCGGCGGGGACGGGGGCCGTGATGGCCGCGGCGGTGGCCGCGGTGGCCGTGGCGGCGGCCGTGGCGGCCGTGGCGGCCGTGGCGGCGGTCGTGGTGGCCGACCCGCGCTGCCATCCGCGAATGTGCCGTCACCGTAATCGCCGTAGTCTCCAGAAGCTTGGGGAGGCGAAGCTGTTACCCAGTCTAATTCATCTTGAGGATCAGATGGGAAAGACGGATTTTGAGAGCCTGAGGAAGAGCCGGCCGGATTGGACGGCATTTCGACGCCCGCTCCAATGTCGCTGTACGAATCATCGTACAGAGCCATCGTACGACGTGGCATTCGTGTTGTGCTGGCTGCGACGACGGATGCCTTTCCAGACCACGAGCTTGCCAGCAGCGCGGCTGCAGCAAGTAGCAGCACAGTCCATGTGTTCATGGTTTGGTACTTTCGAAAGCTAGTCCTGTTGTTGTGAAGGGAAGCACATCCGCTGTAACGGTAAGGCTTAGCCATAACACCGGGTTCCGAGCAGCGTCGTTGGCTGTTGTCGACTTGATGTTAATCCCACGCCCACCGCTTTCGCACTGCTGCAATATGCTGCCCAGGCTAAGTTCGGTAGCTAACCTTGAGCCTTGGATGAGGCTCAAAGCGACGTGGCTGATATATTCACAGGTTTATTGAAAAGTACGGTACCTGCGAACGGCTACTCCGATCCTCTAAAGCAGTGCGATGTTTAACATGTAATGATGCTTCATAAGCCAGCCTGAAAAGTGCAAAACATAACTGGTCGCTTGCTCTATTTGATGCTTGTGCTTCTAAAGAGAGATTAATCCAGCATCGATTGTAAAATAATAGTGCTTATGAGCTATAATCAATAACATTGTAAATATCGGACAACTAAAGTTACTTCGTTACCGGCCTTTAGGAGCTTGCCGTCTCTAAACTATGTCAGCTACGTGTTCAGAGGTAAGGAGCTTAAGATGCCATAACATCTTATTTGTTTAAGTCAAGTTTAATTAGCCGTTGCATGTGGCAGACTAGAAGGGTACTGCGTACCAGGTAGGGAGTCCCTGTGGTGGGCGTTCGTACGTTCGCTTGCAAGCAGCGAAATGCAACATCGGCCTATTGCATGTACGTAATGCTGAGTCTTGAATCGTCGAAGGATATCATTGCGTGTTTATATGAAGCTAAAGACGTTGGTAAACTGCTTCTGAGTAACTTCTGGCTGCAGACAAGCCGGTGGGATATCATGGGATAACCGACTCCAAATCGCTGAAATCAGTCAGCACAGGAAGATGAACTGGAAAATCGGATCATGTGAGATATCTCAACTTGTCGCCCAGGCGCCCGCAAATGAAAACATCCCGGAGTTGCAAAGAATAATCGTTTTGCAATACATTTAAAATGCAACTAGTGGTACCAGGTTCATACTACGTCCAATTTTCAAAATGACCACTAACCAAAGGAGTGAAGTGCTACTGGTTAAGGGAGCTGTGCTAGGTACGGGCATCAAACTTGATACACCAAAATGCCTCAGCCCCTCAGCAGTAATGTGACATAAATTCCTACAAAGAAGATGGCAATCACTGGGCCGCATTGCAGCCCTGCCGAGCCGCGCTACGGCAGGGCTGTGTTTTTGCGGCCTACGCAAGTGCACGGCATTCTCTGCCCACGGTTACTGAAGCATGACACTGTATGGTGGTCGAGTGCCAGCGAAGTGCCGCTTCCGACCAAGCGCTACTTCGTGCCAGTGGTTGAACCAACGAATCGGAAAGCAATCGCAGGCGGACAACCGCCAAAGTGCTGCCCTTCTTTCTGCGGCTTTGATTGTTAAGGCTGGTTAGGTATACGACGCTTCGCAGCGTGCTGCTTCTCCTGCTGGACTCCCGCACGGCAAAATGCACCTGAGGACAAATCATTACGGTTACTGAAGGATGTGCTTACGATGAAGCGACTCGAGCTGACTCAAGGCTGATTCGTGTGATTTGGGTTCGATTTAGACCCCTAAGCGAAATGGCACCGGTAGTGGCAATGCTTCGGGTTCATTTGACCTGGTGATTCGGCTGACCCTTTCTAGAGGTAAATATTTCCCAAACAGTTTTCTGATTGGTGAATTATGAGCATTCTTTTGAGATTAACGCATTTCAGAAAGCGCGCTAAATGTACTTCGGTATCAACTGCGACCACGTATGTGTAAAACAGGAGATAATATCATTTATAAAGATAAAATGTATACTTTTTCATTCCTAGACAACGCTGGCCGCCCTCCAAGGTCCTCTACTCTACACCCAGATAGTACGCAATCCCAGAGTCACCCTAGCCACCTTCGAAAAACCGAGCTGCAAGACATAAATACGCATGTATACAGGTACAAAAAGTCGCAGTATGGGCCTGGGCCTATACATGTATGGGCGTATGGGCGCGGGTGATCCGGTCGAATCCGCTGTTACGGCAATCCTCGTCGGTTGGCGACGGTTAAGTATGTAGCACAGCGATCTCTTAGAATCGCATCAAGCGTCGGCATCAAATGCAGTAAGAAGCTTCTGGACAAATGTCTCCCCTCATTCATAAGCTTAGCAAGGATCATGATGAATTGCGAGCGGCCTGCCGGACGTACTCAACAAAAAGCAAATGCCGGGTAGCGTTTCGGGTTCCAGGAAGTTGGCGAGTAGGTGGGTAGGCAACTGTAGATAGTAGGCTGTTCCAAGGACATTGAAGAAACTTCGAGAGTTCGCCTCGCCTCGGCATCGGCTGGCTGCAGCACGGACCCAGAACGGACGCAGGAGGGTATCAGAGAGCCACGCATTCCACGCCCGCCATTCGCGACTTTCAGAGGGGCAAAGAGGTAAAATGCGGGAGAGAAAACATCCCCTCCCGGTCAAAGAGATTAAAGTGTTGTTAGGGGATGTGTCCAATTTTCGATGTACTTTACCATGTTTACCAACATAATAACTTAGGGCCACAATTCGTTATTGAACGCAGTGCTTAGCGCGACCTAGTCCCTGGTGAGTGGGGATGCAAAACACCCAGATGGAGTGGTTCCGACGGTCCCTCCCTCGACGCCAACATCAATTTGCTCAATTCTTCTCCATTTGTGTTCGGATTGCCTGCCTGCATGTTCCTCGGAATAATGCATGCTACCTGCACTTGCCAGCACTTGGTGCATCGCCTTGCACATTTCAACGTTTTGAGCTTGCCTGCACTGACATCAAGCCACCCCATCCCATCCCCAGGGAGAATTCCCTTACAGGCCACCCACTAACCTGGCGCACAGCTCTACATTAAACCTGTGCAAAAGCTAATCTGCGGACAGTGGTGCTTGCAACTTGTCGTGGTCATAAATACTAAGGTTGTTAGGGCGCGTCGGTTTGAGATGTAGGCACTGATAGAAATCCGCACAGAAATGGTCGTATAACAGAAAGTGGAACCGATGAAGGGAAAGCCGCCATTACCCGACAACGACCATTACCCTACACGAGCTAAACCTCCGGGAATGCTCATGTCAAGATAGCCATCCCGGAAATGGTTTGGCGCCAGGGCATCGATTTGGCAACGTGCCAATGCAATAGCGGAAGAAACCTCTCCTCGCGTGCGACACGATTACAGAACAAAAGTGGCCATTCGAACATCATCAGCGCCGAAGGAATAGTAGGGCGCCTGTAGAGCTTTAACGCGGCCTAGAGATGTCGCACAAATGATAGGCATTAAGACCCACATCCACATGCGCGAGGTGAATGCAACGGCCAAGGTGACGGGACACAAGGATCAGCTAGGAGCCGCGTATCATGAACCAAAAAGCTTGTCAACTAGTCACAGGCAGGGTCACCTGCCACGTTTTAAGACATACCTGCGCAAGCAAGTGTGTATACACGTGCTGCATATGCCTGCCTCACGCACAACAAACATAAGGCCCGGCAGTAGTCAAGAGCGCCATAACATAAACAGCATAGGACGCGGTAGCCGTGGGTCGTTTGTACCGTCACACGCATAACGGCCCCCGCTTGGCGATGAATTGGATTGGTGCAACCCTAAGCCACAGCCGCAGCAAGCTGCAACAGGTCCGCCAAGTACGAGCAGTACCACTCCATAAGTTGCATGGCATGGATAAAAGGATAAACGCAGGCGTGCGTGTGTGTGTGTGTGTGTGTGTGTGTGACATGGTCGTGGGGGTGCATACCCCATACCTGCAAACCGCCCAATACGAGCCGAGGGCTCAAGGGCTGCCAGATCGCCTATAATCGCCATTCTTCCTCGCACTTCAGACAAAGCAAGTGACAAAGGAGGCTAACGACCAAAGGGAACGATAGAGTTGCGGTGGGACCACATACGTTCCAGCATCCTTGCCAGGTGTTCAGGTTCCCACTTCATAGCGTCCTTCAGATGCTCAAAGCGTGGGAAATCCGTATCAGATCTTATTTCGCCGTACACCGGACAGTCCAACAAGACGTGCTGCGTCTCATCGTCAATAGGGCTATCAGTGCCGCAGCAGGGGCATATCCGCTCCTCCCTAGGTACATAAACGCCATCCCTTGCGCACTCTGTTCGCCGCCAACGCCCAACAGCAAGGCCTAAACTGCATAAGCTTAGGATTAGCTGAACGCGAAATAGATGTTGTGATATGCGGGAGCACCTCCTTCCTGCCCGCTTGCTTAGCCGCCAGACCCATTCAGTGCTGATATCCCGCCTTGTGGATTACCTGTTGTTTACTGTGTGACGGGTACACGTCTGGCTGGACATCCAGACGCGTATGCTTCCAACCGCACGTCAACCGATGCTTAAACTCCGATACCACACCTTCCCGCGATGGCCTATCCATTAGCCATTCCACTAGTACATCAGCCTCACGTAGCCCTTGCGGGGCTCTTTCCATACGTCGTGCCCCAGAAAACTCAGAAAACGGAGGACCCGTGACCCCATCCGCTCCCTTCGGGTTTTGGAGAGCGCCTTTACAATCTCCTGTCGCAAACGCAGATATCAAGGGAATGCATGCGGGGTTTCAGATCACCCAGCGCATAAGGCAAATCTGTAAAGTCCGTCCTTCCGTCACTTATCTCTCCCCTTCCGGAGCAAACGGATAGTAACCCCGACCGCCAAATGAAACCTATACCAGCACCGGGCAGCCAAGTTATTGCACATCCATCGTGTCCTTGTCACGTGAGTTTTTGCTGCTGGCCCTGGCCTTCTTGGTCCGTTTTACAGGTTGCGCCGCCGCGTCATCAATGTCCATCTTGGCCTTTGCCCTTGCTTTAGCCGCCTTGGCAAGGACAGACTTGACCTTGGCTTTCGACTCCGCGTCCACCACCTTGATGCCCTTGATGACAACGCCTTTCCGGATGCGTACACCCTTGTTCTTCTTCAGCTTCTTGACGCCTGCCTGATGCTTCTTGGCAAGCTTAGACGCGCGCTTCTCCGCCTCTGCCTTTTCTCGCTGGAGGTCGAATTCGTGCGCTTTTCGTTTGGTGCCTTTATTGTTTTTCTTACTCATGCTTATAGTAGCTAGGATAAACAAGTAGGCAACTATTGAATTAGAACACAGTGTGCTGTTGCATATATCATGAATATGTATAAGCTGCGGCAGCCTCAATCTAAATTTACCGTTGCTGCGTTTGGTTCCGGAGCTCGTTGTGCACCGACATCGCTATTTGTCCAAATTGGCTTGGTCAGCTCAAATGACTGGTGAAGCCTGTAAGGGCCTTGGTCGCTGCGTATTTTTTGACTAGTAACATAGCGGACTGATGGCACTATTGATTGATTGTCCAAACAAAGGTTGATGTTGCGGGAGATTGGTGTAATAAGGGACAACACATCCTTACCAGCCAAAGCGCCAGGACTACAACATAAGAAGCGCTGCAGACAAAGTATTGAAATGGTCGTACTAACGGACCCATAGGCGGGAACTACCGGTCACTCCTGATTCAAACTTTGTTTGCGGTAAAGGTAAAGCATCAACCCTGCCGTAGACTATAGCTCCTTGCTAATTAGTCTGCGTTGATATTCCCGTGCTGAGGGTTTGCTAGCGGCCCGGCGAAACGGATTAATTTAGCGGATCACCCTTAACTCAAGTTAGCCCTTCTCGTTGATCTAAGAATACCTCCAATGATACGAATTCATACTGGACTGCATTCCGGTGTTGGCAAAAGCCACTCGATCAGTGGTCGTCCCCGTCATGGTTTGCGTGTAAGCAGACCTATTCGTCAGCCTCGCCTGGGTGTGTGCGCCTTCAAAGACTGGTTCAGTGGTCTAGTTCAGCAACACAAGGAAGTGGCACAGCCGCCGCAGCCGGTTTCGCAGACCGCCACCATTCCGGAGCAGTTGCTCCCATCGCAATCCCAAGCGCAGCCCCAGGCGCAGACCGCACCGTCGAAACTTCCGCCGAAGCGGGATTTTCTTGAGGCTCGACAGGTGCGCAAGCATTACGACCTTGCAATCTGACAAGCTTGTCGTAGGTGTATGCGTCCCGGAAATGAGGAAGTCAAGTCCAGTTTTAATGATGCACAGCATTTAGACCTGTGCATGCAGACAGCGCCGCAGATCTTGTCCGCGCGAAGGCCTTATCAGAGCCCCGTGATGTAGTTGAGGAGCGGGAGCAAAGGAGCTAGGAAAGGACTAGGCGATTTTCCTCACAGAGGCAGGGGTAGCTGAAATGGGTTTGGGTTTTAGGGTTTAGATATTTATCGGTCATGTTGTTGAGGTTATCAGCCCTAATCGACTACTTTCGTAGCATCGCGACTTTGTACAGAGCGGCTCGTATGTCGAGAAGAGCTTTGTAGGATGGCGCGGACCGAGACTGTGCCCTACATAGCCGCCGTACGGTGTACGAAACGAATTATTCCCCCGCAGCTCCCCAACAGTTTTATGCATTTGTATTTCCCTCGCAGTTCTTCGCATTTTTCCGAGAATTCAATTTCCGTAAACTAACCCCCACTCCATTGGGTTTCCCGCTCTATCCGGACAGTGCTAGGGTTTGTTTTGTATGTACCAGGCTGCCATAAACGTCTATGGGCTTCTACGGCTATTACTACTTGCGCCATGAAGTTTTAGCAATATGAATTATTTTTATCAACATGCATACACAAGTCTTCGCCGTCCGCTGGGCGCTGCTCCTGAACCTTCTCCTGGTCCTGCCGCACCACTTTCATCCCCCCCCCAGGTGTCCCTGTTCCAACTGTTCGACTCGTCCGATTACAAGTTCGACATTCCAACCTACCAACGGCCGTACGCGTGGCGCACCAAGCAGATATACGAGCTGCTGCAGGTGGGGGTCTTATGGGAATGTGCGGTTGCGAGGGATGTGCAGCTGCCGGGATGTGAGTCACACCATCGAGTGAACAGTTGCGTCTGTGCAAGTTGTGACCCACAGACTTGGCCCTCTGGGCTGTGGATTCTTGGCATCTTGGCATCATCACATTATGCACCTCCCCCGTCGCGCACAGGACTTTAAAAAGGCGTACGACTCACGGCAGGAGTACTTCTTGGGTGCCATTGTAGCCACGCGAGCTGCGGATGGTGCTGATGTGCCGTACCAGGTACGTGTGTGCCGTGCATATCTACACGGTGGACTTTGTTTTTTCCTTTCAGTCGCTTTGTGTTTCTGTAGTTTGCGGCTTCAGACATCGAAGACGTCGGCATTTGAGGTCTCTCGTTCTCCTCCGCCCCGCCCTCACCCGCCACCCGCCCCTCCCCTGCAGCTGATAGACGGTCAGCAGCGGTTGACCAGCCTGGTGCTGCTGCTGGCCTTCCTGCATGGCTGGGCTCGGCACCAGGGCAATGATGGGCTGGAGGGCCGCATCCGGAGGATGCTGTACTTGGAGGCTGATCCCCTGGAGCTGGGGAGCAATGGAAGGTGAGGGACGGCTAGCTGTGAGGAACGGGAACGTGGAGGGAGGGAAAGGGGAAATGCATCGGGACAGCTAAGGCATGTGTACGGCTTCTCCGCCGCGCGGAAGGTTTGGCTTACCGTTTGGCCCCGTTTTGCCTCTAACTTGCCACGACGCCCGGTGTGGGTGTGTGTGGGTGTCAATATGGCGAAATTTGATATGTGCTTTGCCTTTTTTTGAGCTTTGGTTCCCGGCCGGCCTTCAGGTACCGTCTCCGTCTTCGAGATTCTGACGACCAGTTCTTCCGTGAGAATATTCTAGACGCCTTCCTCCCGCAGCGGTACCGCCTGACGGGTCTGGCGGCAGCGGCGACCACAGCTGCTGGCGGCGGCGACGACGGCTCGGATGCAGCTGATGCCGTCGGCTTCGACGGTGACGGCGACACCGAGGTTAAGCCATTGGAGAATGAAACCTGGTGGCGGTTGTACGACAATGCGACGTTTCTTCGGAGCCAGTTGGATAAGATGGTCTCGGAGGGGCTCAATCTGCAGGTACGGACAGGTATGGCGCTGAGGACGCCGTGTACAAACCCTAAGATGAAGATTTCTACGGTGTCTTATGTCGCATTTTCCGCAAGCCTCTCGACTGCTTTATTATAACTATCTTCCTACTTTCAAATCTCTTCCCTCTGCTTTTTTTAAATGTAATTTCTTACAGTGCACATATATCCTCCTCTCCACAAAAGCCCCTTTTTCTCTCTCCGAAACCACCGAATACCACCCCAGGACTTTGCCTTCCACGTGCTACGCAACTGCTTTGTGGTGATGATGGTGGCCCGGGATGAAGGCGCCTCCTTCCGCATCTTCTCCACCCTGAACGGCAGGGGTATGGACCTGTCCGTTGTGGACAAGCTCAAGGCTGACCTGCTGGCCGGGGTGAGGCCTCAAGGGGGAGGGCGAGCTGGTTTTTCGATCACTGCTCCTTGTACGGACACAGACGAACCCGCTTCCTAAGTTTTGGATAGCTCAGCTCCTGCATTTTTGAGCCTCTCCCTCAGTCCCAACAAGTCACCCAACACCGCCTACCTCTCCTGCCCTACCATACCCCAATCCTGGGCCCCATGCGGCCCCCATCCTGCCCCATCCTGCCAGCCACTGCACCTCACCTCCCCCTCGCCCCGCCCCGCCCTTCCCTAGGATTTGAGCCCCGTGGAGCGCTCCCATTTCGCCGATGCCTGGGCTGAGATGGAGTCCGTGCTGGGTCGCGCCTCGTTCCACCGGGTGTTTGACCACATGCGGGAGCTGGCGGCCGTGAGCGACCCGCAGGTCAGGGAGACGTCGGTGCTGGAGTACTTCACGCGGCGGGTGGATGACCCCAGCGCCGTGAAGCAGGTAGGTGGGTACCTGACGGGGCGTGGCGGAGTTGTGGGCGGAGGGGTAGAAAAAGGGAGGACGGTGAGCAGCTGAAGTTGGGGAGTGATGCGAAAGTTGGCGGCGGCAGTCGTTGCCTTGGGTGTGTCGAGCCTTTCCTACTCCATGTGTCGGCACATGTCGGCTTTTCCCACCCCATGCGCCGTATGAGTCCACCCATCTCACGACACTGTCTCGAACTCCTTGACCTTCATACGTCACGTAACTCCCCCCCCCCAACCCGTGCTCTTTAGTTACTCGTTACGCTACGCTACTCCACCCTACTCCACCCTGCTCCACCCTTCCGTACCCACCCCCTAGGTTCTCCAAGTTGCACTGGACTACGGCCGACTGCTGTTACAGCTCCGTCAAGCCTCCTGGGCACCCCCCGAGCTGGCGGCGCTGCTCGCGGAAACACCCACAGAACCTGCAGTTGATAAGATTGCCGGCAACACTTCACTGGAGCAAAACCTAGCTGAGGTCTCGCCGCTAGGCCAGCAGAAGCAGCAGCAGCTGGAGGCGGCGGGCAACATAATATCGGCTATGGTCATAGGGTCGGTTTCGGAGGAGGTCACAGCTGCTCTGGGACCGGAGGATGAGAACCGGCACTTAGAGACCATGCACGAGCAGCACCGCAAGTGGCTGATGGACAGTAATGCCGTCATCGTCGGCGGTGGCGGCGGCAGTATCGACGACGCAGGAATGGCGACGGCGGTGGAGGTGACTGATTTGGTGGAGCAGCACCAGCACCAAGGGCAAGAGGAGGGTTCGACGTTGATGTTCCGGTTCGACGAGCCGGCTGCGGCGACGCCGGTCGCCACCACAGCCGCTGATGCGGACGTTGGCGATGGCGGCGGCTGGGCGGCGACGGTAACGGAGCAGCACGAGGTGGCTCCTCAATGCGCACCTGCAGAGGCGGCGGCGGCGGCGCTGGTGGCGACACCAATAGACGTTGAAGGCTTTATGGAGAAGGTTGTGGGAGAGGAGCAGCAGCAAACACAGGGAACGGTCGTCAACATTGAGCCCCCTCCTTCGTACTCGCTGTCCGCTTCATTCCTCTCCGCATCCGTAGAACAACAGCAGCAGCAGCAACAACAACCTCCGCACCAGGATTCTGCAGTCATCCAGCTGCACCAGCACCGGCAGGAGCTTCAATCAGATGTGGACGAAGTAGCAGGTATGGTGACGGTGTTGGAGAAGCCTGTGGAGGAGGCGGAGGCGGGGGCAGTAGCACCACCAGCAGCAGCAACAGAGGGGGAGGAGGGGGAGCGGCAGCAACTGCATGACGACGACCTGGGACTAGGGGCCCAGCGCCAGGCTGCGCTGCTTGCCGAGCTGGACACACGTAGTCGGCACCTGAACATGTTCGCGGATGAGTCTTGGCTGCCGCCGTTGTTGGAGTTCTTCTACCAGACAGAGGACCTGGCGGCTAGGGCAGCGTTCATGAAGGTATGACGAGAGCAGCGGCAAAGGCGGTAATGATAACATTGACAATGATGGTAATGACAATTATGGGACCATGATGACAGCTCTGATACTAAAGACAGTGATGATGACGGTGATTGTAAAGTGCCTGACAGGGAAATGGATCTCGCAGCAAATTGACGTTTCAATGAAAGGACACGAGCCATGTCGGTGACGTTGAAATGGTTGAACAGTTACGAAGAACGAGTACAATTCCATACTATACAGTAACATATGCATGTACGGCGGCACATCGGCACTGACGGTGTGTTGTACATGTGTTGTTTATGTGCCGTACGCAGGGTGCCGAGGCGCTGCAGCTGTTACTGGAGCTTCAGGGGGATCCGGCGTTGAAGGCGGAGCGGTGGGGTCTGGTCTCGCAGGCGTTACTGCAACGACCCTTCCGGCCAGAGCAAGTGCTTGGTGCGTTGCGACTGAGTGACGAGGAACGGCAGATGTTCAGGTGATGAATCTGGGTGGGTTCGGGGGAATCTTTAATTTTTAATTGTTCTACGGCATAATGTACGGTAATGATGCCTGTATTGTGTGCGGCACATTTTGTTATAACAGTTCGTGCATCATTAACATTATGATCGTAATACCTTTATTGCCTCATTACCGTGCTTTTCCCCGCTCGCGCACCGGTTTTTGCAGGTGGTATAGTTTTGTGTCTTAGTGAATTGTTTGCTGCATGGACGGTGTTGCTAACGTCGTGATTATGTGGACGACCGTGCAGGGCCCGTTTGGACGCCAAAGATCTGTACGGCACAACAGACCAGCGCACCTTGCGGCATTTGCTTGTCAGGTAGTCGGTTGGGGAAGGTTGGAAACGGCGGGAGGGAAAACAACGTTGCATGGAAGTCGAGCCGAAGGGAAGTTGAATGAAGTAAATAGAAACTGCTCATTTCTGTCGTGTCCCAAAGCTGTCTGCGGATGCAGTTCATCACTTTGAGAAATCTATTGCGCGTATGCCTGTAATTAAGGCCCTGGGCGGACTTGAAGGCCAAGTAGCTTGTGCGACTTCCGCATAGGGTTCCTCTCGCTGTTGACTCCCTTCTTACTCCTAACCCCCAGCTAACTGCCCATCCACACGCCGTTGATCGTTGGGTCCAGGTGCGAGCCCCCTTCCGTGTGCCGCTCATTGATGAGTCCGGGAGGTCTGGGGGGCCTTATTGTGGAGCGAGTGGTGCCGCAAACAGCCCCCGAGGTAAAAAGGGATCGAGTGGTGCGGGAAGAAATTGCGTTACGGGCCGGGGATAGTGTGAGAAGAGGAGGGAAACGCGGTGAGGAAGCGAAGGGGGGGAAGCGAATAAGGTACAACGAAGGGGGGAAATTTTGGATGCTTGTGCTAACAGCGTGCGGTGGACGAACAACCGCGG
Source organism: Volvox carteri f. nagariensis (assembly GCF_000143455.1). NCBI lineage: Eukaryota > Viridiplantae > Chlorophyta > Chlorophyceae > Chlamydomonadales > Volvocaceae > Volvox > Volvox carteri. Next base: position 2,428,997 of record NW_003307547.1, on the reverse strand, counting down.
TGGACGAACACCCGTGTGGGTCCACAGATCTCTGGGTCTCAATTACCCCACGTCCGACCTTCCGTCTGGGTCTCCATTATTTTGTTGGGCAGATGTCCGGTTTCGTGGATCTCCATTATCGTGGCTGCTGGTCCGTGGGGAACTGGCGTTCCCGACTCCCACTGTAGCCCACCTCACCTCACTTTGGCCCGCTCCACTCCACCTTCTTCGTCTCGATTCCACACGCCACGTACATGCCACGCAGGGCTCAACTTGGCGTAAGACGCGGATCTCGTCACCTTGTGATCCGCATTCCGCCTGGCCCGACCCATGGTTCACTGCTGCGGCACGCACCGCCGGCACGGTCACCGCCGCGTCTGAAGGGGAGCAGCCGGCGGAGGCAGTAACAGCAGGACAAGATGTCGCCACCTCTGCTAGCGCCGTGCCCTTATCGTACGAGGTCAAGTATTGGTACGAGGTACAGCGCCTAAACTGGCACGGGAAATTGGGCAACTTGGTGCTGCTGCCTGCTACTACTGCTACCGCTGCTTCTGCTACAGCCGACTATGACGCCAAAGTGGGGCTTTGGCGGCAAGCGGGCGTCGCGTCGCGGTTGCCGGGTTTCACGGGTCCGTTGGTGGACGAGCGTGGTCGGTACGGCAGGTTCCGCTTTTGCCACGACGAGTGCCGTCAGCGCCACGCAGGTCAGTAGTGTGTTTGTAAAGGAGAAGCGTATTCCGTAACAAGAAAGTGTCGCATCATGTTGGGCCGTCTTAGGTCCGAGTGAAGGTCTCATTGCGAGCCAATCGATACTGTGCAGTGCCTGCAAAGAATCTGTTGTGTGATGCCAAAGGCTGTTCGAATCACCCGATCGCCTTTCGAAGTCATCTAGGATACTAAACATACAAACACCCCCCCTTACATTCCTCCCTTACTGGCAGATATGTTGGAGTATCTGATCAACGAATTTGAGCTCTGAAGCATGCTGGTGATGGCGACTGTAGCAGTGGCGGGTGGTACTGTAGCGATATGTGAGCGTCAGCGGCACGCCCAGCACTGTACAATTTAATAGTATACCGTTGGAGAACGACATGGCTGCAGCAACTCCATGGGATCGTTACCGTTGTATCTGACCTACACTACACTAGGTCTCTTCGGCTGGCTACTGCTTGGCCATATCGTATTAATATTTCAGCAGCAGCGGCTCCATGCCAGCGAAGGCACTCGGGGCCAAAGCGGTTCTGAGCTGACGCGTCTGCTGGAAGATTCCTATCTGTGTGATGGCGGGAGTGAGTGTTTCTTGTATTTTTGAGGATTTTCGGCGCGGGCGAAGGCAGCAGCAAGCTTTACAACGGCGTTTTTCCCGGTTTTACAGGGCGATTGACGCGAGGAGAGATGTCGGAATTGAAGTTTTGATCTGAATTGTGGTTGTTCGAAGAGGGAGGCTTTATCGTTATCGGTGAAGTGGTTGCTGTTGTCAAGCTCTCCTGTCGCGTCGTGAACATCAAGTGACAGTGTGCTGGTCATGTTTTGTGCTATAAACATTCTGCCTATAAGCACATATCATCGGCGTTATAACGGTGATTATGGGAAGATGAGTAAGCTTGGATATATGCAGCCATTACTAGAAAAATACCGCTATTGTGAGTAGACGTCATAGACAGCTACGTTATATACGCTACGCATGGAAATCTTATGTACACGTTGCTGAAAGGAGAAGCATCTTTCCACTCACGCGTTTCTACGGCTGCATTGAAAAGACATTGGACAATTAAATATCATGAACAGCGTGTATTAACACCCTACGTCACTGTCAGTAGTTCATAAAGCTCCTAAATCACTAGAGACCATCGCTCTTTAAAACGCGTCTCTTATAAGTCAAGGTTCCGTCCCTAATCCCTTTCGGCAAAGTCCCGCTTTCCTGCACGGTACAACAATACTCACAACATCTTCTAGCAAAGACCTCGTCAATTTAGTATCGCCGAACCGCCGCTCGGATATTGACGCTCTGGTTAGCTCACCTCCTCCCCCTAAAGGGGACGAATTTAAAGAGATTCCCCTTTAGCTGCAACCGTCAGTCCTCTCACCCCCTCCCCTTCTTCCCCTCCCTGTCACTTCACTCCAATCCCCGCCCAGCCCTCGCCTCCTTCACATCCATCACGCCGCGGCCACCTTGCCGTCCTCCACAAACGCCTGCTCCGCCAGATCGATGGCCCGGCCCAGCGCCGCCGCCTTGTTCACCGTCTCCTCGTACTCGGACTCTGGGCGACTGTCGGCCACGATACCCGCACCCGCCTGCGACGACAAAATAAGGAAGTGGGGTTTCATGGACTGAGCTGCAAGAGGGAAGCGGCAAGGATGCGGACGAATGTATGTATGTTGTTACAGGGTGGTTAACTTCGCCAGCGGCCCCCTTTCCCGGGGCAGTCCCTGCTCTCCCCTGCTAGAGGGGCACCCTAATCCGTCACCCCATCCGACTTCAGAATGTATTCGTTGGGTTCGGCAACTCACCACCAGCATCCAACCAAATCTAGCGGATCAACGGCGCATCAACTTAGTTCCTGGTCAGCTCGCAAGTTGATATTATCACGTCCTACACCGTCCATATGATGGGGGGTCACCTCCCATTTCATCACTCCTCAAACACCCGAGGAGCTGGCAGGCGGATTTGAACCCGGGTCGACTGGATCGACTGGGAGCAGAAGTCAGGCCTTAACTTCTGCCAGCCGCCTGCCTAATGTATGTATGTGTGTATGTTTGTGAGGAAGCACAGAAGGAAATAAGACAATGTGTGCGTTGTGGCGTAGTGGTGCGATCAAATACTCGCCAAAGTAGGGAAAAAAAGAAACCCTTTACTCTTCATCAAGAAGGGTTGTCATTGAATGATATAAATATATAACGATGAACAAGTGTTCACATATCCCATGCGAGGGAGGCTTTGCAGTAAACAGGGTCACACGCCGGGTTTTGATCTATCCAACAAAATTCAAACTTAACCTGCAAATCAAATCTGAACTCGAGCGGACTACTCCGCCAATACTCTCGCGCTTCCTTGCAGTTTTTACTGGGCTGTTGGCTGCACCCCCCCCCCCACCTGGATGTGCACGCTCCACTCGCGGCGAGGTGGACAGCCAGGGGCCGCAGGAGCGTCGTACTTGTACAACGTGTCAGCTGCCGAGTCGGGAATAATCATCGTTCGTAGCCCCAGGGCCATGTCCATAGCCCCTTGTTTTGGTTGAGCGTTACGTTACGGCGTTACAGTATTTGGTTAGGTTGTGTGGAAAAGGTGGGGTGAGGTAAAGTGAGGTGTGCCGGAACGGCGGATTGGAAATACAGGCAGCAGAATGACGGCGGGAGGGCGGGAGAGGAGGAAGAGAGGAGGAGCGAAAGCACAGCTACCAGAACAGGGATCCTCACCACAACATTAAGAAGGGGGCTACTGACTCAGGAAGTAACTCCAGAAAGCGCAAGTGGCCCCCATTGGGGGGAAAGGAAAACAACAACGCCCTCTCGCTTCTCCTCTCCCTCACCCGTGAAGGACACGTGACCAATACCGCCGCCGTACGGTCCCCGCTTGTTGGCCTCCAGTTCGTCAATGATTTGCATGGCGCGCACCTGACAACGAACGAACAACAGAACGACCAACGAACAAACAACAGAAAAGCGAGGCAGCGGAATTATTAACCTCAACCTAGGGGGACCAATTGTTTGGAGAGCGCAGCGGAAGAATTCCTAGCCGACCGAGGCGCCGACCGTAGCAGTGCCCATCTGCATAAGAGCATGCACAGGTCATATGCATCATTACGCCCGTGACATGTTTTGTCCAGCCACCCCTTCCTCCTGCGAACCCCATAGCACCTCTCACAACACCCACGTATACATGACGAGGATTATCGATCACCCCAAACCGCTGTCCTCCCCCCCCCCCAGCCCCCCCCCCCTCCCATTACCTTGGGCGCCCCGCTGACCGTGCCCGCCGGCAGCGCCGCCCTCAGGGCGTCCCACGCGTCCAGCTGCGGCAGTAGCTGTCCCGTCACTGTGGAGCTGATGTGCATCACGTGGCTGTAGCGCTCCACCTCCATCAGCTTGCGAACCACGACACTGCCGGACACAGAGACCTGGCGGCAGACATACATACATACATACATACAATCACCCAGTCAGATGTCAGAGTTACACACAGTATTTCTCACGCGCCCGCGCCCTCTCCCACGTCGTCCTCACCTTCCCCACGTCGTTCCGCCCCAGGTCCACCAACATCACGTGCTCCGCAATCTCCTTCGCATCCGCCAACAGGTCCGCCTGAGGGGGGTGGTGCAAGCGGGGCGGGAAGGGCCATTACAGCAGCAGCAGCAGCAGCAGCAGCAGCAGCGGCCAATAGCCAGCAATGGGGAATATGACCAGCATGCACATATGCGCGTGAAAGCAATGAGCAAACGAACCGAACCGAAACGGGAGCGCATACACCAGCAGCCAGCAGCACCCCGCTACTACCACCGCCTCCTCCACCGCCACCACATACAAGAACACGCACACACACACCCCATCATTGCCAGGTCCTACTGCCCCTTACAGAGTTCATTAGGAGACACACACACACACAGACAGACACACGCACACAGACACACACGCATACACGCACAGAATCCGGGGCACCCTGCACCAAAGGCCCTTTCTCTACACCACCACCATCCCCCCGTCTCAGCAGTTGCTTCTTGGCCACTTGTTGCATCACATAATTCCCCCGTCCTTTCCCTCCCCTTCCCCTCCCCGCCCTCACCTCCAGCGCCTTATCCGCCTCAGGGTCCTTACCCCGGGGCCGGGTTCCCGCCAGAGGCCGGTTGGTGACCACGCGGCCGTTGTCCACGCGACACAGGATCTCCGGAGAGCTGCTCACAATGTGACACCCGCGAGCCTGATCAGGAAACAGCGGGTGTACATTGGGGGTACGAGACGAGGGGTACACATCACACGTGGTGATTATGTGATTGACAGGGAGGAAAGGAAAGGTGGGCATGGGGGCCCCTCCGTACCTCCGTACCTGCATGTACACCATGTACGGCGACGGGTTGACCACCCGCAGCGCCCGGTAGATTTCAAAGGGGCTGGCGAATGTTCGTCTTTCAAAGCGCTGGGACAGCACCAGCTGGAAGATGTCCCCCGCCTGGATGTGCTCTTTGGTGGCCGCCACGGCGTCCATAAACTCCTGAAGGTGATGGGGGTGAAAAAGGGAGGGAAGTGGGTTAGCGCCGTACTTGTTCGTAGTATTGCGTATGGATGCCAAACTGCCAAAAAACATAACCAGGCTGGTGTAAAACCCTCAGGTCGCAAATATGCGCGGAAAAGCTCTATAAAGGAGGCGGACGTGTACGGAAATGAACACGAACAAACAGCGACGGGAAGTGTGAAGGAAGTGATGTGGGTTTTGTGATCACAACGTGATACCACAGCAGCATCAACATCAATAACCCGGAAGTGGAGGTCACTCTGAAGAACGGCGGACGGTTCAACCCCCAACCCGAATGGACCCGAATGGACGCGGTTGTGTTCCACACCCCACCCTACCGGGGCCACCAGCCCCTCTTCCCCCCACGGAGGCCCCTCGGCACGTGCCTGCTTCGTCATGTTGGAGTTGGATGGCAGTGCAGGTCGCTTGTTGAGGTCCAGGGAGATGGCGCCCGGGGTGAGGGAGGCGGCGGGGGGAGCCGAGGACAGACGGGCAGCCAGACGGCCCAGTCGCGCGAGGCCGGCATCGTAGGCTGCTCGCAGGGCCTCGGGACTAGCGGCGTCCTACATAGGCGGGTGCATAGGCGAGGGGGGGGAGTAGGTGAGTAGGTAGGTAGGTAGGTAGGTAGAGGGGGGAAGGAGATGACGGGGCGGAGGGGAGGGAAATAAAGCGATGCTGATGCTGATGCTAATACATGTGCAAGGAATGACCTCCCCCGGCTGCCGTCCACCCAAAGCACCGGCGACGGCTGATCCGGTCGCTTCTTTTTGCCTTTCAGCGCAATCCTTCCTGGCTTGTTTATTATTTCCCTGTCATGCCTTGTTGGCTGCTTGGCCAAACTCCCCTCTCTCTCCCCCCACCCCACCCCAATCAAACAAAAACCGCCACCCTCCTCAAAGCCCAGAAAACCCTCTTTCCCCCCCACCCACCAACACACACGCACACACCCCTACACACCTGCTCCGAAACCGGCACCCAGGAGATCGGGTAGAGTATCTTTGTCGCCTGGTCAAACACGACCACATCGTAGTACAGCGCCAGGTGCATGTCGGGGAGCTGACGGTCGTCTGGAGAGTGAGGGGACGTTAGGTGGTGGTTGTGTAAGTTGGGGTGAAGGGGGGTGGGGGGAGGAGTTCATGACAGGAGGGCCCTATGCGCAAAGGAGGAACGAGCCAACAGGCAAAAAGACGTGACCGGAACAGCGACCCGGACAGTGGGGATGTCAGCCAGCCGGCAGGGGAGCCTTTGGGGGAGAGAGCCGGGGTACTGGCCGTCAAGGAGGCACTGGCCGGGGTCCAGTGGGAAACAGTGAGCAAGTTCCGGAGGCGGTGGTGGTGGTGGTGGTGGTGGTGGTGGTCGACGTATGGTTTGCCCTCAGTGTTGGTAAATTGCCCCTCTGAGCGCGAGGAGCACCCGCCTCGGGCTCCTTGTCCTCCCGGACAGCAATCCACCGCCGCCACCATTACCACTACCACCACCATGAATACTACCAGCAGCAGCAGCAGCAGCAGCAGCAGTAGCAGTAGCGGCACCGCTGCCCTCTCGAAAGCCTTTGGGACGCCGCCAACACTTTTGACATTCGGAAGTCCAATATGATGATGGTCAAGAGCCCGGGGGCCCCCAGGTGGGCCCCCCTCACAGGTGGGCCCTATGGGCAACACACACACACGAGCATCACATCCCACCCATGACCCCTCAGCTCCGACTCCCTCCCCATCCCCATCCCCCTTCCTACACCTCTCCTAAAGGAAACCCTAAACCCCCACCACAACCCATCCCTCGCCCTCAAACACACGACGCACCCGTAGGAGCTGACTCAAACGGCAACTTGTTGCCGTACACGTAGCGCACGGTGTCGTACCCGGCGTACCCGACCCAGCCGCCGGTGAACACGTCCGGAATGCCGTCCACACGCGCCGGCCGCCAGTTCCGGCTCAGACTTTCCGGAAGCTAAGCACGGCATGTACGGCACATACAATTCAAAACATTCAAATATCATTTTATATCCGACATACATACGTGGAAAAAGGGAGGCGGAGTGTGTGAGAGGACAGGAAGGGGAACATTCGGTCCCAGATCACACACAGCTCCAGGCCTCCGTATCAGGACCCTCGAGTACCGAGGACTTCAATCACTCACGCACACTCTCAACGACTCAACGGTCAACGGTCAACCTGTGAAATTCGACCACGAGGTCCAAAGCAACCGCTCCGCTGCTTTGGTGTGGCAGCAGGCGTACCGTTGCAGCACCCGCACAGGCATATATGCTGCCTGGCCTATTCTGACCCACAACTACTAACTAACTACCCCACGCCACAACCGCCAACTACCCCTGTAACTACCTGCATGGGATCCTCCATCGTGGTAACGGTACGGCTGCCGGCCGCGTGATCCAGCAGCACCACCCTGTCCCGGGTGGCCACCACTTCGAGGGCCGGACAGGAGCCCAGGAATGAGTAGCGGCCCTGCTGGTCGCCGTTCACAACGCTCTCCAGCAGGAAGGAGGGCAGCTCGCTGTCGTTCTCCGAAACCAGGCACCTGACGGGTTTGCAGACAGGGAAATGAAGACGGGTTTGCAGACAGGGAAATGAAGACAAAAGCCGGATTATTGAAATTTGCGCGTGGCAGGATATTTGGACTGGTTGATTATCGCAATCGAATTTCATGGAGAGACAGGATTGGCTGTTCGTTAGAGACAGGACTTTGCATGGCGACGCTTTTGGCCCCGAGGGGAGAGAGAGGAGGGTGGGGGGGAGTGATGGGTGAAAGGGAATAAGCAAGTACGGGTGTAGCGGTCCGGTGCCCACACCCAGAGCGTCCGTGCCGGACTTGCGTCGTGGGGAGGAGGGTGTCGTGTTTTGGAGGAAAATTAAAGAGGGGGAGAGGGAAGGAGGCGCGGGGAAAGTGTGTCAAGCCAAGCAACTACACGCATGGCGTTGAGATTGGGCCGCGTGCACCGTATATATGCCGATGTGCACGGACGTACACGTCCATAACGACACATCGTGATGCGGTGCAGTGAATTTTAGAATTCGGGTGGCGAGCCTCCGATCTCCACCACTTCGAAACCCACATCCCAACCGGCCGCCAACCCGCATCTTGACGGCGCCCCCGGGATAGATCTGCTGTCACTAGTTCCCAACCCAGGTCGAAGGTAAGGTCCCGTTGTCCTACAGGCTGGGCTGTGTCGCAGTAACCATGCGGTCGATGTGTTGCAGGGAAGGGGAATAATGGAGAGAGTGCCGGAGTCAAAAAGGGAGTCGGGGCCACGGCACGTACCGGTAGGCGGAGACGGGGGTGAGATGGTCCGAAAAGATCCGTTTGCTGAGAGGCACCAGGTTGGCGCCGCTGTTCACAGCCTCCAGGAACTTCTCAAAGCCCGCGTCACGGGCGCTGCAGTTATGGGTGCTGCTGCAGCTGGCGCTGCCGGATGCAGGCGCCGGCGAGACATGCTCGCCAGAAGAGGAACCTACGCAACGCACCACCGTAAAATTGGATTTCAGCTGTAAGAAAACAACCTCCTTTACTCCCCTATCCAAGGCAACGGGGCCCCGTCGGGAAGCCATCGCACGTGCTTGCGGTTGTCCAAGACGTCTAATCATAACAACCCAGTGAATTAGCATATCCATAATCTCATGCATGTTAATACCTCACCTTGCTGGTTGCGGGTTAATGAACCCGCATCAATAGTTGCTGTCGCCTTTACAGGAAGAAAGCCTCGCCCGAGCGCTGCCCGCAATGCCTAAATTTCCACAAGGGGAAATGGATTAAGTCTTGCTTGTCACACCAAAATTGGCCCCGCCCGCCTGAGAGCTTTGCAAGCTTGGCGGCTTGAAATCGCGATAACTAACCCGGCTAGGTACAATCAGCTTCCGGTGGGCTGTGGCATATTGAGCATCGCAAGCATTTATGTGCGGCCTCTGACCTAGAAGCGACATGATTTTCCGGCGACAGGTGTTGAATGTTCAATGAAGGCAAGCGTGGGCTAACGAGGCTGCATCAGCTATGGTAAATATTCTAACCTCAGAGTGAAAGCAATAATAATATTATAGCAGCACATAACTACGATGTGTCCAGGACGCAGTGACACAATTACTTTAAGGCCTTGCAGTGCAGATCTCCTGGAAGAGTCGTGAATGTCTCTGTCAAGCCAATTGGTGTTAAACACGTCAATTTTTTTAAGATTATTGCTGAGATGTAGCCTGATGTGTCGCTTTCGTCCCTCGGGTCTGTGCAGAGCCGACTGGAGCATGAACGAATCGTAGATGGAAGCAACTCTGATACATGAATAAAATCTTACACAGCGGCATCTTCCAGCAGCATCCTTCACATCATGCCAGGAACATCTTGGCACATCCTGCTCGTACTACAGCCGCAAGCATCAGGCAACGCCCTTTCCCTTTTCATCGTACCTCTTAATACGCATCCTAACATGTCATATCCTGTACCTCTATTCAGTTATACACCACATGCGCAGAAGAACACAAAAAAACTGCCACAAGCAGACCAGAACGGCGAAGCGAGCAAGGCAAAAACACACTCCTTGAAGCAACTGCAGCTGAACAGCTTAAAACCTTCCACACGTCCATTTAACACCGAATCTCAGCGCATGGAGCGAAACAACCAAAACACACATACAAATCCTCTTAAACCTCATCTATCTGATCGCTACTTCCGCGCACGATCCTTACCCTTCCCCAAAGCAGACCTCAAAACTTTTCACGTGTGGGCGTCGTGTCTGCAGTCCGAACCTCATCACGATGCGCCGGGTCGCTGTCCTGCATGCTCATCTCGTCCAAAAGGCCCCACGATGGAGCCAGGGTGGGAGGGAGCCTGTGGAATCCGTTTTCCAGGCTGTGCTTGGCCCTGCTGCAGGAGCTGACAAATTCCCCAGGTTATTAAGAGACCACCAAAAGGCTTCAATCCATCCATCCATGCATCCATGCATCCATGCAGCGAAGTCCCCCTGTCGTCCCCAACAAGACATCAAATCACCTGCAACGGTCGAGACGACCACACCACCACCACTACCAACCAATCATAAAACAAAAACACATGTTGTGTGGCTCACAGTTCACTCGTGGTGTAACGCGAATAACGTGAACAGCGCGAACGCTTCTTTCCATTCTCCTATCCACCGCTAGAAATAGAAACGCGTTATTCCGGCACTTGCTGCCTGACAAGAGTATCAATTACGCTGTAGTAGTGTTACGAGTCGCACTGTGCTCGCTTCCCGACATGGGCTCGACGGGGACATAGCTCTTGTCCTCGCATGCTACATCCGCTATAGCAGGGCATCTAGACGAGCGCACACGCACACACGCACACATGGCACAGGGGGAAACAGAGCACGGGACCTATGAGAGGGCGACCTGATCTGCCGTTAACACCAGTCCCGGACTTGCCACCGCGCCTATACGCCTTATACACGGATAGCATACGGAAGCATAACCTTGAAGCACAACAACTCTGCACGCGGGCCTTCCCAGAGGCGAACAAGAGGTCGGTAAGAGTGGTAAAATCTAAAAAAAGCTGCCAACGAATAACAAAACGCGAGTATCAGCTGTTCACAGCAAGCAATGTTAGTCGAGCGTGGCGAAGTTCACTCTCTGTATAGGATCACATTAAAAACCAGGCTCCGAAGCCCAAACTCCAAAACTACATCAAATTATCCCCACCCAACCATCCAACATATTTTATTTAAAATTATCCGCGTCAGCAGCATATAGTTGGATATACGAGTCAGGTTAACCCATCGGGATGTACGGCGGGTTGTTTACCGTTATCCAGGCTCAACCGCCGTAATGACGGCAGCAGCCACTGCCGAAGCAATGCGAGTATTGCAAAATGTCCTCGCCGTACAAACTGACAAACAGACGTCGTACAGCAGACAAACAGACCAACACAGATAGCCTACCTGGTCACATACATTACGAAATCGCGTAGAACAGGCAGGGACTGCCATGCCGTACCTCACATCCTTTCATTCCGCATAATCTCAGTGTACGGGCGCGTACGGCGAAAGCTGCGATGCATCAAACTTACACGGTTGCACAATGGTTGCTGCCGCCACCGGCAGCACAAGCACAGTCCCCGGCCAGGAATCCGACCTCGCTCGCGAACATTCCCTATCTGGCTGTTCAACCTTCGCTGGCGCCGCCGCTATGCTGCCGTCACAGTCGTACTTATCGTACGATAACAGCGGCTCCGCCAGGTTGTTCTCTTCGTGGCTCCTGCTAGGGGCCCATAGCCATAGTGACCGCCCTCCTGCCACCGCCACCGACTGCTGCTGCAGCTGGGGCCCGCTGCAACAACCCAAATCAGCTACGCCTCCTTCAGTGTCCTCATCCCAATCCAGATGTACGGCAGCCGCTGTACGACTGTCCTGTGCGCCCAGCTTATAGCCTGCCAGCGTCATGCCCACAACGACGACCAGCCCAAGGGTCATGACGACCAAACAAGTCAGCTGTACGGCAAGAAGCAACACGACCCACATAGGTGGGGCTCCGGTCAAATGCGTTACGCCGACGTTGACGCCAGCGGCGACGGCAGCGGCGGCGGCGGCAGCCACAGTATCTTCACCATCGCCCCCTTCATCCGCGCTCACCGGCACAACCAGAAAGCCCGGGTGCACCGCCCATAGCGCCGGTCCCTTGCCGTCATCCTCCGCGACCACCGCTACCGCTGCCGTACCTCTCCCGCCGCCGCCGCGTCCATCGGCGCGCGCTGCCGCCGAACCTGCCTCGCCGACGTTAAAGCCCTCCACAACCTCGCCGCTCGACATCTGACGGAGCTTCGATGACCACACAAAGTCCTGCGCGCCGCCGCTGGCGACAGCGGCGGCGCCACCGTTAGGTATCGGCATGGTCGTATCGTACGACTCGTCAAGGCTGGAATCCGCATTCACGTGTTCACTACTACCAAAGCTGTGGACCTGCTGTTGCAGCCGTGCAATGGCACGCTCCGCCATGGCCTTAAGCGCCGCGGCAGCGCTGGCGGCGGCGGCGCCGCCGCCGCCATCGACACGGCGGCTCTCGGCTGCCGCGGTCACTCTTGCCATCCTTTCCTCCCGCTCTAACAACCGCTGCTCTATCGCCTGGATCCCAAGCAGCTGCTGTTTCTCCTCCTCTTCATCCTCCTTATCAGGTAAATGAGTTGGATTCTGAGGCTGTACGACTGGAAAAGCATCGCCGTACAGGTAATTTAGGTTAACACCAGAATTCGGAGCATCAACCCCCTCACCAACTTTGACAGCGGCGGCATTGGATGCCGTACCGACTTCGGAGCCCATATCCACGTCATCATCGCCATCGAGAGGGAACAAAGCCATTGCTGCTTCACCCCCTAACGCCAGCATTGCCGCCGTTGTGGCGGTGGCAGCGGGGGACTCCCCCGAAGATACGTCTCCCACGGAACCCACGCGCGCGTCATGCTCCGAAACCCGGGGGTAATTCGACTCCTCCGCAGTACCCCAAGCGGGTGCGGTCCGACCCCCTTCGGAGCCGCCCTCGACCTCGACACCCTCCGCTACCCCCGCCATCATCATCATGGCGACCGCCGCACCACCGACTTCGCTCTCCCCCGAAAATGCCACGCTGCCGCCTGCCCCTGTTGTCGCTGCTGTTGCTGCAGCTGTTGTTGCTGTTGCTACCGCTGTTGTTGCTGCTGCTGCTGCTGTTGCTACCGCTGTTGTTGCTGCTGCTGCTGTTGCTACCGCTGTTGTTGCTGCTGCTGCTGTTGCTACCGCTGTTGTTGCTGCTGCTGTTGCCCCCCTTCCCGCTCGCTGAGGAGCAATGGAACCGCCCCCGGACAGCGGCGGAATGACGACCTCCTGGCATGCGTTGCCCTCTTGGGAGGTGTCGCAGTCGAAGGGCTTCAGGTCCTTGTCCAAACACATCCAGATCTGCAAAACCACACAAACAAAAACACGTATGTGGCACAGGAAAACACACATGCGCGAGGATCGATGTGCGAGTGTGAGACGAAGGCCATGATAACCCAAGAGGCCCAAGGCTGCTTTTTCCGTGTCTTTAGGGTTCATTCATCTCCGGTAAAGCGTGTTCGGACAATCTCAGTCTCGGCAACTGGCAGAGGTGCACGTTACGATGGCAGGCACGCGCTCTTGCAGCTGCGCTGAAGCAATGTGACACCGCACACGCGCACCTCGGAAAGTTGGCCCTCATCATCGCAATGTACGAGCGGCCGTACACCGTACGTATCGTCAATCACGTCAATCAGGTCTTGTGCGCGATACGCGGTTGATGTACTGGGCAAGATGTTGGCCTTGCGCAAAGCGGCCTGAGACGAGGAGGACATGTTCACGTGAAAAAATGTGGGAAAATGGCAAAGTGACCCTTGGTTCAGCTTTCGAGTATATTTATACATACTGTTGGATCAAGTTCGATGCCGTGCTTAAACTCCCGACGTGTTGCCGTTTTATTGGAACTCGGAAATATTGGGAGGAGAGCCAAACAACAACCCACATAAGTTTCAGTACTTACCGACAGGTCGTATCGCCAGTGGAGCTTTAAGATATGGCCAAAGTACGAATGCTCCGACGGAAAGATGTCCAGCGCACATGTGCCGTGTTTGGACCACTCATGCTCCCAGAACTCGGCATTTTCGGAGCTGAAAAACGTGCTCGGCCACTCGACCTCCAGATCGTCCATCAGATCTTCGAGCTGGTCCTCATCAAATTTGTCTTCCGGAGTGCAAAACTGCGGCCAGCTGCCGTTACTGTAGTTGGGCCACAGGCCGTGAATGGTGAAGTGGAACCTGGGGAGTGAAGAAGAGGGGGAGGGGGAAGGAGGTGGTGTTGGGGGAGGTTGGGGCTCGGGGGCTTGGGATTGTGCAGGACGCAGGGAGCGGGGGATCGACGGGGATAACATAGCGCAGGAATGCAGGAGCGTTGCATAATGAAAACGGAGGGAAAAAAGAAGAATAAAGCTGGGGGATCAGGTCACTGCGTTCTAGAGGCTTCATTTCATCCGTGAGGTATCGCCGGGAGAGAGGGTGTGAATCTTTGGATGGGCAGATGGTTGTGCGGAAGGGGGGGATTGCCGCCAGGTGGGGTCGAGGCGGTTAAGCCGACGATGCAAGTGTGCGCATGTGTTACACCACATCTCATAAGCATGTGTTTATAGGGATGACAAGAATCAACGGGATGAGGAGTTCGTCGTCCGCGTTGAATTGCTGCTGCGGATGAGATTGATTACGGTGAGGAATGGTGGCCTGCAACAGCTCTGACTGGCTAGCTGGCGCGGAGGCCTCGTGCCGAGCAGGCAAGAGACCCTTCAGGTAATGCTGATGAGGCGTCTGTGAGACGAAATTTAACAGCGCCAAAACGCGCTAGTACACGGGGGATAAGAGCATCCTCGCACGGTCCATTTGCGTTTCGGTGCAAAGGACAGTTCGGCTGGAAACCCACCCGAAATCTCGAAGCCGTGGGCAGTCGTTCGAGCTGCAATAGCTGCCGGGCCATTGCCTGCAAGGATGAGCAATGCCCAAAGGGTTCGACAGCTATGTGCGACAAACGGTCGAGGCCGAGGCCACCAACGCACCTGACTAGAAGGAAAAAATCAAACTCACGTGGCTTGTCCTTAACATTATGCAATGACACAATGTGCCTTGAGCAGTTTGCCAAGCAGAAAAGCCCGGCGAAAATGAGCTTGCGCAACCAAGGGGCGTAACCCCGGCCTGACGCCCAAGCGACAGGCATCACAAATGAAAGGCACCTAAGATCACAGTAATTCCTGAAGAGGTAGCAAAACTTAGTTGTAACGAGTTTTCGTGCTTTGATGGCTAGGCTTTATTCAGCTTACGCAAACAAGCCCTAGACTGATTAACAGGAGTGTCAGAACGTCCAAAGATAGTCAGAAGTTTTTGAGATATCTCGGCTTTTTTCTTGGTGTTGCCGACCTGGCAAGAAAAGACTAAGACGGCCGTACGCTTACGAATCCTTTCAGCGTCATTTTAAAACTAGATGTCAAGTCAACAACCTAGCAAATTTCGGCCAAAACAATAACCAGACACACGTTGAAATGTGGTATTAGGAGGTCCCCAATTTGTGAATGGGCGTAATCGGAAGTGGCTGAATTGTTCACGCTTTCATTTGGCTTGCAAAGCTTCAAGCGATATGCCGGACCCGTGTTTTCGAGTCAACGGGACGTACAAGCTTTGATGGCGATTGGCGAATACGTGGACGACACAAACCAAAACTGACAAGTTTAAGCAAGAACCCGACTATAACAGCTAGGCCTTACAGACAGCAAGGCACCCAGCCGCTTGCATGTACACCGCAGGGAATTTCCTTAAGACACCATGAAATTCTTTGGACAGATTGTAATCAATCGCTTCATAAACGCCCGGACGCAGGCGCACGGCACTAAACAGTACCCCCTCCTAACGCAACCAACCCGACCTGATGAAAAGCAGTTGGATGCTAACTAACACTGCGTTTAACACGCAGAATCACCTTATGTCAGACATCAGCGGCTTGTCCTGGCACAAACCCTGCATTTGGTCCTCAACGTGCCCAAGCGATGCCTTGGAAGGCAAGCAACAACTTCCAGGCACGTACTTCTGTGAACCTTGAATTTCCAATCTTTTAGTTCAACGCAATAATTGCCAGAAACCCCAGAAGGTCGTGGGCAGGCCAGGGGATTTGGATTTGTGTGGCTGGCCCCCTTCCTTTCTTCCCCGCCCTCCCCGCCGCACTATCTTGGTTAGAGGTTAGTACGGGTTTGTGGATTTTAGTAGTTTGCCTCTTAAATATGGGGTGTATTCGCGCGTGCAGGTTGCTAGGCGAGGTATTAGGAGCCAGCTGGCTCCTAATACCAGCTCTATTGCGTCGTGCTGCAGCACGACGGAATAGCGACTCGCTGGGTGAGGCCGTACAATATGCGCGGGGTTGGTTAAGGGCCGTTGTCCCATTTTTTTCCTTTTCCTCAGTTTGCGGTTACCGGCTTGATGAAGCTCCGCTTCGTGATATTGTGTGGCCTGTTGTTTGTGGGCTTCCGGACCAGCGAGCTTCCGGACTCAGATCGCTGGAAACTGCTTGTTACTAACTGCCCATCTGTTAGGCGTAATTCCTGAACATTCAATGATGATCCCCCCCCCTCGATACATCCCTCCATACACCATTCCATACATTCCCCGCTCCCTTCCTTCCTCCCTCCATACGTCCCGCCCTTCATACATTCCTCCCTCCATCCCATGATGATGAAAGCGCTGCCGGCCTGGCAATTCACGAGCTCGCAAGCGAATTAGAAAGCCTCGGCATACGCGGTGTCGCAAATTCGCTTCTTCTCTAGACAGAGCCGGGGCAATACGGCCGTCGCTATTTTGCCAAGGCTAGGTCTTAGCGTTGCTCTATAATACTTTATAGTGTAAAGATTTTAGAGAGCTGAAAGGCCTATGTAATGTTACAAGCTCGCAAGAGTTCGTAAAGCCCAGGAGGCTAATGGACCGCGAGACCAAGCGCGAAAGAAAAAGGAAAAAAGAACTAAGAAACCAAGCGAAAACGCAAGCAATACCAAAAGAAAAGGAAAGAAACTATTAGCCTAATGCCGAATCCAGAATTAATTCAGCCAGCCCGCGCTGGTTTTCAACACACGTAATAAGAAGCAACTATGGGTGGGTATGGTTACTCAGGTTAATACTACTAACGAAGCGAAACCCTGACGAATCTCATCGTACACCGAACAGTGCACCGAAAGGCAAATCGTACAGGCGGGGCTCAGCTGAGTGTTAAATTTTAGAACGGTCCGCGGCATGCCTACTTAGCAAAGTCTTCATTCACAAAACGACTAAGGTCGCTCCCGTCTTAGTTTTCCTAAGTGTAACATTGGTCATGAAGATTGTAATGTCCGCACCTGAAGGAGGTGTGTTTCTTTCAGTTGGTTTTCCCGTCTCGCCTTGCTTAGCAGTCTTGACGATAAGTTGTCCACACAAGCTAGTAAAGTGTTAATGCTGCATGCTGCGTCTTGCGCGGAACATATCATAGATCACTTCAGCTAATCCGCGCTGGTCTTTCACTCACATGAACTCCAGCATGCTCGCGCTCAGTGGAATTCACAAATGCCCTGTCTATTCCAACAAGAAGCGCTTTTTGTCTCCGCAGTGCTAGTGTTACTGCATGTGGCACACCCTCTGTGCTCCCTAGCCCGTTCATACAGCCTGTTAACCGCCAGCTCCGACACACCTTGCCTAAATCGCATCAGGATGACGTGATGCGTTGGTGGGATATGCCCTCCATATATTGCGACGGCCCCATCCAGTGCTTGTGCAGAACAAGCTGCCCTGCGCTGTCAATATGCTGTCGTACATTGCGAAGTCCCTTGCAGTGGGAAATCGCACAGTAGCACACGCATCCTAAATTACGGGTCCACCACCGGAAGACGTTTCCAAAAATATTGATATGTGCAACCCTTCACGCGTTGCACCTTCTAAGAGATCATCCGGTTGTGCGTTCAGTAAGATGTCATCATTTTCCATAGTCATGACGCGCATAGCGCCTTGGCTCTGCACAAAGGCACGTGGAGAGAATCAGCTGAAATATTTGAATCCTTTCGTTTGTGCACATACTTCCAGGAAATTTGGTCAGTAAACCCCTAGCTCCAACTTCTTGGCAGTTTGTAAGCCGGCCAAGAATCCAACTGCTTCAACCCGTACATTTTCCAACGTGCGTTGAAGCTTTAAATCTACTACATAGGGCATAAACAGACCATATATGTATTCTGTTACGTATTTTCCCTTTCGCACGGTTGAGGTTCCAGGTATATACCATGGTCTCGTGCTTGAGGCTGCTCGCCCTCACCAGCTTGCTCTGTATCGCTAGCGGCGCAAGACCATTGTCATCCATATCATGGTCCGGAGATGCGACTTCGTCTGCAATCCCGACGGCGCAGCGCGATTTCGACTACTTCATGTTTGTCCGGTACGTTCCCCTTGGGTCCTCTATCACGGGTCGCCTTGCTAACCTGCATCTTTTTAATATTTTCAGGCAATGGGCAGGCTCATTCTGCTCAACTCATGCTTGCCCGCTGGTACCCAACCGCGGGTGAGCTTGGCGTCAGGGAATGCTATCTCTCGAAAGGACCATACCAGGGGTCCCAAGACTCGGGACATGTTATCTTGAAAGATGATCACTTTTCGTCCTTACCTCTTTCTCCATAGCTCGTTCCTGCTGTCCTGCTGTGTCTCATCCCAGTCGATCCCCCGCTCCCTGCGTCCTGCAGAACCCCAAGCCCCCGAGCCCCAACCTCCCCCAACACCACCTCCTCCCCCCTCCCCCTCTTCTTCACTCCCCAGGTTCCACTTCACCATTCACGGCCTGTGGCCCAACTACAGTAACGGCAGCTGGCCGCAGTTTTGCACTCCGGAAGACAAATTTGATGAGGACCAGCTCGAAGATCTGATGGACGATCTGGAGGTCGAGTGGCCGAGTGTGTACGACTCGGACGAGACTTTCTGGGAGCATGAGTGGTCCAAACACGGCACATGCGCGCTGGACATCTTTCCGTCGGAGCATTCGTACTTTGGCCATATCTTGAAGCTCCACTGGCGGTACGACCTGTCGGTAAGTACCACTCGGCCTTTAGGGAGGGCAGTGCTCCATGCCGGTGCCGGTCTTTAATAAAATAATTTCGTTTGATTGGTGGGGAGGCTCGGAAGTGAAAAACAAAACAAAAGCGGTTCTTAGGAGGCTGGCGGAGGGCTGAAGGGGTGAGAAACGCTGAAGAGCCGCTGCCCGCACAGAACTCTCCTGCTGCGCAAACCTGCTGCGCAAAACGCTAGAAGATTAAAGAGCACACGCACAGCACGGTAATCAGTTGTGTTACCCACTCTCCCCCTCTTTTGTACTTTCTCCGCGGGTTATCAGCTTCACTCGTATGTGGTTCGTCTCTCCCCTTTTTACCCCTCGCCCGCCTCCGAGCCCCTGTAATTTACCGCCGCAGCACCCCCCCTTCCAACTTCATCCGCACCCCAGGCCGCTCTCCGAAAGGCCGATATCGTACCCTCTAGGACATCGGTGTATCGTACCAAGGACCTGATCGCTGCGATCGAGGACATGTACGGCGCACGGCCGCTCGTACACTGCGGCAGGAAGCGGCAGCTATCCGAGGTGGGCTCTTGGCTCCTGCCCCCGGGGAATGTTTTTCCGAGAAGATTGTTTGCGGGGCCCTGCATGCAGAGTATTTGTTGACCCTGATGATTTGTTGTGTTTGGCTGGTTTGGCTGTCTGGTATGAGTGAGAAGCCCGCCAGGGTGTTGAAGGTGCAGGTGCCCTCACCGCGACAGCTGCAGACACACACAGAGCTGCCTCGACGTACTGTAATGCGATGTCGCAGCACTAGTATAGTATACATGGTCCGGATCCCATTGCCGCTTCGCAACTTTGACCCCTTTCCCCTTGCTCCAAGCACCGCCTACACCACCTTCACGAACACCAATCCTCACGCGCACACTTATGTCTTTTTGAATTGATTTAATCTTAGCGGCAATATGGGATCAGGCTGACATTTCTGTGTGTGTTTTCCTGTGCCACATACGTGTTTTTGTTTGTGTGGTTTTGCAGATCTGGATGTGTTTGGACAAGGACCTGAAGCCCTTCGACTGCGACACCTCCCAAGAGGGCAACGCATGCCAGGAGGTTGTCATTCCGCCCTTCAAGAGCCGTTTGGACGTTGACCAGCTGAGCAGCAAGGACGAGGAAGAGCGTGACGGCGTGCAGTAGCTGGCGGTGGTGGTGGTGGTGGTGACGGAACCGGTGAATATGTGAGCCCTTCCTTCCTCTGCGGGGGCCCCCCTAGTCCTGCCAGTTATTCCTTATATTCAACTGGTGGTGGGATCACGTTCTGACGAGCAGAAAAGAGGTCATTGATGATGTCATGTACTGCGAAAAAGGTGTGAAAGAGAGGGAAAATATTGTCAGGTGCGTCCATGCTGACATAGTGGCGAATGAAAAGGGCTGTCGTTGCAAAGACAGGGAAATGGCAAAATATATATACCCTGACATGAGAAGCCCGGAGGTGGGCAAAAAGGTGTGACGGGACCCGGGCCAGGTTTTCAGACTGGCAGCGGCCATTTTTTTCCGATCGTATGTTTTCAAAATCAGGAGCTTTGCAGTCCGATGCGACGTATATGTATCATTTTGATTTTTTTTCCAACTTTCCGTGCGTTTTCTTTGTGGGTATGAAGGCGTATATAATAAATAGATCTTAACTCCGCTTTCCGGTCGGATTGGTCAGCGCTTGCTTGCGTAGACCAACGAGGTTAGTTAAGCGTGTGTTAGGATGTGCGGATGTCAAATACTTCAAAACCGCTTAGCCGTCGTAACCAATCGTCACATTATTGGTTTTGCCGCGATGCGTCGATACTATACAGTTCTCCACCATTAACTCGGTCTTGTCGTCGTGTCGCATTTCAATTGCACTGCTAATTTGAAACACGTAGATTGGAAATTGTAAAACCGCTACACCCGTGAGCATCGCACCATTGCATATTCTGGCACAATGGCTGAGCAGCGAATATCGATAAGAGTTCCTTAGGTCGCATGTTGAGACCTCTTCCAAAACCGCTTATATAACGTTTTGTCCGCTCTTTAGCCCCGGCCTCGTTAGCCCGCCTGTGCCCTTGGTGTTCGCCGAGAGACCATATGCTTTCATCACCACCTCCATAAATTCCAACACGCCCGCCACGCAGCAGCAGCAGCAGCAACAACCCACCACCACCACCACTATCATCGTCATCATCATGATCAAGATGCCAACGTCATGTAACAGCGTCACCGCTAAGCTCGGGCTCCACAGGGAAATGGGGGACATGCCCACTCCCCTACTTAAATTTCAAATAGAAGGAAACATGAAAAGAAACACAGAAAACGCGGCCGGAAAACATTCGGTCCGGGTAATTTTGTCCTACACCATGCCGCCACCAGCCGCGCCATCGGACGTCTTCAACCCTTTTTCCCCCCTTTTTCTGAGCGCGAGCGCGTTTGTTAAACTCACCACAATATGGTGTCTCATCAAGTCACAACCTCCAATCGCATCATGTCCCTCCCAGACGTCTTTTGTCTCATGTCTTTTCATCAAATCTCATCAGCCACATCGTCCATTTTCGCAGAAGCTTCCCCAGCCGCCGGGCCGTCCCGTCCCTCAGCATCCGATCTGCGGGTGGTGGCGCCGCGGCCTCCGAAGTGTTTTACCAGGCGCCGTACGGCCTCCGGCAGCGCGTCCCCCGGCATCCAGGCCCAACAAATTCGGAAGAAGCCCGGCTCGGAGGCATGACACTGCTCGCCTGGGTTGTTTTGTACAGGTACAGGTACGGGTACGGATGTGTAGTGTATAGGACACTATGGATATGTGCAAGTTATGGCAGATGACGGCGTTGTGGTAGAGGTGGGAGCTCGGGGTAAGGAAAAATATCCCGGGATGAAAGTCATAAAACAGGGCCAGTTAAGAGACCTTAGTTAGTTAGTTAGTTAATTAGTAGGTTAGTTGGTTAAGGCAGGGATGGCAGAACCCATGTTGTACATCTTCTCGGGGGGAACACAACAGCACGTGTCATGAATCGGACTGCGGGTGTTCCCGAAACCCTTAAACCACACCTCCCCTCCTCATCCTGCCCCTTCCCTGCCACAACGTCCATCCTTTTTTAGATACTGTTCCCCCACCCACCCCCTTCGTCCTCTGTCCCCTCTCCTTGCCCCCAACACTTGGTGCTTGGGAGGTATTGACAGTTGTCTCTCTTTACTTTTGCACATGATTCGTCATAACACACATCCACCCACTCATCCACCCACTCATCCACCCACTCATCCACCCACTCATCCACCCACCCATCCACCCACCCACCCACTCATCCACCCCCCCACCCCCCCATACCCACCCCCCCACCCACCTGGTGTCAGCAGCACCCGGCACTCCCGGCACATCGCGCTCCACAGCTCCTGCTCACCCGACCAGCCGGGGTGCTGCGGGGGAAGCCACCGCCTGCACGTCCACGACCAACATCAAACAGACAGGTAACGGAGCGACCGGGAAGGAGAGGAGGAAAACGGGCCGAGGCCTCGAGGCCTCGAGGCAAAATCATCATAAACTGTCCAAACGCTCAAACTATGAACTGCCGATACTGGAACACGAACCAAAAGGGGGAGGGGCGGGAGGGCAGCTGTGGAGAATCAGGCGAAGTCAGATAGCTGCGGGGTTTCAGACGAGATCTAAACGGGGGGATCTGGAAGCGTGAGTAGAAGCGCGTGGCAAGTCATCCTTCAAGGGTGCATACAAAACAAACAAACAAACAACAGACAAACAAACAGACATATACATGCTGATCCTCTTTATCCAACACACCCCACACTGCCGTCCCATCCCTCTGCTACCCAGTCCGCAAATGTAGCTGCACACTTCTGTAATTCGGGAGGAAGGGGTTCCCCACCCTTCCAACTCCTCTCCCCTTTCACCTCTAAATCCCCCTACATATTCCCTCCACTCCGTACCTCAGGTCTACCCAACAGAACATGGCGCTATCCGCCCGCAAGTGGGGTATGTCCGCCTCCTTTAGAGCGGCTGGCGGGAGGTGAAACGTGGGATTGGGGGCCCCCCGGGGGGTCAAGAAATGACTGGATGATGGTGATGATAATGAAAACCGCGGTTTATGTGAGGGAAGGGTCATATAATGCAACAAGCAAAGATGGTCGAGTTGCCAGTGGGGGGGAAGAGGCCAAGAATAAAGGAGAAGCGCGGGGTGAGAGGGTGTGCGGAGGGAGAGGTGCATGAGGTGAGGCGGTGTGGGGAGGCGGAGAGAGAAAAGTTTCCAGTCCAGAAATATTTCATTTTGATCGTGAAAAGCGTTTTCCTAACAAAAGAGGAGGGGGAACAAAACTGAAAACACACGCTGCCTAAAGAGAGCGGACGAGAGATGAGAGAGGAGAGGAGATGAGAAGGGGGGAAAACAGGAAAAGGATGACAAACTCTGCACGGGAAAAGGGCATTCCAACAAACCCAACCGCCGGTTAGGTAAGATAACGACACACCGATGCTCCTGTAATGCCGTACCACGCACACCGACTCCGGGGGCTCCGCACCCCCTCCTGACATATGGTCCGCTACCCAGCCCCCGGGTCCCTCCCCCCCACACATACATACATGCATGCATACATACATACATACATACATACATACATACATACATACATACATACATTACATACATACACACACCGACACACTCCCTCCCAGCTCTTACCCTCCAGCTTGTCGTACGAGGCCTTGAGCCTGGCCCTGTTGGTCGCGAGGAAGTTGTTGACCCACTCCCGGTCCTCCAGGAGGTGTGTGAGGGCCCACTGGAGCGGGTTGGGGACCGCACAGAAGTAGCCCAGGTTGTCCAGAGCCTGGGGGGGAGGGAGGGGGGGCCGCGGGAGGGAGGGGGGGACGGGGAAAGACGAACCACAAACGGGCCGGGGGACGGGGACGGGACCGGCGGCGGCAGCAGGAGGACGAGGTAAAGGGAGGTAAAGGGCGGGGTGAGGAGGATGCGGCGGTGGTAGAGACAACGAAAGAATGGAAGGGCAGGCGGTAAACAAGGATATACAAACATACAGATACAGGATACAAAACATACATATATATGTGTAACTATTATGCGTGTATATATGTATATGTATATACATATACATAATACATGTACATCTATGTAATTATATAAAACGTGCAACGGGCGGCCGGGGCGGGGGGGAAATCGCCAACATAGGACCACTGCGGGCGGGAGTGCGGGCGGGCATGTGAAATCGAAAAACCCAGATGCCAAACACCTTCATGGGTTGCGTGAAACGGGACCGGGGAAGGCGCGGGGACATACACACACATACACACACACATGGGACATATCCAACTTTCCCCCCCCCCATGCTGGCAGGGCAGCAGCTGTACTGTCCGACCGAAAAACCAACTCTTTAAATAGGCAAACTTTCTGTGATGACGGGCTCTTGAATGGCAAGGCGACGAAGGGCAAGATTGCAACACCCGGGCGCCTGGACGTGGCGCCAACAAGTATACGACCCAACTCGATGCCCCCGGTTGAAAGACGGTGCTAAGACGATGTCATGCTGAAGTGGAAGAGGATGCGGGAAGGAGGCTTTTATAGGTATGGCAAACCACGCCAGCTCCCTTCCCCCACGACAACACCTCAACCCAATCCGCACATACCTCTCCACCCACCCACCCACCCTCATCCACCCACTCGCCGGTGCCCCCACCTGGTGCAGCAGCTTGTTCCTGGTGTGCAGGCAGCCGCACCGTAGTCCGGAGGCGCACAGGTCCTTGGACAGCCCCCAGACCACGTGATGGAGCTCGGGTAGCCGCTCGGAGTGGGGCAGGGCTACGGGCGGGGGGGGGAGGGGAGGGGGGGCAGGGGGAAAGGGTGAGGAAGGTCAACAGCCGACGTCCCAAACACCGGGATCCCTCCTCCTCTCCTAATGCCTTCTCCCCCACAACCTTGGT
>NW_003307547.1:2377675-2403682 GCF_000143455.1 Volvox carteri f. nagariensis | reverse complement strand
TCCCCCACCCCCCTCTCGCTCCCCCACCCCCCCCCTCGCTCCCCCACCCCCTCTCGCTCCCCCACCCCCCTCTCGCTCCCCCACCCCCCCCTCGCTCCCCCACCCCCCTCTCGCTCCCCCAGCCCCCTCTCGCTCCCCCACCCCCCCCTCGCTCCTCCACCTAATGGCACACACACCAGGCACCTCCTGTCGCGCCACGACCTCCGCACTCGTGAAGGACTGGCCCTCCGCAAACACGCTGTTGCCGTAAATCTCATCACTGCAGAGCAACAAGGTACGACAGACGGCACATGACTGCCGTACACATGAAATTTCCTTCGTCAGCGATGTCTATTTCTATAATTAAAAAATAGGCCAAACAGTTCGCTGGAGCGAGTTGTGTGCGGTAGAGGAAATGACCCCACTACCACTACCACCCACTACCACCCACCTGACAAGGTGCACCCGCCGCGACAGACACCATCGCAACATCTCAACCACCGTCTCCCGCCGGTACATAATTCCCAGTGGGTTGTTGGGGGAGGTGTACAGCAAGGCTGCGACGCGGCGGCGGTGGCCATGATGGCCATCGCCGCAGCTGACAAGCCCGTCAGCAGCAGCAGCAGCAGCAACAGCAGAGGCGGCACAGTCGGCCGCGGCGGCCTCCGCCGCTGCGTCCAGCTGCGGACCCACGGGTCGGTCCTCGTCCAGTTGGAAGGGCCAGGGTCTTACCCCGCATTTCACTTGCAAGTCGTTGTCGAAGGCAGGGTAGTACGGCGCAGGAATCAGTACGGCATCGCCTGGGTTTGACCAAAGGGGACACGGGGAGAGTCGGAGCTCGTTGAAGCCGGAAAACGTCAGAAAAACGGCGTTTACGTATTGTATTGGATTATGATGGCAATGGCAATGAATGATGTACGGAGTACACGATAGCTATTAGACGACCGCCCCTTAGACTTACCCGCTCCTGCAATACAGTGAAAGAGGTTCTCCAGGATCGCCCCAGCCCCCGCACTGACAGTCAGGTCATCCTTGTCGACGGAGATGCCCTGAGGTGGGACCCAGAGAGCGGGGTTCAGAAGGGGGGGTTCAGCGGGAGAGGGGGTCAGCGGGAGGGGGGGAGGAGACAGCAGATCGACCCGCGCCCGCGCGAAGTCAGGAGGGACCTCTGGGGCCCTTACTGGGAGATTGAGAAGATCGTGATCCCTCCCCCGTCACTCACCTTCATGAAGGTGGACTCCAGCAGGTTTGAAAGTGCGGCCCTCAGTCTGGGGAGTCCGCGCATGTCCGCATAGCACAGGGCATCCTCGGGGAAGTCAGCTGCAGAGAGATGTAAGCGCTCCTTGGGAGGGAGAGCCAGGGCCAGCGGCACGGAGGTTGCGGAAGGTGGTGTTTGGGGTACGGTGAGAGGGAGGGGAAGGGGAGAGGGAGGCGAGAGAGAAACATGGAGGAAACGCAACATGGAGGCAGGTATACGTAAGGAGAGGAGCATGAATCGGCTGCAGGTTTTATGTCTACGTGTAGGTGAACAGTATGTTAAGGTTTAGCGGGAGGGGAAGGGGGATGGAGGAAGTCAGCCATCAGGGAGTAAGGATGTGGGCTGAGCTAGAGGGCACGGCTCTGAGCTGCGTAAGGCTTCCTAATGAGGCCAACCAGTCAGTCATAGGCTTTTGTGTTGAGACCAAACGCACGTATGTCTTTCATGCTTGCACACCTTGACCATGTCGGAAGTTAGACGGTTCTCCGCCACGCTGAGGATAATATTGCCATCAGGGTCCTCTGGAGACCATATACGCGCCTGAGCCTCGATAAAAGCTTTGAAATATGATAAGGCAGGCCGAATCGCGCGAGCAGCGCGTGCGCTGAGGTGTCCGGGCAGGTGCTCCTGCGAATCTGTCCCACCCATTTTTTTCCCGGAACGAGCGAAACTGTTACGAAATGCTACGCTGGATCACAAACGCAACAGATAACGTGTTTCGACAAGATGCAAGGTTATCGCGTAACCTAAGAAGAAATAATGTTTTTTTGTGAATTCAGGTCACGTCCGCTACCAGCTTGTATGCATCGGCCCAACAGCTCAGGAACGCCACACGACCGCAGATACTACAGCTGATGTCCAAATTATAGCTAAGGGATAACCTATGCAGTAATACTGTAACGGTCTGTCAGTTAGCAGTTGTCACAGCAGGCCAGCAGGATGCGATCCTTTTGATGAGCGTCTTGGCTCGTTTAGGCCATACAAACTCAAGAAGCTTATAATTGAATAATTGAATCAAATAAAATCCTCTTCAGCCGTATGGACGTGACGTAGACGCTTATCATGTCTCAATAGAGCTGATTTCTCTTGAAGACATTGACATTCCAATCCTATTGATTCAACCCGTCCATTTCCGTTTGTGAAATTTGTTTGAATAAGCTATATTTTCGTGATGTCCCTTTTCTTAGGAGTACCCAAATAAGGAAGCGTCAGCTCCAATCGCCTCTGCGGGCGCGCGCGCGCGCATGTGTGTGTGTGTGTGTGTGTGTGTTACATCGCCTACCTATGTCCTGTACTGAACTTGGTACTTTTCTTACGGAACAAGATCATTGCCAGTTAGCGGTAGCCAATATCCTGATTGAATTATGATTAATCTCAGTTACAGAAGTGTTGTAGCAACGTTACTGCATCCAGTTAAGCCACGGCCTTTGACAAAGCTGCAGGTAACGCATATCCGGTGTCTTCAAGAAGACGAAGGGGGAAAACTGATGCAGCAGAAGCGCATACACCCCTACAAAAGCCCCTTGTGGCTCAACCCTGAAACAAACACATCAGTCGCAGCAGCAGCACAAACCCTGCCATGCCACCAAAACAATACCACTCCAGGCTCACGCATAAAAGCATATGCCAGCACTGCGACCACACCCCGTCATTCGATCCGATGCACGCTCTGTGCTTTGTACGTCATGCCATGCACGTGCGCGTGAATCCCTATCACCATCGTCCGGTAAATTGAGTCCCTAGTGCTCACAATCCAGTCGTCATACCTGTCCGGGTATTTCAGGATTGCCAACGTGCAGGCAATCCGCAGTCATTCGGGATTGCTTGACCTAGACATACGGCCCTACGAGCTAGACAGGAAACCCTGCGCGAAAAATACACAACACACGGCTCTGGTAATGATCCGGCTCTGATAAGGATCAGTAAAGACGCTCCGAAAACCGCACTAAAAGAGCAACACAGCACGCAGCACGACAATCGCTCCGATAAAACCCGTCTCTCAGACCATCTCTTGGTGACGCTCCACTCCATGACTGACCTCGTCCCGACTGGCGCCTTCCTTCCAAGTTACAGTGCAGAGACCTTCCGTCCCCGTGTTCCGTTGCTCCGTCAAACAATTCAACTCTCTGGTCCGCTTTTCCTGTCTCCCTCTCCACCCATACTTGTTACTTCACAGCAAATTATACACATAACCCGGATCTGACCCTTGCTCCTCAAGACCGCCAGAAGGTTCCAGGCGCCGTTGCTCAAAGTGCTGCTCACTGCTTCTTGAGCTCACTCCAGCTGACACCAACCAGTGGATCAGGCTTAGCGCTAAACTTGCCAGTCGCTCCTTTCCACTCCCCGACTCCAAGAGAGTAGCCCCAGTCAGATTGCGTCTCAATGGTCAGGTCTGACGTCGCGCGCGTCATGCATAGCAGCGCCATACCCTTCTCTTGCTCCTCCTCAGACAGCGTGAAGCTCAAATCCGCAATGTCCGATGGGTCAATGGTGCCCTTGGCTACCCGTGCCACGCAGGCGCCGCAAATACCACCTCTGCAGGTTGCGGGTAAGTCCAGGCCAGCAGCCTCGGCGGCATCGAGGATGTATTGGTTATCAGGACAGCTGACCTCGCGCGTCTCCCCGCCTGCTCCAACAAAGGCGACTTTGTAGCTGATGCCCTTGGAGCTAACATCCTGGCGGACAGAAGAAACCTTATCGCGGCAGAACGCCTCATTGGCTTGTACGCGCACGCAGTGCACACGGCTGCGTGTAGCTGGACGGAAAGCTGGAGATGATGCAGATGTGCTGGCTGTATTGCAGCTTCGCAACACTGCCGACGGTGCCATGGCTGGTGGAGTTGGCACAAGATTAGATGAATGCGTAGCCTGTAATCAGTTCTCCGACGCAGAAGTCAAATTAATTAAGTGATTTGAAGTTGATTTTGTTGTGGAAGTTTCCCAGATACTTTCCTCTTTGCATGTACGGCGTCGCTGCCAGGGAGGGGCAAAGATCGCGAGCGAAAGAAAGGCACATCTTGTATCATTCTTTGGTCTTGTTGGTCGGACCCCGAAACTAGCAATTATGGCTCTCAACATGCGTACCGTTTCTAGCAATGTTGTTGCCCAGCAACAACACGGCGCCCGCACGCCGGTGCGGGTCCCGGTGAATGCCAAGTCGGTGGTCACGCTCCGTGTTGCCCCCTTTCAGGTGGGACACAAGTTAAATTCCCCAGATTATAACTTTTTAATGGCAAGGATCTAGCGCTAGCGTAAGAATTTTGCTTACTTTTGTACACGTCGCGATGTGTCTTCCTGCAGGGCGCTGCTGTTGTTCCTCAGCGCGCTGCCCTTCAGGGTAAGATAAAGCTAAATCTAAACCTGAATCCTTGTTTAGATCTAGGCGGTTGCTCAACCTTGTAACCATCTGTTCCACTTTTTTCCTTCAGTCCGGGCTGCGGCTGCGACCGAGGTTAAGCCGGAGAAGGAGTTGGGTAAGTGTTTGTTTAATATTTAGGGTCAGCTCCTAGCATCGGGTCGGCCCAACTAGAATTTGCTGCTCGGTCGCGTTTGACACCACAGGCCAGGCGCGCCCCATTTTCCCGTTCACGGCCATCGTCGGCCAGGATGAGATGAAGCTGGCACTGATCCTAAACGTGATTGACCCTAAGATTGGTGGTGTTATGATTATGGGGGACCGTGGTACCGGCAAGTCCACCACCATCCGTGCGCTGGCTGACCTGTTGCCCGAGATGAAGGTAAGATGCGCGATACGAGGCAAGCTGTATGACGGGGTATACCACAGGCTTCGGGGGTTCCTGGCTTGGAAAATAACCGAGAGTCCTGTAGATAGCGGCGTTGCTTTCCCACACTCCGGGAGATCCCCTGTCTATGAGCACCTGGTTCACAAAACTTCAGGAATTGATGGCCACTGCTAGGTTAAAACAGAATGACTACACATTACGGGTTTCGGGCGCGGGGTTATTGGGCATGTTCACGCCTGCCTGCCTCCAGGTTCTATGCACGCAGCCCTGTAGACGATGCCTATCACGAGTGAAGGTGCCATGGCATAACCAACTGTGGCAAGTGTGTGTCTGCATAGTCATGAAGAAAGCCGCGTTCTCGTATGCAGCGTCCTCCGCTGCATGTGACGAGATGATGCCGTCTTGATTTTCAACCCCCCTCATTTGCCCTTCTCCTGTTAGGTCGTTGCCAGCGATCCTTTCAACTCCGATCCCTCGGACCCGGAGCTCATGTCGGAGGAGGTTCGCAACCGTGTGAAGGCCGGCGAGCAGATGTCTGTTGCCTCAAAGAAGATTCCCATGGTTGACCTGCCGCTGGGTGCCACTGAGGATCGTGTGTGTGGTACCATCGACATCGAGAAGGCCCTGACGGAGGGTGAGTTAGCGGAGTTGCGTTCGATGGTTATTTGCCAATGGCGCAATGGATGAGGCGAATCCGGGACTTCAGATCCCGAGGTTTGGAACTTGGGCTTGTGGCTGTTATATGGTGATGCAGTTAATGCAACAGGGAGAAGGGACTTTGTAGTTGTTACAGGGTCAGTGGTCGCACGTCCCGACTGGCCACGCGACAAGCGCTCTAGCACCCATAGGCGTCGGCATTGGCTGCATCTCCCATGTCTCACCTTTTGGCCATTTTGGCTTGGCTTTATTCGCACAGGTGTCAAGGCGTTCGAGCCGGGTCTGCTGGCCAAGGCCAACCGCGGTATCCTGTATGTGGATGAGGTCAATTTGCTGGATGACCACCTGGTGGACGTCCTGCTGGACTCGGCGGCCAGCGGCTGGAACACCGTGGAGCGTGAGGGCATCTCAATCAGCCATCCAGCACGTTTCATCTTGGTTGGCTCTGGTGAGTTTTGCAAGCCAGGGGTTATCGTGTTCCTTCTATTTGGTTTGTATTTGGAGGTTTAGGCTGCCTGACTGATTTCGATTATAAATTTGCAGCTAGGTGTGTTTAGTGAAAACTCTCATCCGCGTGGTTTGCCCACGCGCTGTTGGTGTGCGGGCAGCCGCTTGATGGTATTCCCCAACTATACAGAACACGGCTTTGATTTCTCCCTCGTACCGTGCGGTGGTATTTCCTTTTAATTCCCTTTTGACCGCCTGATCCACCGGGTCGCCCAACACCAAATGCTTTTGCGCTTGTAGGCAACCCCGAAGAGGGTGAGCTGCGGCCGCAGTTGCTGGACCGTTTCGGCATGCATGCGCAGATCGGTACTGTGAAGGACCCGCGCCTCCGTGTCCAGATTGTGTCGCAGCGCGGCACCTTCGATGAGAACCCGGCCTCATTCCGGTAAGGGCGATTACATCTGTAATGGCGCGTGTGATGTGATCTTACACGCCTCTGTCCGGTACTCCACGGCATGTCAATGGATCAGCCAGCATGCGCCAGTTTCGCGTCTTGAGGAAGGCGCGATGCAGGGCTTCGCCTATGGCGGTTGCCACACTCGTAGTGTTGGGCATGTTCATGTCCTGCCTTCAGACGTTTCCTTGTGGCAGCTACCGAAGAGCGCCAGTAGGAGGTCGACTCTGTCAACATGGTGTGCCAGTGCTTTTCTGCCGAGACTGATTGCACGGCTTGCTGTTTCCTGTGTGCAGCAAGGACTATGAGGCCAGTCAGAACGCTCTGACAAACCGCATCGTGGAGGCAAGCAAGCTTCTCAAGCAGGTCGAGGTTTCGTACGAGTACCGCGTCAAGATTTCCCAGATCTGCTCTGATCTCAATGTGGATGGCATCCGTGGTGACATTGTAACCAACCGTGCAGCCAAGGCGCTTGCCGCCTTCGAGGGGCGCACCGAGGTCACGCCCGAGGACATTTACCGTGTCATCCCGCTCTGCTTGCGCCACCGCCTCCGAAAAGACCCCCTTGCGGAGATTGACGATGGCGACCGCGTCCGGGAGGTTTTCAAGAAGGTTTTCGGCATGGAGTAAAGGAGGTGCTCTGAAAAAGGGTGTACTCGGAAAATGGTATGTGTAGCTGCGTAGGTTTGCTTTATGGGTGGCGGGTATGGTTGTGCTTGGGAGAAGATGGACGAGAATCCATCGTGTTCGCAGAGGCACGACTTCACACGGTGAGTGGCAGCAGAGGTATCCGACCTAGTGCGTCTTGAGGGGTGCGTGGCTTGACTACTCTCCAAATTGATGGTAGAGTTATGTCCTAAGGACTGAGTCCGTTGCAGACAAGTCAACAATTCTGGGTTGCTAAGGGTATTAGATGGTTAGGCTGTTGGTGCATGCCAGATCATTGTGGCACGCGACACGTACTCTCCTCGGTATTGTAGACAAGACCTTCATCGAACTGAGCGTTTATTTCGGGACGAACCTCCTTCGTGTTAAGGTTGGCTACCACCTGGCAGCGGTCACAAGACTGATGCATCGTCACTGTGTGATGAACCTGGATCTGGCAGAAGATATATGTGCGAAGTTAGATCTGGCCGAAGCGCAAGACGTTGCACAGTATGATAGGGAAGGGCTTACGCGATGTCAAGACCAGCTGATAACTATTGGTAACGGTTCCGCGGTTTTGGGCATGACTGGCCGTGTTTTTACGGCAATATTGGTCGTGGTATGTGGGCATGGTTTGTAATTATCTACCTGTGCCATTGATGTAAGAATTCTAAACTTAAATTCCATCTGTGGAAGCATGGACTCGAATTATACACCAGAAGACATTCCTTGCGCTCAGTCGTAGGGAAAGCACAAAACCCGAGTACGTGCTACATGAGGCTACGCGCGACCCTGTTTTAAAACTTAACAGCGCGACCCAACTTCACTCGCTCCAAAAACATGTACGTTAGTAAGTCGAACTCAAAAACAGAAACACCAGAAGATTTGGTCACATATTATATACCACATCCTGCAACATCTCCACGACTATACCTAACCGTGCCGCTACCCCAACAGCCCACACTAGGGCCTCTACCCCTCTTCCTCAGCCAAGACGCCGTTACAACGTCTTGTTGAGGACGTCCACAAATTCGTCCTCGTCGTCCCATTTGAGCTCCTTAATGGGCTTCTTGAAGTAAGTTGAGATGCGGGTCATCACATCCGCATCCTGAATGCGAACCGAATCGAGTATACAGGGCGGAGGTAAAGGTTGTTTAGGGAAAAATGGACGGCATGTAGGCAAGACAGCCTACGGTACCACGAGAATGACCGCCCTTCCAGCCATGCGCTAATCCAATCAACTAACGGGACTACGGACTAAAATTCACCGACGGCCGGCGAAAGAATGGGTGAAAACGAGCCAGTAAAAGCCGTATGGAAGCAAAGCAAAGACTGAATTGGCGCGGCTGCACCGATCACGGGAGGCAGCTGTCCTGAAGCCATTCCCAATGGACCCAAACGCTGCTCAGACACGCACAAATCATTTTCTACGTGCGCCTTCATCGGGCAAGGGAGCTGGCGCCGGCCAAACTGCAGAGGGGGGAGCACAGGGACGCAGAGGCCCCAACGACCCTCCTACCGACCCGTCCGTCCGGCATCAATCTCCCCCATACGTCCCTTGGGCAGCAGGGAGTGTGTCATCACTGCAGTGATGGGTCCTGGGGTTCTCACCTCAGACACGCGACCAGTCGGCGTCACCGGGCACCCCAACACATCATGGCATACCACGTTCAGCATGGTAGTCTTAATCGAAACAGCCTACCTGTGGCGTGCACATGAGGTTGAAGGCGGCACCCTTGCGCCCAAAGCGCCCGGAGCGGCCTATACGATGCAAATACGTCTCGTAGGCGGGGGTCCTGCCATCTCGCTCCACAGGCACATCGTAGTTGATGACCAGGGTTACCTGCAGGGCCCCGGACGGGACGCGGACAGGGATAGGTGGTGATAAAAGTGCACAAGTGGGGAGCTCGCAGGAAGCAGCATCATGAATCAAAGGATGCGTAGGGGGTTGCGCGCGGTTGGGAGCGAAATACATGTATGCCATGTGCGAAGACCCCATACTAGCAAAAGCCCGCAGCATCCCATGTCAATCCATACCAAGGGGGTAGCGACCAGGGTAAGCATTCGATGCCTCCCACACCAGTTGCTCGCTCACCGCACCGCCCATCGCCACACAGCATGTACGTTTACGCAACCCCTGCACGCGATTCTTCTCTCCGCTTGTACACTTAAAAGCCTTCCCACGCACCAGGGTCCCACCCACCCAACCGCCCGCACGAACCGTTCCCCGTTTACGGACCTGGCTGACGTCAAAGCCCCGTGAGAGGACGTCTGTGGAAATGAGAATCTTGGTGGTGCCGTCTCGGAACTCCTGGACAACGCGGTCTCGGTCCCCGGGCTGCATATCGCCTGTGATGGAGGTGCACTTGTAGCCCTCCCGCTCCATATCGTAGTGAAGGCCCTGCAGTGAGATCAAAAACGAGAGCATGCGTGCCGGTACACGTGGGAAACAGAAGAGAAGTGACAACCAGAGAACAGCGGCGTAGACAGACGCGCGTTCGTGGACAAAAGGATAACACAAAAAACAAGGCAGGCGCAGAGGCGACGTCTTGGCCCACCTTGGCGCTCTCTCTCGTGCGGACGAAGATCATGGTCTGCCCCAGCCGTTCGCAGTTGGGGAAAATCATCTCCTTCAAAACCCGCGTCTTGGCGTTGCGGTCAGGGCAGCTGCGGCAGGAACGGAATCGAGATCAGGATTGGGGTATGGGATCTAGCCGGGAATAGGCCGCTGCGGCTCGCAAGCGCTGATGTAAGATGATGCCAAATTAAATTGCCCGTACCGCTAGCTTGTGCCGAGCGGAGCAGCTTTTGCTTTTCCAGGGACGGGCCTTGGACATATTAGCCCCACTCATACACCCCGTAGGTGGGATTTCTAATCAGGGTTCCAAAAATCTTATTAGTTTTTTCCTTAGGCATTCACATGACCCCGTCAAGATAATGGCGTTAACGCTCAAAAATGGTTGCATATGCCTCCTTACCACCCGTCCTCACCGTACGTTGTACTGCGCAATGACGTCCAGACTGAGCTGCTCCTTGGCCACAAACACCTGGTTGGCCTGGGGGGCGATGGAGAGCGCGAACCGCTTCACGACGTCGTTGAAGGTGGCGGAGAACAGCAACAACTGGACCTGCGGTTTGGGTCGGGTGGAGTGGAGTAAGGGGGGACAGAATGCAAAAGTAAGACAAACTGCCGACGCCCAAAGCACCAGCTTGGGGTGGGGTGGAATGGGGTGCTCTTGGGGATGAGAACGAGAAACAGAACAAAGAACGAGCCAGTTCAGCCAGAGGGATGAGTTGGGACCGCTGGGGGACCGAAGAGAACACCAAAAAAAGCGGCAATTCTGAAATTCCGGGAAACCAGGATGGGAGGCAGATCGGGGCGAAAGAGGGCTTGCGAAAGGCATTCTTACGAGCAGCATGGCAGTTTTTCCTTGGCGGATTGAAAGGCTGCAGTGACGCGGTCGCAGAAATGAAGTTATCTTAAAGGCCACGCGCCTCCACCGGCCCCACCACCACAGCACAGACATGCACTTTCCATGCCTGGCGACAGAGCACGCGCTCTATGTGTGCGCCAGAATGACATACGCGCCCACCTAAATCACACCTTATCATGAAGCAACACGTACACCAGTCAGTCTGTCCGTCGGTGAAGTCAACTCACAATTCAAACACGTGACATCCCCCTATTCGTATCGCCCCTCCCGCCCCTCCCCATTACTACCCGTCAAGCAAGAAGCACTTCAGATCTTCCTGCCAGTCAATACATCCCTAGCGCATACCTTTGGGTTCTTTTTCCGAATGCTCTTGATGAGGCGCACCGAGTCGTCCGCGAAACCATCCGCCTTGAGCATTTCGTCGGCCTCATCAAACACCAAGATGGTTACGTAGTCTAAATCAAGCAACCGCTTCTGAACCCAGTTCTTCAACTTGCCGTGTGTGCCAACCACCACCTGAAGAGCGTCATGGGAGGAACAGGGAGAACGAAGAATGGCCCCCATGGCTAACAACCCATAACCCACAACGATCACTACCACCGATCACTACCGTCCCCACCTGGTCCCGTATGAGGTCACGGCGGAATCCGCCGCCCGGGCCTTCTCCATCACTGGCTGTGGATGTAGAGGAGATGGAGGTGTACCGAGCCATCCGCCGCAGCACACTGAGGTTCTGCACAACCAGCTCCCGAGTGGGACAGATGCACAGAGCCTGCGGGTATTGCACCTTGGGGTCCACTCTGGGCCGAACGGAAAGAGCGGGCGGAGGAAAAGAGCAGGAGGGAGGGCGGGTAAAATGTAAAAGCCGGGGAAAGGAAAGGAATCATATATGGGATTCCACGGACGAGCCGGATTACGGCCATGGCAAGCGGTTGCAGGGGCGGAGGAGGCGGGGAACGGGAGTAATGAGCATGGTGTCCAAAAAGAATGCCGTGAGCAGCTGGGTCAGCAGCAGCAG
Organism: Volvox carteri f. nagariensis; assembly: GCF_000143455.1. Classification (NCBI taxonomy): domain Eukaryota; kingdom Viridiplantae; phylum Chlorophyta; class Chlorophyceae; order Chlamydomonadales; family Volvocaceae; genus Volvox; species Volvox carteri. Next base: position 2,392,048 of record NW_003307547.1, on the reverse strand, counting down.
CAGCAGTACATGATGTAGAAATGAAGACGTGGAAAGAATACCCAGGATAGGAGGTATCGATGTCCCGTCTGGCGGAGAAGTCCAGCAGGGAAGGCGAGAGAGATTCAGGATCCACAAAGGATCCAGAAAACAGTGGCGGCGGCAGTGCACAGGATCTGGGGTTTCCTGAATATGACACACACCGGCCTCCATCTCCTCCATCTCCTCTGTGCTTCTCCCGCGTCCACCTAACGCACGCACCTAGACAACATGGACAACACGAAGCAGGTGGTCTTGCCCGAGCCGTTGTGCGCCTGAGCAATAAGATCCTTGTGCGGCGGTGTCAGAATCATGGGCAGTGTCAGCGCCTGGATCTTAGATGGCCGCTCGAAACCCATTTCCACGTACAAGCCCTGCGTACAAGGGGACGAAACCATTAGCCAGGATGGACGGTTGTTGCTGTTGTGGTTGTTGCAGCAGCAGCAGCCGTTGCCGCAGCAGCAGCAACACAATAGCTCGGCCCCCAGACCAGGATGCCCAAAGCAACCCAATCCTATTCCATCTCCATCACAACGACTCCGCCTTAACCCGCCGAAGCCCCTCCCAGTCCCAACAACTTTCCAAGACGAACGTAACAAACAAAGCTTCGTACCATTCCTCCTTGAAAATACAGTAGCACCTTCTAGACGTGACATCACCGACCCCATACACCTCCAAAGTTCCCAAACTCTAATACCCAGACCACAATATCAAAAACCTAGATCCTCATTCTAATCGGATCCCGCCTACGCGCTCATCCGCACGCCCCCCTTCCTCCTCATCCGCGCTTCACTCCAGCTGCGCCTCTTACCTTCAGCAGCTCCGGACAAAGGGGCAGGTCCTCAAACTTCTGAGCCGAGTCATAAATGGAGTCACCCTGGGCAAGTCAGGGGATTCAGGGGTTTCAAGACGCAGATCAGAGCATCGCATGGGCAGCTGGGAGCGGTGAAGCAAGGCCAGTCAGGACCTTAGGGACCAGGTAGCATGCAGGGATGGCGTCACAACAGGAGAGGACTAATAAGCGCAGCCGCCTGCTGTCTCTCAGCGTCAAAGACGGCCCAACCAACCATCCAGAACCGGCAATCCGTCCATTACGTCCCCACGCTCACCTCTGTCTTTGTGGTAATCTCCGCCTCTGGCCGCTCGCGCAGGCCCTCGGTCTTTAATGCGACATCGGGCTCATCCACAGTGCCACCTTCATCCACCTGTATATGAGGCGGCGTGTTAGCGGCCGGTCAGCCGAGTATGCGTACCCAGCCAGCATTCTGATGTGTAGTGGGAGGTTCGGTGTACGAGAAGGCCAAACACGACAGCAACCGGCTTCGTTTGCGATAAGATTTAATGCGGCGGTGTGCGTGTGTGTGTATATGTGTGACCACGGTTGGTGGTGGCGAATGGGAGCGTCGAGGGGTGGGACAGCCTCGAAGTGGTTGGTTGGGTGCTGCGCGGGTGGACCCGGTCTTTGGCAGGCCTTTCAGCCATTGCCGCAAGCCATAAGATGCAAGGGTGGCACCTCCCAGAGCTCACTGAGGATGCGGCGTAGACATGCTGCGCACCGCTTGGAATGGCTGGGCTGGGCTTTGCTTACAAGTGGCCCATTTGCAGCACGCCCGGCGCCGTACGCACACACCTTGGCCGCTGTCTCAAGCTTCTCCGTGATGTCCTTGACTGCATCGCCGACGCCGTCAAAGCCTGGTGGGGCTCGGTCTTCATCCGCCTCGTCAGCCCACGCCTTATTGGGAGTTTCTGCGGCGGCGCCTGTCATCGGCGACAAGCTTCGTTACGTTCCACGCTCACGCGTACTCCAGAAAATTTCCAGAAAGATGCCGGTGCATGGGCTGGCTTCTTAGATTGGTGCTAGCAATAGCATGACATCGCAAGGCATAAACACCCGAGGCACGGACTTCAGTGCACACGATATAACCCCGTTATGCCCAACATGTTGTTACATGTGAAAACATAAGCTATTGAATAAAAGCTACAGCACCTTGTTACTCACCGTCTTCGGCCGGCTTGGCAGCAGGGTTCTCACCCGTCGAAGCCTGCAATCCGCCAAGATCTCCATAATACGCAGCTTTCCATCTCCCACAAACGAGATATTTAACATCAGACGCACCATAGGTTTCGTTTTCCGAAAGTTTTGCCCAATATTAAACTAACGCCGACGGAGAGATTTACAAAAAGGTATTCTCTACAGTGTTATTGTCATATAAGTACAAGATACGAGATGGAAGTCTTTGAAACAATATTAAAGCAAGCGACAAAAGTTTCGCCCGTGTCGAGGATCCTCTCAGAAGTTTTTTGTCTTGGCTCCGAAGTGTCGTACTCGTGCAACGACTTCGGGCTCATCACAGCTGCTTTACCTCAACTTCCGTGGTAATTAGACTTTAGGTAATCTTAGGAGATGGCAGAATTATATGAAGCCGCTGGCAATTGCTGCAACGACAACGGCGCCACAATCGGTGTTTCAAAGGTCGCTACGCCGGTGCGCATCATGCATAGCACGCTTGCTCCAACCAGCCCGACTCGTTAACAATCCATACTGAACTACATGACATTTGCAGTCGACTCTGCTGGGGCGTCCTGTCGTCGTCCTTAGGCTAGGAACGGGTGCTGGCTCGGGCAGCAGCGAGCGCTCGCACAAGCGTTCCCGACCGAATGATGCCGGAGATGCAAATGGGGGTGACAGCGCCCCAGGCGGCATACGTCAGGTAAGCACAACGTTCCACGAATTCCCGTAGCTTCTGGGAGCAGGTAAAACACAAGCGTCATCTAACCCTCCGAAACCACCTGATAAGCAGGTTGCCCGGAGCATGTTGCGAGCTCACAAGCTGGGCGTAGTTGTTCCGTTGCTGTACCATGCGGACGTGATTACGGGCGTCGCCATGGTAGAAGCGGTGGCGGGCCGAAGTCTATCCGACCTGATAACAGCAGCGTCAGCGGCGGAGGCGGAGGCGGAGCTCCCGGACTCCGCAGCTGGACGAGCACCTCTCCCGCAGCAGCAGCAGGATCAGGAGGCATTGGACCCCGGGATTGCTCCGGGACCTGGAAGCGTTAGAGCGGAGGCGCCGACGGTGGCGGTGGCGGCGGAGGCGGGGGTTGCGAAGCCACTGCCAGCGGGTGGGTTTTATAACCTATAAGGTAAAGGGGGGCGCAATCCTAGGCGGCGGGCTGCCGTCTGTTCCCTTTCCATTGGGCCGTTAACGATGACATTCCCTTTTGCCACCACACTAGGGTTTGAACCGTACAACGCCAACCCTCCCTCAACGTGGTGGTGGTTGGGGGGGGGGAAATCGTATGTAAGAAACTCGGGCAGGAAAGCGCCGATTTTTTTAACAATGCTTATGCAAATGTTTTTTGCCATGATTTCAGTTTAAAAAAAGTTTATTCATTTTCAAATTTTTATGAGCAACAATATATATAGCCCCAGAACTAGATAATAACATCCCTATTTGGTATGTTTTTGGCTCTTTTATTTATGGATTCAGCTGTTTTTTTAAAGCCTTCATTCAAAAGCTGTTAAGTCATTTGTCCTGTTGTCCTACCTTAGGGTTTTAGGGTTTAGGACGCCTTTTCAACACACACGGAGACCCATATACATACAGACCCATCCCACCCAACCGGCACATAATCGCCCGTATGGTGTACGGCAGAACTGGATCGCGCGGCCACGCTTTTGGGCCGTACTCTGGCGGTTTTGCATGACGGCGGACAGGTGCATGGCCACCTCAGTGGAGAGGCGGTGTTGATTCGTGATACCGACGGCGTCCTGGTGAGTGTGATGTGTATGTATGTATGTTGTTACAGGGTGGTATAGCTTTACCAGCGGCCCCCTTTCCCGAGGCAGGTTCTGCTCTCCCCTGCTAGAGGGGCACCCTAATCCGTTCACCCCATCCTTCAGAATGTATTCGTTGGGTTCAGCAGCTCACCACCAGCATCCAACCAAATCTAGCGGATCAACGGCGCATCAACTTAGTTCCTGGTCAGCTCGCAAGTTGATATTATCACGTCCTACACCGACCACAAGATGGGGGGCCACCTCCCATTTCAACGCCTCTCGCACACCCGAGAGGTCGGCGAGCGGATTTGAACCCGGACAGACCGGCAGCAAAAGTTAGGCCTGAACCTCTGCCAGCCACATACTAAAAATCATCGACCACGGTGGGACTCGAACCCACAATCCCCGCCTATACCCCGAATTACCGGAGGGCGATGCCCTATCCATTGGGCCACGCGGCCAAGATATGGCGTTAAATCTATTTGCATTATGTATGTATGTATACTCAGGTGTATACTCCCTCCCCCCGTTCCTCCTCTCCCTCCCTCCACACCCCCATAGGTTCTGACGGACTTCACTCGCTCCTACAACACCATTGTGGCTCTGGATAAGGCCCAGGACCTGGCGGGGCTGGAGAGGGCCCTCCTGCTGGCAGCGGCGGCGGCCGAGGAGGAGGAGGCGGCGGCGGTGGGGACAGCTGCGCCGCGTACACGGGGGCCCCCCCGCTTGGCTGCTCGTGTGGTGAGCGGCGGGAGGGCAAGAGCGGGACCGTGTATGGGCACTCGTTAAACCTCTTTATCTGGGTAACGCAACCGAGGTGTAACCCCTCACACACACAAACACACACAAACACATGTACCTGTACGTGTACGTGCTGATTGCGAAGCTGTGTAAAGCCTGCAAGCTGGCAACGGGGGCCACATCTGCGCGTGGAGCCCTTTCTTTCTTTGCAACACGTGCACAAACACACGGCTCGGCTCATTAAAGCACACACACACACACACTCTCTCTCTCTCACACACACAAACACACACTCACGCGCACACTCTCACACACACTAGCACACACACTCTCTCACACACACTCTCACACACACACTCTCACACACACACTCTCACACACACACACACTCACACACACACTCTCACACACACACAAACTTTCTCTCTCTCTCACACACACACACGCACAGCCAGCCGCACACTTGGTGTGGCCTGCTTTGTCCCCAAACCGTAACGCCAACACACGCGCACATCTCCCTTCACTCACCCCGCATCGTGGACCGCAGTTCACCCGGGTGTTGGATTCCTATCGCTCTGCTTCCCGGCTGTGGTCCTCGACCCACAACCAGCTTCCCAACGGTAAGTACGACTGTACGACACCGACAACCCCAGACCCCATCGTGTTGTACGAGCAACCGGATAGGGAGCTACACAGCGCTGTTCCCGCAGTCCCAGAGCAGCCACAGAGCAGAGCCACACGACCTTGCTGTGGCCGCTGCGGGACAACTGGTTGGGGTTGGGGGTCCTGATGCTTTGGGATTTTCATCCTAAAGATATCCTATATGCCACTTATCCTGCAATACCTTGAACGGCATGTGGTCCCCCACCACTTCGCTTAATGCTTTGGGACTTGGTTGTGTGTGTGTGTGTCTGTGTGTGTGTTTATGTCTCTCTTTGCAGCTCGGAGCCGGCTGGTTCATCTGAAGGCGCAACAGCAGCAGCAGCAGCAGCAGCAGCAGCAGCGGCAGCAGGTGCCGGGCGGAGGCTGCAAGCGAGCCAAGACGTGTGTCGCGGAGGGCGCGGAGAATGAAGGAACAGGGAATAATGACGGGGAAACAGGAAAAGGGGAGGGGCAGTAGCAGCAGTAGCAGCAGCAACAGCAGTAGTAGTAGCAGTCCTAGCCTTCCGCTGAGAATAGAGAGATGCCTGAGTACGGAAGCGTATACGATTACGCACATGTGTTGTGTTTTCGCGAACCTCGTCTCTCTCTCTCTCTCTTATCTATCTATCTATCTATCTATATCTATCTCTGTCCCCGTCCTCTCCCCCACGTCGTCGGCACCCAAGTGTCGCGAATCACGTGCATGCGGGACGCGACAGCTCATACGCTTCCCTATTAAAAAGCTTTTAATATCACAATCCACTGGCACAGCGTGTATTTTGTATCATCAGCAATGGTCAGTTCTAACACGAGCTAACTGTAGTAGCTGGTACACAGTACGGCTCTACAAACACGCGCGAAGCGCGACCACCAGCATCTCGAGAGGCCTTTTCAGCGGCCAGCTACTACACTAACAAGACTGAGAGACCCAGATAGCGTACAGCATATACGCACGCAGCGAAATTTTAAGTCCCAAGAAATCGTTGAAAAACAATACAAACGTGTGTGCGCGTCTGTCCACGGGTCTGTCCACAGGTATGGGGTACGTATTCCTGTCCCAGTGTCTCAAGGGGGATCTAGGAACGCTGGGTGATGCCCGGGCGCCCTCGAGAACAAGCCAAGCCTGCTGCCCTTGCGCAGCGCGGTCTGATCGGCCTGGGGAAATCCGCAGACCACATTTCCCACAGACCAGAAAGCGGCGTGCACACACGCCAGTCAGTCTGTCTGTCTGTCCATCCGTCTGTCTTTCTCCTCGAATGACCGCATGTCACAAAAGAGAACATGTCAAGGGGCTCTCCACAACCCGGCAGATGCCCAGAAAGTGACCAATTATTGCAGTTCGCGACTAACAAGCTATTAAAGAAATATCAGTTATTGCAACTAACACAACGATTGTCAACGACCGAGTAAGGAAAGAAACATTGACACGTCAGGATGAATATCCCATGCCATTTGGCACGCGAAGAGCTCTTTACAGAACCCAAATTCAGAGCCAACAGCCACTGCTTGCCAACCCTATCCTACGCCATACATGTCGTATTCACTCCGTACGTGTGCGCACACCCCATATGTGCTGTATGTGACAGCCACTGAGCGCGACGAGCAGTGTACAAATCCAGCGCACACACACACACACACATATACGTGTGTCTGCGATACCGCATGCACCGACCGCATATACAGCAACCGCGATGATGATGGGGTCGCTGTTGCATGGACAGCAAGGAGCGTTACAAACTGCTTATCAAATCATCAAGCCGCTCCCGTGCTCGATATGGTGAAGGGCCGGACCTCATCAATGGCTCCGGGGCCCGGGCCCCTCCCCAATGGCGGCAGTGGCGGCAGTAGCGGACCCTCAAACATGGAGACCAGCTTCCTAGCCTGCTGTTGCTGCTGCAGTTGCTGCTGCTGCTGCTGCTGCTGCTGCTCTGACTGCCCTTGCTCCGGTTCCAGGTCCTCAGATTCTACCGTCTGTTGCCGCTGCGGCGGCGGTGGTAACGGCGTTAAGGGTGCCGCCGGTGGCTGTGGTGGTGGTGGTGGTGGTGGAGCCTGGGGGACCTCAAACGGCTTCATCTCATCCTCAATGAAGTCCATATCCGCGTCCTGAGAGGAGCAGCAAGCCAAAGACGTCCTTGCTCGGTGCGGTGCGGTGCGGGTGGCGAGATTGAGGAAGCGGAAAGGTAAAAGAGCACTACCCCACTCCCGCTCCTCGCACTCTCCACACGTACCTTCCATCTCCTTCCCTCCCCCAACCCCTTACCCAGCCACGCTCTTCCCCCCCCAACCCCATCGCCCCGAATCTTCCCGTCTCCTCCCCCCTGATGTGAAACACCCCTCTACCCCGCAACCCTTACCTCGCAATCCCCCTCGTCCTGCCCAAGCTCGTCCTCGTCCTCCTCGTGCCCCGCTGTCTCCATGATGATGCGTTCCATGCCGACCAGGAATTCCTTAAACGTGATCTGACCGTCCCGTGACCAGTCGAGCTGCAGCGAGCAGCCAATAAGCAGGTGTCGATGTGTGTGTGGAGTGCCGTACACACCGGGGGGGCGAGGAAGGGGAGGTAGGTTAGGGATGGGCGCCTGTTCTTCACAAACCTTCGCAAGTCGGTGTGAAGAAAACATCCTGAATCGCTGGCGTGTGAGTCAGACATCGAATTTCTCCCCCGTTAACAAGCGGGGATTAGTTTCCTCTTAAGTAACCTAATGAGACCGGCCCGCCTAAGCCCAGGCCTCGATGCAAGGGATACATGTTGTGATGGCGGCATTGTGTTGCTTGCATATTATACCCCTACTCTCCTATTAAGCCACTTTCTTTTTATTAAGAAAAACCTTTGCGCATCTGTACGACAGGTACCAGGTAGGGGTCTGGATGTGCCAGCGGGGAATATCATTACCCCGCGGCTGGCCATGCAATCTCGTTGGGACCGTTATGATAGTGAGGTCTCACAAGGAATCGAACAGGGAACCTGTTCACTCGAGCTGATAAGCGGCGCCCGGCCTTTACCACGAGAAATTTTACCAGATCTATCAATGTCCCTTCCTTCTCACCACGTTCATCGCCTATCGTACCACCATCCCAACCCCAACGCATCAACCAATGGCAACCACACTTCACTCCGCCCTTCAGCCCACCCCGCCCTTCTATCCGCCCTTCAACCCAGGCCGCCCTTCACTCCACCCCGCCCTTCACTCCACCCTTCAACCCAGGCCGCCCTTCACTCCGCCCTTAAACCCACCCCGCCCTTCACTCCGCCCTTCAACCCAGGCCGCCCTTCACTCCGCCCGTCAACCCACCCCGCCCTTCACTCCGCCCTTCAACCCAGGCCGCCCTTCACTCCGCCCGTCAACCCACCCCGCCCTTCACTCCGCCCTTCAACCCAGCCCATCCTTCACACTTCACCCTCACCTGGTCGAACAGTTGATCCGCCAGGGTCTTGGAGGTCTTGCGTCCGAATACCCGGGTGCCGGACTTCATAGCGTGCGCCAGCTCCTTCCGCTCGATACGCCCATCCGCGGACGAGTCGAAGAACATGAAGCTCTTCTCCATCACGTCGAGGCAGGCGCGAATCTCTGGGACAGTGAACGAGTGACGCCCGGTGTTGCCGTCCAGCAGGGAAATAACCTTTGGAAGGAGATCAGGAAGGGAATGGAGGGAGCAATGTTTTTAAAAAAGTGGTTACTAGTGACCAAGTGGTTACTGAAAAAAGGATTCCTTCCAGAAGGTGTTCACTAGGAAATGTTTTGAGTCACCTGCCAGTAACCAGGTGGTCGCCAGGAAATTGGGCCACAGAACCCCCGGTAGTGACCACCTACGAAATGTTTTCCGTAATAAGCAGCACTGCAGCACTGGAACGAATCGGCTGCCTACCGCCGGGCAGACCACCACGGGCAGTGAGAAGTTGGCGCTAGCATGAAGTCAGAACAAAAACTGACGTGTCAAGCTGCGGTGTGCGCTGCTTAAGAAGTAGCCATGGTTTGGGTTCTATCTGTACATACTTCCGCCAAAAATCTTTCATCTGTACAAATATCCGTGTAAATAAAGAAATTAATATCTAAGCGTCGTCTTGGCTGTTCAACGCCGTAAATGAGCGTTGCGAAGTTGGATCTTCAAAGGCATGGTTCTAGTGGGCTCCTGTTCAGCATACTCGCTGGGGAAAAATGTTTTGTAAGGTGGTTACCAGGGAAAACCCCCACAGTAACCACTTGGTCACTAAAAGATTACCATGGTGAAAAAGTTTTAAAAACACTGCGGGGGGGAGATAGGAAGGGAATCATACGTTGCAAGAAGCACAGATCAACTGTCGACTATAAGAAGAGAGAGGACTGGAAAGGCGAGATGGGAGAGGAGAGGCGCGGTGCTCAGTGAAATGTCCCGTTTGACTGTGGGGTGGGGTGGCCGTTTGTTGGATTGGGATGGGATGGGATTGGGATGGGATGGGATGGGATGGGATGGGATGGGATGGGATGGGATGGGATGGGATGGGATGGGATGGGATGGGATGGGATGGGATGGGATGGGATGGGATGGGATGGGATGGGATGGGATGGGATGGGATGGGATGGGATGGGATGGGATGGGATGGGATGGGATGGGATGGGATGGGATGGGATGGGATGGGATGGGATGGGATGGGATGGGATGGGATGGGATGGGATGGGATGGGATGGGATGGGATGGGATTGGGATGGGATGGGATTGGGATGGGATGGGATTGGGATGGGATGGGATTGGGATGGGGGAGGCGCCATGCCCCAGGGATCATTTATAAGGCCAGAGCTGCAGCGAAATCTTACTGTTGGGAAAAAACGGAAACGGGTGAGCGGAAAGTCGACCCCGTTCAAGCACGTTATCAGAGTCCCACCAGGTGCCGCGCGCGCGTACCGTGTATAAAAGAATGAGGTCCGGATGCGTCACGAGCACTCCGTCCGCAATGTCAGGAAGCGAAAGCACTTCACGCAGACTTTCCGAGTTTTTCTCCAGCCCCAACTTTTCGTGGCACACGGAGCGAAATGCGGCCCAAGTAACCTGTCGATGGGAGTGAATGTGTCGCAGTAGCTACTGAGCACGAGCACCGTCTACGTGTGCGAACTAGACATAGCACGCATGCATTAACTCACCTTTCCAGACGGCCCGCTAATTGCCGCGTGGACCTCCCGAATCTTTTTAAAGCCAAGTGTAAGCTTTGGCATTTGGAGCATGAGGTTGTTGAAGGAGCTCTTTTTAGCAACAAATGATTTTCTCCGCTTTGTCCTCACGATTTCTTCAATCAATCTCCGCTCAAGGGCTTCACTGAGCGGGGAATCCTTTACAAGCAGGATAGACCTGCTTCCCGCGCAGCCCATACTCCTCCGGCCCAATGATTTCTAAGTTATACTTAGATCAATCACTTCAATTTTCGCTGAAATAGGTCAGCGCCGTGGTAAGGTCTAGGTCCGAATTGCTTAATGGATGCTGAATCTAGTAACTATTGACAAGAACATAAGGATAAGAACTATCACAAATCAAAAAGTGTACTATGGGACGTAGAATCGGCATGCAATTAGCTCAATACATGTATAGGGTTACAGTCATAGGGCGCCGGTCGGTAAAAATCACATCTGTGGACGTGCCAAGGACATAAAATCTAATATTACTTCAATTCTGATGTGTTAATTTGTTAATTTTTCAACAACTGTCCGCTGACCTAGGATTGCTAGGGTTGCAGGACAGCACCATGCACAGGGTAGGTGGGGCTACCTCTGTTCAGATGACTGCCTAGAAAGTAAAATCCTGACTAATTTTGTACTAGCGTTCGACACCCACAACCAGGTACCTTGGAATTATTGGATCTTCGTCTTATCGCAGGATGCCAGTATTAGGGCATTTACGAGATGCGTCGAAACGCGGCACGTGCCGTTTCTACATAGGTTCTTTCAACTGTGATGTATTTGCTAGGGTTGCTGCTCGTTGTTATATAATTATATTGAAAAATTACTCATGCGGCTGCCTTACACCAAAGGTTGCGTCTGTGGTTCTTCGCCCTACGCATTAACGCTGAACAGAGCTCTGAAGCTGAACGCTCCAAGTAAGCGGATTGGCATCCTAAGATTTATAAAGCTATATTAAAAAATTCCCATAGATTGACCATTCAGTCGTGCAGACCTTTGTTAGGCCGGCTCAGGCATCAACCGAACGTAGCTAGGTCTCCGGTCGTCAGGCCGCCATTTCACCCAAAGCAAAGGCCGTGTCGTCAATACCTCACGTGCAGACAAGTAGCTGGAGTCCCCTGACAGGTACTGCAGACAGGAAGGGACGCTTCGCACTGCCCAATCGTTTCTGAACCCTGCCGATGCACAAACGAGTAAGCTGCCTACCTCCCAAGCAACGGAATAACTGAGAAACTCAACCACCAATATGTCCCTTTCCAGGTCTTCGGAGATCCTTCAGCATCAGCACGCCGAGGGCTGCCGGTGGACTGGGACTATGTCAGGAGCCCGGGCCAGGAGCCGGGCCAGGCACCCGATGACCTTCGTCTCCGCGAAGGGGAACCCCTTCAATGAGCAGCATGGGAATTCAGCAGCTGCTGCTGTCCATGTGTGGATTGAGTACGTCACACTTAAGTACTGGGGTCGGACGAGTTCCCGGGATATCTCAGCAGGGGTTGCAAATGGAGGCTGCTGGGATTTTTCGGTACGGACCGATAACCAAAGAAAGTTCGTGGTGGGGGACGTATGCAGCACGGGCGTGAATGAAGCTTTTGCAGTGTGATAACGGAGGGATAGATAACTGCAGCACTAAGCGGGGAGGCAGGGGTAGGGTAGACAGCAGCGGTAGAAAGAAAGAAATTTGTAGCTGCGCAGTCAATTGCATGATTAATAATGTGGCGGCAACGATGCACGGCAATTCCCCCACGGGGAACTGGTCGTCGCCACCTGCTGTTGCTGCTGCTGCCATATTGAGTTGTCCGTGTCCAGCTGAGCACTGGGAACTGTCCGGGAGGGATTGGGCACACCCCGGGGGGGGGAGGAAAGATGATGAACGTTACTGGAACGCTTGTGGAGCGCCGCCACGCCAAGCAAGCACACTCACTCCAAGATGACCGACACACGAGGGTGGACCGGTTGCTGTTGTTGTTTGCCAGCCGCCAGTCCGCCGCATCCGAGCTCCCAGCAGCAGCAGCAGCAGCAGCAGCTCAGCTGTGCCGTGTTTCCCATTGCTGAGTGATGGAGACAGGGGCGTCTGAGCGAGCACCCTGCCGGGTGACCTTCCATCCATCCATCCGCCGCCGGCACCAGCAACACCCTGGTGATTAGATGGCCCTGGTGTATTACTGGATGGTCCATCCATTGATTGCCTTCTATTTGAGCGATCGGATACAATCAATTACCCGTCACGTGGCTGCTACATACATACATACATGCATGCATGTGTATGCGTGTAAACATAAACATTGCCGTATTGTGTTGCTGCGCGTCCGTCCGGGGCTCAGGTAAACATCCCTTTCTACCTCCTCAGGCTCGGGCAGCACATTGCTGTACAGGGTAGTCGTTGACTACTCAGCTCGCGATGAAGATCTTTTCACCCACCCACCCATCATCATCACCACCACCACCATCACTATCGCCGCCACCACCACCACCAAACCGAACCACCACCGCCAAACCGGCGGCCCTCTGGCGCCGATGCCACTTCCTCTTTAGCCTCCTCCGCCTCGCCACATTCACCCGTCCTATGTCCTACGTGCTTGCGCTGTGCCATACTCCGGTGTTGACAGCCAGCAACACCGTAGTGACAACCAGCTGCACACATTACACCACCACCAGCAGTAGCAGCACCATCACCACCAGCCATGGCAGTAACGCCGCAACCACCCACAGGGCAGAGTCGCCCCGTGCACTTCGCCTAGCCTGGGGTGTGCCGCACACGTCTCTCTTCTCCCACACCTCCGTTCTTCACCTCCCACCACAAACCCATTACACACACACCAGCCCCCGCCCCGGCACACACACACAGACATACATACGGGCTCACCCATTGGGGCGCTCCTTTTGTAACTCCTAATACAACCCCCGCAAGCCCGCAAGCTACGTGGCAGTCGTCGTTGCCGGCTCTGCGGATTTCCGGAAAGATCCCCTAAGAGACGCCAGAAATCCACTAGCCGGCCGCGGAGCAGGACTGGTCTCCTGTCTCTGTCCCAAGCCAGGACTGGGTGCCCTCCTAACCCCCGCTGCTGCTGCTGCTGCTGCCGTCACCATTCCCGTAGCACTACTGCTGCGGGGCCGACTGGGGCTGGGTCCGTAACTATCGCCGCCCTCACGCTGGGACGTGGACGCGTCAGTGCGGCCGCTGCCGCAGCGGCGGGGGCCCGGCGGCTGCGTCGGGGCCCCACCTGACGCCGCTGCGCCGTCGGCCTCGCCTGGCGGCGACGGCGTGGCCGAGCCGGAACCTGAGCCGCCGGCGGTGGCGGCTCCTTCTAGTCCGACGGCCTCATCATCACCGTCTGATACGTCCCCAAACTCGTCCTGGACCAGCTGCAGGATACCTCGAAGAAAGTCCTCAAAGGAAATGGTGTTGTCGTGCTGCACTCAGAGCCGGCCAGGGAGGGTAACAGGGGGCCGCGGTGGCAGCATGTATACGACGCAGCGGACAGGGGAGTGGGGAAAGGAGTGAGGAAGGGAAACCCTAAGCAGGACTCAGTGGGTGGCAGTCTAATTTAGGGGGCCAGAGCTGCTGTGCAGGTGTATGTGTGGCGGTGGGGGGGGAAGGGTAGGGGAGGACGAGAAAAGGGGAGGCTCACGGTGTCTTGGCGGACTTCCGTTCCATTTGGGGTCTGGAAAATTTCTTGCTTGAGGAGATGCCTGAGGAAAGTTGTAGATGCTGCGCTAAAGACTGGGTTGCGGCCAGTGTGCAGGTGGCTCGCCCTTCCCTCCCCTCGGCCCTTCCCTCCCCTCGCCCCTTCCCTCCCCTCGCCCCTTCCCTCCCCTCGCCCCTTCCCTCCCCTCGCCCCTTCCCTCCCCTCGGCCCTTCCCTCCCCTCGGCCCTTCCCTCCCCTCGCCCCTTCCCTCCCCTCGCCCCTTCCCTCCCCTCGGCCCTTCCCTCCCCTCGCCCCTTCCCTCCCCTCGGCCCTTCCCTCCCCTCGGCCCTTCCCTCCCCTCGGCCCATCCTGCCAGCTGCCACCCCACCCGCCCAACCATCGCCCCCCCCCCCCCCCCAAA
>NW_003307547.1:2370495-2377492 GCF_000143455.1 Volvox carteri f. nagariensis | reverse complement strand
CCTTCAAAGAGACGGTGCGCCAGGCGATTGCTCGTGCGGCCTCGGGCACCCTCCTTCATGTGCGCCTTGGCGGACTCGTACTGCAGAGCCTCCGCAACCTGAAGGCCGCCACCAGGACAGCCGTGGTTGCCGCCACCACGTGTTGCCGCCGCCGCCACCATACCGCCGCATTACCCCAATTGCCGCCAATACCGCCAGAACGCCAACAACACACCGTGGCCACCATTACAACCATTATGGCATCGCGTCGCCGTTTCATCACCACCGCCCGGAGACCACCAGGAGCGGGACCAGAGGGGCGGTAGCGGAGAACAGCAAAACGCCGCAAAGGACGTGATGGGCGCACGGAAGAGGAGAGGAGAGGAAAGGAGAAAGGAGAGGTGAGGAGAGAGGAGAAGTGAGGAGAGAAAGGAGAGGTGAGGTGAGGAGAGGTGAGGAGAGAGGAGAGGTGAGGAAAGGGGAGAGGAAAGGGGAGAGGAAAGGGGAGAGGAAAGGGGAGAGGAGAGAGGAGAGGAAGATGTCATTGCACACACGCATCACACACCACAGCAGACAGGAGGTCCTCACCTCCACCTACCATCTGGCTTTCTACGCATCCTACGAGGTGAAAGACTCCTGCTCCTGGTTTGTTTGGTCACATGTTGAATCCTAACTTGGCTTCTCCGCTTCTTAATTCTTTTTCCGATACTTCCTATCTCAGATATCCCATCACACCCCCTCACCTCCCGCTTATCAAGCTTGCCCTTCCTGGCCGAGTTGAAGTGTGTGAACGCCAGCTCCAGGCAGGACAGCATGGTGCGCACATCGGGGTGCAACGGCACGGAGGCAGCAGCAGCGGCGTCGGCGGCAACGGTGGCAGCGGTTGCGTCGGCCGGGTCAGAATCGGTCCGCTTGGTTTCGGAACACGAGGCGGCGGAGGCGGGCTCCGTCAGGTGCACCACCAGCAGCAACATGACCAGACCGATGAAGTCGATCTGAAGAAGGGGGAGGTAGGGGGAAGACGAACCACGAGCGAGTAAAGCTGATGACAAGGATAGAGTGATAGGGGGGTATAAGGGGGGAGATGTCAGGGATAGGAGATAAGATGAATCACTGGCGAAATGAAGCACAGATACCAGAGATAGAGGGGGCAGTGGGTTCATGGGACAGTGCGACAGTGGGTCAGATGCACACCATTCTGGAATAACTCGGTAGGTTGCGTATCGACTGTGTTAAGACTTGAGAGGATGCGTGCTAAGACTTGAGGAAAGTGGGCCGGGGCTGCCTCTCCCAGGAAGCGATAATTGCAATGGTAAAAAAACCCAAAAATTGATCATCTGGCTCCGAAACCAACCGAAACCGTGACTTTTGTTCCGGCTCCGGAGCCGTTGTGCCTTATGCACATGAAGGCCCCCTTCCCTGCTTTCGCCCAGCTACTCTCGCGCAACTCGTTCACTCACATCGGTACATTTGTGCGTTGCGGCTTTGCTGCACAGCTCCCGGACCATGACCGAGCCCTCCTCGATGCCGAAGTCCCGGGGAGCGGATTGCAGCACCGCCAGCGGCAGTGGACCCTCCCGGCTACCTGTCCGCGCCTCCAGCTGCCGCCGCAGCACCTCAAAACCCGCCTCCAGCTTGGGAAACTGAAGCCAGAACTGCGTGAATACGTGGGGCTTGGCTTCGCCCTGGCAGGGCGGCCGAAAAGGGGCAATGGGCGGAGCAGGGCACGGTATTCGTCCGCATGGGCGGAGCGGGCATAAGGATTGCAGGGATGCTGCAATGGGGGTTGGAGTCGGGACGGGGTGACGGGGGGGGAGGACGGATGGGTGCAAGGGGAGGAGGGCGGACAGGGGTTGGGGTTAGACGGAGGCGAAGATTGAGGGACCAAATGGTCTGCGGACTGCGGAAAGTGTCTGAAAGACTTGAATGTCTCTGAGCAGGAGCATTGCGCCTGTGGGAGGTGCAGGGGATGCAGACAGGAGGGGAAGTGAGAGATTGCTTTCGCAGTAGCGCGTTAGAGGGGGACTTATCTAACCATGTTCACCACAGGCGTCGCTCATAGCATCTACGTCTGCTGGAAATGTTCGCTCAAGGAGCGAAATGCCCAACAGCGCGCTTCGAAGGCGCACGGCGATGCCGGGTTACGTAGCAAGGGAGTCAAAAGGACCAAAGCCGCGCTCGTGGAAACCACACCTTGTCAATTTTATCTTGAACAAATGCTGCTATCGCGTCTCGGATGTGCGACTCCAGAAAGCCAAAGGACACACTGGCCGAACGCGCCTTCCCCTTGCTGCTTTGCTTAGAGAGCGTGCGCGTGTGAGAGTCATTCCGCCGTGGTGCATCGCCAGCATTTGTCAGCGTCACCAGACCCTCTTTGAAACTTTCTTTAAGACGGTGAAGGAACGCCATCGCGCCGCTTTCGGGGGACTAGGGCTCAAAATAGGATGCTTGCGTTCGTTCGACTTGGCATTGGAAATGCTGTTTCCCCAATAAATAAGACAGGCCGGCTTGTAAATCTTGCGAGCGGTCAACTCCAAACGCAGACAGTCAAGTGGCAGAATGCATTTAGAATGAAACACTACAGAGGCAGTTGTGAAAGGATGCGTGCACATTACCGCAAGTTGAGCCTCGGTGCGGCTTTGCTGTCGTCTTTCCCGTACAGACCATCCGTTAGTAACGATATCGGCTGGACCCTCGCCTCGACCCTCAAGCCCTCAATACGCCACGTAATGAATAACTCTAAACCTTCGTTGTGTCGCTCGCAACGGCTTTGCCACCGCTGCTCTCCCGGGTCCGAGCGCTGTAAAGCTTCCGAAGCTTTCCGAGAAGCACGGGGCCAGCGTTTTCCCGGCACGGTAGGAACCATATTTAAAATTTCTCGGAACCAAACGTGACATTCCAGTCCTCAGCTTTCCTGTGCTGGCCTTTCCCAGGGGCTTCGCGGTCCCATCCAAGAAACACTTCGCAACCAATTGCTTCCTGATCCTGGCCCTTGGACTAAGCTCCCGCTCCCTGCATGTCAAGAAGCAGCGACGTGGCCCTGCTTCAGGTAGAGACGCGGGGCCTACATACAGCAGCCCCAATCAGCGACCATGCTGCGTCTCTCTCGCCTAGCGCTCCCCTGGCGTCCGCGTCAGCAGCAGGGGCATTGTTATCAGCAGCATCGGCGACTGCTTTAGCAGGAGCAACAAGAAAGTCCTGCTGGGCGGCTTTCGGGCTAGCGGCCAAATGGTCATTGCACCGGCTACACCATACAGCGCTCGCTGCTGCTGCCCCAAATGCCGTTATGACAGCTGTCAGCACTTCGTACACCACCTCCGTCTGCAGCATCTTGGGACGCAGCTCAGGGATTAATCCAGTCGCACGGCATCGAATGCATTTCCGTACGTTATTGTACGGTAGTTCCGGCGGCCGCGCGACCGCGGGGCAGCTTCCACGGGCATCGTCGTCGTCGGTGGCGGCGGCATTTGCGCCAGGGACGTTCTCAAGTCCCTTCACGGGCCCGACGGCGACGGCGACGGGGCTGTTGGTGACGGGACCCAGACGGCTACTGCGGGCGGCGCCGCCGCTGGGCGCCGCCGCTACAGCTGCCCCGTGTGTTCCGACGGCCAGTACCGTCGGGGCAGTCCGCTTTGTCTGGCGTGATAGCAGGTACAGTGCCGTACGATCTGGGTTTTCCGCGCAAAACCCTCAAACTGACTAGTTTCCCTCGCATGCTTAGATTGTATTACGATTGTACGATCACTGTACGATTACTGTACGAGAACTTCCGACTCTACACGGGATTACTATGCGAGGCCATTATGCGAGACAGCAAGTGTAAAACCGGCGGAGGGATAATTGGCGCTTCGGACATCACCAGTTGGTGCTTTGGAGCTCAACCGTTACACCACTTACCAGAATTCTGTCTCCCCCTTCTTTTCTTCCTCATATTCTCCTTCCCTTCCTTCTTCAGAGGGTATGAGCACTTCCAGGGCCGCGGTCACGACTGGTCGTTAAAAAATAACCGTCGAATCTGGTACACGGCGGCTGCGATGGCCGCGACGGGGCTGTCGTACTACTTGTACTGCTTGGAAAAGGTGCCGTACACCGGCCGTCTCCACTCCATCATGCTGGTCAGTCAGCGCCAGGAGCAGTGGATGGGGAAAGTGGGTTTCGAGCAGGTGCGGTACGGCAGCCGAGGGGGAGAGGAGGGGTTTTGTGGGGGGAAAGGTTGGGACGTTGCAACCTGGGGATGGGGGGGGGAAATGCGGCCGACACACACAGACACACACGTCCTCCTCCTCCTCCAACATTTTACAGTAATCCAGTGTTTACCTGTGCTGTACGGCGTAGCCCTGGCGATTCCCACATCTTACTACCTCGTGCCGGTCGCCTCCCCACGTACCGATCATAGATGCCGATGCTGCCCAGATAAGCCGACATGGGCCCCCCCTCTCTCTCTCACTCTTTTTCGCCGCCTCTACACCACCTACCTTTACTTCTTTACGGCTTCGTTCCACTATTTTTCTTCCGCGCTTACTTTAGCCTTGGCGGCTAGGTAGGTAGGTAGGTTTCCGCGGTTGTCATCATTACATCATCCCGAGGTCGCCGCCTTCACGGACGCCTTTTGGTCAGTTCTGCTCCTGGTACACTCTTGCCCTGGCAGCAGCTTCACTCGTTTGTGGTTCGTCTTTCCCTCTCTCCCTCTTTCTCTTGCACACATACATACATACATACATACATACATACATACATACATACATACACGCAGTTCAAGGCGATAGCCCGCGCCGAGCACAAGCTGCTTCCCGACAACCACCCCGACGTGGAGCGAGTTCGTACATTGGGTACGGCCATCGCCCGCGTGGCCGCCAACAGCGGCAGTAGCAGCAGCAGCGGCAGCAGCAGCAGTAGCGGCGGCGGGTCGGTGGGCCACATGACCGGATTGCAGTGGGAGTTTGCCGTGATACGGGACAACATGGTCAACGCGGCAGTGCTCCCAGGGGGGAAGGTACGGAGATGTACGGCACGGAATGGCCGCGGATAAGCTTTGAGTTGTGGGTAGCGTACGGCATGTCGCGGCACCACAAGGACATCACATCCGTACAATCCCCCGGGGTCCATGGACGGTTAGTTGCTACTGCTGCTGGTGCTACTGGTGCTGATACTGGTGCTGGTCTACTGGTACTGATACTGCTGCAACAGCACTGGCACTTGCCCCCCTTTCCTGCCGCTGCCCAACCTCGATCTCAACCTCCCCGTCCCTCCCCCTCCGCCACACCCTCCCTGCCTAGGTGATCGTATTCAGCGGTTTGCTGAGGCTGCTGGACTCGAGCGATGCCGAGTTGGCAGCTGTGCTGGCTCACGAGGTCGGTCATGTGCTGGCTAGGCACCCGGTAAGTGGGGCCGTGGGGCCGTGTGTGTGTGGGTTGTGTGTGGGGAGGAGGTGTATGTGGAGAAGTAGGGGTGCAAGGGTGTGTTAGGGGTCCGGGGGGTGGGTGGGGAGGAAAGCGTGGCTTACAGTCCAGTACTGCCCACGTCGCGCAGGGGCATCTGTCCCCGTGTTCCTGACGGTGGTGGTGGCGGTGGTGGCCGCTGCTGCGTTGTCGCCGCCTCCCCTGCAGGCCGAGAACCTGAGCAGGCTCAACGTTTGGCTGCTGTTCAACACGGCGCTGCGACTGACGCTCGGGTTCGCGCTGCCGGACGTGGCCATGTACCTGGCGCTCATGCTGCCGAACTCCAGGTCCGTACTCCGTACATTCGTCGTACGGAACTTGGTTATCCCGTATTTTGTACATTTGTTGTGCGGAACGTGTGTATGGAGATTGTTATTCACGCGTCGTGTCGTGTCGTGTGTGTGTATTGAGGTGGGGACGTGGGTTGGGTTTGGGTTTGGTAATTTGGGAGCCCCCGCGGGATTGGATCAGGTGTAGAACCGTACGGCAGCCGATTTGTTTGCCCGTTACTCGCCGCACCAGCACGTGATTGTTTTTTTCCAATCGCAACCTCACCACAAAATTTTCACCAACACCCGTGTAGTAACACCGTTGACGCCTCTGCTCGTCCAAAATCGCCGTCGTACTGTACCGCAGGAGAAACGAGCACGAGGCTGATGTCATCGGTCTGCATCTCATGGCCCAAGCGTGTTTCGACCCCTCCGCCGCCATTGCCATGCTGGAGAAGCTCAACCAGGCAGAGAAAGCGACGAAACAGGTACGGCAGTACGGTGTACGGGTATTCCATGGAAAGTACGGAACATCACACATGCCATTGGTCTATATGTGATCCAGACGAAGAACCCCTAAACCTGGATAATAATTCCACTCATGCACATCCCATTCCGCGATACATACATACATACGTACATACCAAGACATACATACATACATACATTTCCGCATCTCGCGACTGCCGTACAGGGCCATACCATGGGCACCTCCCTCCCCCCTTTCCTAAGCACCCACCCCCTCACAACCGACCGAGTAACCCACCTGGAGAGTCAGCTGCCGGCGGCGATGACGCTGTTTTATGCGTCAGGTGGGTGCCGTACAGGCCATGGGTATATACAGCATGCGCCGTAATGTACGGCGGTTTACGTACATGTACGGCCGCAGGGTAATGATTTTACCGATGATGCATGTAAATTGCCGTATTATACACGCCGGGCACATCTTGCTCTCGGAGGGCTCTTCATCACATCCACTTCCCACCGCTTATTGGCCTTCACCACCACCACCACCACCGCCGCTTTCGCTGTCTGTTGTAAAATTGTCTGTTGTAGAACTGACCTTCCGATGCTACCTTACGGAGTATTGCGCTTCATCACTGTCACGCAACAGCTCGCAGGATACTCACTATCAACTCACTATCATATCCCGGTTTCGTGCCTTTTCTCACGCAGGTTGCGGTGCGAGACTAGATGACTTCAGTCGCGGCGTGGACGGTCTGATGTCGGATGGCCGCATTGTCAGATGGCCCTAACACTACCCCGCAGGGCCCCTAACATTACCCCGTGCCGCACGTGCAGCCCACATGG
>NW_003307547.1:2359572-2370445 GCF_000143455.1 Volvox carteri f. nagariensis | reverse complement strand
TGCACGTGCGGCACGTTGGTCTTCCGCGGTGTACGACGTACAGCACGAACAATTTGGTGTCATTCATTGTCAAGCAAAGCTCCATGCCTAAGGGCTTCTTCCCACAGACACAAAATATTGGTGAAATCCACCAATATATGGTATGCCACACCAATACAGCGTATTGGCAGTACGGTACTCGACATGGTTTCAAATTCGGCTTGCAAATATCCGCTCCCTAGGAGTCCGCTTTAGAGGGCAAAGCCCAAGAGACTGTCCTTTTTCAGATGCCGTACTCTAGATA
Source organism: Volvox carteri f. nagariensis (assembly GCF_000143455.1). Lineage (NCBI taxonomy): Eukaryota > Viridiplantae > Chlorophyta > Chlorophyceae > Chlamydomonadales > Volvocaceae > Volvox > Volvox carteri. Next base: position 2,370,162 of record NW_003307547.1, on the reverse strand, counting down.
TCGTACTCTACGCGGATTACTGACGGCTCCGAAAACCCTGTAGCCTTACCCTGCAGCATGCCTGGTCTTCGGCCGCCTGCCGTACACAGGACCACGCGCAGCTCTACGGGACGGAGCTGCCGTCGCGCGATGTGCACTCGTACGACACAACGTTAGACATAAATCGCCCAGGCATAGGCCCGCCGTTTCCAACAATGACGCCACGTGGCTGCAGAGAACACAAGGCAGCGCACACATATGACTTTTTATAAACACAGATATATCATACACGCGCACACAGACAAAGTATATCAGATTTGTGGATCATTCCATCATATCAAAAATAACCAAGAACAATTTTCACTGCTGCCTCTGATAGATGTGCCTGGTGACCTATGCGCTACGATGCGCCACAATAATGATAATTTGCCCCACCGAGCGGTAAAAATATACCCCACAAGGAAGGATGGAAAACTGTCAACTGCCGGCCAACGCTGCAACAAATCATACGTACGACAAACAAGATCCACAGGATCCAAAAGATCCCCAGGACTGATCTTCTACAGATCCAGATCCAACTATAGATGCCGATCTTTACACTCCCACAACAAGTGCTTTGGCAGTCACTAGCTTTCGACAACAGTTTTTGTTTCGACGTTTCGTTTTATAGCCATGAATGCATGAGGACCGCGAGCTCAGCCTCACATCGCATCCTCATTCATTAACCCCGTTCCTCCGTTACGTTACAGATGGAGCCGCGTGGAAACCCTGAAGATTGTTGTAGCTCTGGTTCGTCCATCCAAAAAAAAGCACCCAACACCAACATCCCATCCCAATCATCCGAACAACAATATACATCATCCCGCCGCCTCCCTCCCCTCTTCTCTCTCACCCTCACAACGACTCCTCCCGAGCGAGATTTAGAGATCTGGAGCAATCCTGGCAATCCTTCCGCATCTGCCTTTCCTCCTTCCGCACAGCAAGCCACCGCGAAACATAAAAGAAAATTTACATTTTACCGCGTATGAGGGGCTGCCACTCGCGGTACCCGGATGCAAGAGCTGCAGCAGCAGAAAGCGGCAAATGGTGGTGCATTTGCCGCTTTTAAAAGCAAGGGGACAGGGACAGGGACAAGAGATAAAAGAGAACCGAGCAGACAAAAGGAACGCAGTGCACCTCGGCGTGCGAGAGGGACACCGATAATGTTGTCGGCGAATGAACTAAAAACTGAACTAAAACCTGCAGACATACACATATACATACATACATACACCTGCGTAGTGTGCATATCCAGCCGGCTACTGATTGCGGCTGAGTTCATTTCAACGTAGATGCTGAACACAGACATACAGACACACACAGGACGGAGCCTCGTGACTCATGAGAGCGTCCGCGCGTGCGACGCCTCTCCCATCCCCCACCCGGGGGGGAGGAGAGCAATCGTCTCACTCCTCCTGCTCGCACTTTTCCAACAAATGCCGCAAAACCCAAATCACAAATCAACAGCACCACTCGGAGAAACGTACCTGTGGTGAGCTCCGTGCCACCCCTCCTGCCGTGCCGTTGTTGCGGCCAGCTACACTTAGACCCTCCCGCGGCCCTCCCTAACCCCTCACCCCCCCCCGGCCGCAAACACCCCCTCACCCCCATGACGTCACATCATCTCGTCCCACACATCCTCCTGATTGACAACTCAGGGGCCGCGGAGCCCATTCTTGACATTTCAGGACGGCGTCAACACCGTTCGAGGACTCAGATATCGCATATCGCCTCCCAAACACGCACCCGGTGAGGTCCTACCGGACCTAACTACCCGAGATATATCCTGCCTTTCGCCATGTCCCATTAACGAGGTGCCGTACAGCGAGGTGTCGTACAGCATTCCCAGCAACTGAATATAAAGGACCCCGAGTGCCATCACTGCTTTCAAATGGCCCCCCGTCGAGCCCTAGGGTTCAATTCCTCTGCATTTCTACAACACTACTACAATTCCTCCTCCTCCTGCTACTACTACTACTACTACTCATCCTCCTACTACCACTACTATTCTCACCAGCCATCACAACATCTCGCACAGTCACTGCCGCCTATCCGCCAGGTCGCTGCGGCGTTCGATGTCCAACTCCTATATCTTGATCCGCGATTGGATTTCGCGCAACGGAAATTCAAAAATTCAAATTTGGCCCTCTCCAAGTCCCCAACCTACAAAACCGGGGATTGCGGTGGCTGCTTCGATGTCCCAGTCACGTGAAGGTTCCGGAGCCCGCTTACAAGGCCGCCTTCGCAATCGTAGGCGGGGTCAGTGCCCAGCACCGCATCCAGATGTACGGAAGTGGTTGTGTACGGCAATGATGGTCGCTCGTCGTACTCACTCCCATCCGCCGCGCGCTGGCTATAAGCCCCAGTGCGTCCCGTGGCCAACATGGCCGGCTTTGTTTCCAACGCGCTGCCGTACTTGTCGTACTTGCCGTACTCCTTGAACTCCTGCCTAATCCACTCGCCCTGCTCCACCCCGCCCTTCTGCTCCTTATCCTCGCCATCTAGATACGAGCCTTCTCCGGCCTCCCCTGCCTTGTTTTCAAGGTACCCCAACCCATCCCCTTCCTCCCCATCCTCTCCATCCTCCTCATCACCCTCATCGTCGTACATCTCACTCTCGTACTCATCCTCGTACATGTCACCATAATCGTCGTCATCAAACTCCGGCTCGTAGTCAAAGTCCGGGAAGGGCGGCTCAACGGGAAAAGGGGCATCAACACCATCCAGATCGTACGGCATGTCGTACAGGTTGCCGTACTCACCCGCCGCCGCCATCATGGCCTCCCAACGGTCCAGCTCGTCGCCTTCCTCACCTTCGTCCCATGCAAGATCCAGATCTTCGTAGTCGGGGCCGGGCGGCAGCGGGGGTTCCAACAGGAAATCCGGCTCAGGTATCATGGGCATCGGCATCTTGGAAATAAGCTCTAGGCTCTGGGTCTTTTGAAACAGCGCCAAAATGACCTGGGAGTAGAGGTCAGGCTGCTCCACTGACATCGCTTGCAGTCGCTCGCGACCCACGGGTCCGTCCTCCAGCGCCCGCTCCACCGCCCGCACAGCCGCATCCAGCTCCGCCGCGGAGGGTGCGGAGGGGAAGCTAGCTGAGCGGCTGTTGATGCTGATGCCGCCGCGGCCAGAGGTAGCCGCGGCAGCGCCTCTGGGGCCGTCGCGAGCGGCCTGTCGGCCGCCCCGCGCTCGGACGGGTGGGAGCAGATTCCGTTGCTGTTGGCGCTGCTTTCGCAGCTGCTGCTGAGTGAGGGCGCGACTGGGGGGTGTTGGTCGGGCGGCTGCACTGGTGGTTCCAATCACCAGTGGGGGCCTGGATGCTGCTGCCGGAACGAGAGACGTAGCTGATCCTTGCGCCGCTTTTGTTGAGTGCCCGGAAGCGGCAGTCGATGAGCCACCTGCAGCGGCGTTGCTGGTGCTTCCGTCGCCACGTCCCGAGGTCAAGGGCAGCTCCTGACTACTGCTAATTAACTGTTCGTTGTGGTTCTGCGAGGCTGCTGCATCGTGCTGACTTTGGCCAGCGGAATTTCGGGCGCCGCGCTGTCGCGCCTTGACCTTCATCCGCCGCCAGCGGCTAAAAGATAGCGGGGATGTGCCGCGAGCCTGATATGTGGTCTATAACTTGTCACAGCAAGTACAGTGCCAACACCTGCCTGTCCCCGATGTAAGGTGTTCTGTTACTAACCTGTGCCAAAACATACAGGACGATGATCGAAAATTGGAGGACTAAGTTGGACTAATAACAGCACAAGTATACACGCTTCGTTTCGTCAAAAGATATGGGTCGGCTGTGTGCACGGCGCCTTGAATACTGCAAATTCATATGCTAAGCCCTTGCAGCAAAGGTAACTCATGAACACCAATCAAAATCCCTTTCATAGCCTCCGGGAGCGCGTCCAAGAAACAATAGAGATAACAGTTTAGCTTGCTAATACTGGAACCAGGTTTTTCATTTTTGGTCCACGCACATTTTTGTAAAGCAGTGTGGCTTGATTCGAAATAGCATCGAAATATTTTAACTTCTATTGTGAAGGAAGTGACGAAAAATGACGGAGGTAAGCTTAGGAGCCTGCACTAACAGCAGCTTGTACACTGCTGCGCTGGCGTGCAGCAGGCAACAGAACATATTTGCAAGCATAAACCTGAGAACTTTGTCCGCCAACATTGGCCGCAGTATTGGAAAAGCAATGCGATGCACTGGTGCGATGTCTGCAAATGCTGGATGAACGATACCAAGGCAGCTCGCCTCAATCACGAGCGGGGCTCCCAGCACCAAGCCAAGCTAGCCACAAGTGAGTACTGACAGTGAACCAGGGTTCGGCTTGATGGACTCCCGGGACCGTACGGCAAAGCCCAGCGGCGGCGCGCACATACTTTTATCCAACTTGCGACGTTGTGAAAGTGATTTGACCTCGCGGATGCGCCTGAAGGGGCTAAAGGGGACCCATTCCCTGGATCCTGGAGCCGGTCGCCTTTCATGCACGTGCGCGTGCCGTACGTGTGCCGTACGTGGGTTCCGATACTCAGTTACACACATGCTCCCTCTTTATCGTACTGCGCTGACAGTTGTTGACCAACACCACGTGGTTTACCGACACAAAATCCCCATAGCAGATCCAGACCAAATAATCTGGAATAATGCGCGAATATTCTCGAAAGAAAGCATTCTCGCCAGTTCCTGCGACTCCTCAGATCATCATTACAACAACATCACTTACGACCAAAAAGAGCGCAACGGAGCGGTTGGTGACCTTCATCACGGTAGACCGCTAAACCCTTCGCCGCCCCCCCCCCACGCGCGAGGCCCGTGTGGTTGATCTGGGGGGTGTTATTGTTCTCCCCCCTTGCCCCCACGCCTTTCGCAATGCCTGTGACACGCTTCCGTCCTCCTCCTCCCCCTCCCCTTCTCTCCATCTCCGTCCTCCTCCCCCTCTTCAATCGTGTGTGGTTCGTCTTTCCCCCTCTCTCCCTCGACCTCGACCTCCTACTCCTCCTCCCCCCCATCCAGAGCTCCGTGACATGGCTCGCAAGGCGGACCAGGAGGCCAAGGCCAAAGCCACCAACGAGGTCGCCATGTCCAAGATAGAGGCGGCCGCCAAGAAGCAGTACGAACAGGACCGCAAGGCGGCGGCGGCGGAGGCGGGCAGCTGGACGTGGGACGCGCAGTGCAGCTACTACTACAATGCCACGTACAGGTCGGCGGGATGATAGATAGATAGATAAGTAAATAGATAGATAGATAGATTGTAGGACTTCACATACTTACAGACGTACGGATACACACCTTAAAACCGCCCTAAAACCCGATTTCCCCTCCCCCGCCCCTTCCAGATGGTACTATGACCCCAGCACTCAGTGGTATTACGGAGGGGAGCCTGAGCCCACCTGGGTGCAGTCGCCGCCACTGCCCGCGGCAGCCCGCTTCGGAGCCGCCCCGCACGAGGGCGGACCCATCCCGCCAGCGACCGCCCAACAGGGGGGCCCTATATCCACGACATCCTCATCTGCAGCAGCAGCAGGTGGAGGAGCAGCGGGTGCTTCCGGGCGGTCTGAAGGTAACCCCGTCATCATGCTCAAAACGGTTCAACGGGTGGTGGCGGTGCCCAAGCACCCCCTGGCCGGTGTGGGGGGCTACCAGGCGCCTACCTCGGGGCGGGTGGGCGGCAGCATGGGCACAGGTGCGAGCGTGTGTGTGTGTATGCGTGTGTGCGCGGTGGTGGTGGGAGCGGGGGGTGGTTGGTAGGATGGTTTGCACTAGAAGGGATGGGTGAACGGGGGGTAGGGGTAGGGGTAGGAGGGATGTTTAGGGAAGTGCGGGGTGAGGGGAAAACGGGGAGTGGGGGAGAAGACCAAACGAAGCGAGCCGTACGGCGTTTCCTTGTTTTCCAGATGGATGGCACGGCACCCTGTCCGACAGTAGGTATTTCCGTTGCCACGTCAGCCAACCTCCCGACTAGGATCGCCATTTTTGTTACAACTGAAAACCACCATCCGCAGGACATAACACAAGCAGCAGCAGCACAAGCAGCTGCAGCACAAAGGGGGTAGCACTCGGCGCACGCACCAACACGCATAGGGCCTACCGAAACACAAAGCCCTTCCCCCTCCCCGTCCCCCCTCCCGCCATCTTGCCGTCCCTCCCCCCCAGGGGTTGTTCTGGAGGGCGACGGCGGCGGTAGCAGTACGGCAGACGTCGGATCTAAGCGCAAGCGCGAGGAGCCGGGCAAGGTCGGGGGCCCGGCGGCGGCGGGGGGAACCAAGGGCGCCGTGGGGGGAGGGGCGGCCAAGGGGATGATGTCGGCGGAGGAGGCGGAGGCGCTCGCGCGGAGAGAGGCAGCGAAGCAACGAGTGGCGCAGCGCACGGCGGCGGGCTTCGGTTACCTCTAGTCCTTATATAGCACTGCAGTACGACTGAAACGTCCTATTTGGTGAACAGTTTTGACTGTGTGTTGACCTTGCGTTGACCGGGGTCTGGCTGGGTTACGGCAGGCTTGTGTGCAGCTCTCTCCTGTCCACGACGAGCTGAGGCGGCGAGGGATCCGTGCACTGTCGTACTGTCTGTCCGCGTGTCTGTTTGTCTGTCTGTCTTGCCTATAGGTATACGTCGCCTTCGGGCTGCCTATTAACATCTGACGTCTGTCTGTCGGTCTATCGGTCGGGCAGGCTGCTGCCCTTTGGTCTGTCCATCCGTTTGTCTGTCTGTCGGTCTGTTTGTTGGGGGCTCGCCGGGGGCACATCGGGGTTTGGTCTGCTTGTTGGGGGCTCGCCGGGGGCACATCGTTATAGCATGCGCTGGTGGGGCCCTCCCCTCTCCCCGCTTCCTGTCCCCGCTCCCTCTCCCGCGCCTTGAGGGGCGATTTAGGATCCACACGTACCCAAAGACGCGTGTGGGTGCGACAATGTGTCCCTCCCCCCATTCTCTGCTGGTGGTGGTCTGGTCTGGTTTCGGCTCGTGCGGGCGGGCCGTTGCCGCGTCATGACAACAAGCTTGGAATGAACGAATGCATGCATGCATGAATGAACACTCTGATCTACCCTCCGAGGCCGAGTACGGCACCGAACATCGTACTTGTTGTACGGCGGCTCCCTTGGCGACATGCCACAACTCATCTTTGCCGTCGCGCCATGCACGTCAAAATTGGTTTTGATCTTTTTCATTATTGTTTTATAATATATGATGTTATGTTACTTTTGCGTTGCTTCAAAAAACTGGTAACCGGTAATGACGGCGGCGCTATCTAGCAGAAAAGCAACAGTGAAAGTGCTTCAGCCGACAACAGCTAATGAAAGGGCGAGAGCCATAAAAGAACTTTTGCAAAGTATGCGAAAAGGTAATTATGGGGATGCCGATGGCCGGATGGCAAGCCCTCTAGGGGCGGGTGAGGTTACATACATATATGCAAGTTACAGATATACATACACGTTGTACATGTTCCGCACACTCGTGCGGGCAGGGGGGGCCATGTCTTCAAACCCTAGGGGGAGGGGACCCCGTCAGGGAGGGGCCTCTCAGGTTGTGCGCGTCGTGTGGTGGTTTTGGTCTTCTGGTGGTCGCGGGTGTTGTATATTTCCGGATGTGTGGGTGCGTGGGAGGGAAAAATACCCCTCACGGATATGTACGGGTGTACGGGTGCAGCTGGGTGTACGGCGCGGTTCTGCTGAGCTGCTGCAGGTGCTTATGAATTTAAAATATTTGAATGGAATTTCGCTTTACAAAAGTATGGATTTCGAATCCAAAGATTTTGGGTTGACGACGCATGGCGTGTCACACAACAGAATCGGGCTCCCTATTATAGGCACACACTACTACACACAAGTACACATTACTACACACATATACATACATATGCAAACATTAAATAAACAAACGCCGAATTCAAAGAGTCCTTCACACCTTCGCATTCCACGTCACGCATCCTGACTCATCACTTGGCTGAGTCGAAGCGCCAAAGTGCCGACGTTGGCGTGTCGTACAGACTGCACACAGAATGGAATGGACTCGTGGCTCAGTCCGTTGCAGCTAAACACACAGATTGTGTGGTCAGGAGTCAGTAGGGTCAGTATGTTGAAAAGGTGCCTCCGCTCTTCTAGGGGGGATGAAGAGCCACTGGACTTTCAAAAGATGAGGCTGCATAAACATGATGCATAGCAATGCTGCTGTGTCGTAAACAAAGGCAGTACGGCAAGTAACGTACTGTCCTTAGTGTTTTAGGGTCTTAGCGCACACATGATGTGTCCACTGAATTGACTTTTCATATCATAAATCTGCAAAAGAAGCAGCCAACGAACAACACGCAAGCACACACACACACACTCTCTTCTCTCCTCGCCCTTACTGTCGCTCCACTCCTCTCCATCCACTGCGGTCTTTCCTCTCTCGCACGGGGAAAACGGCATGCCCGCACTCACTCCGCTCTCAACTACCAACCACCCAACCGCCAACCACCTAACCACCCTACCAGTCCTACGTCAGACGCTTCCCACCTCATCCCCACCTCAACCCCTTTAAAAAATGGCACGTCTGGGTTTTGACACTCTCTGAGGTGAAACCGAAATTAACCCCCCTTCCAAACCCCTTCAACCGCCAACCGCCAACCGTTTTCTTCTTGCATGTCTTGCGGCCCCTTTCCCCTCCCCCCCCTGTTTTCTCTTCCCCCCCCGTCAGAAACCCAAGTCAATCAGACGCCGCCCTTCGGTAACCCCCCCGCATCAGGGCCCCCCCCCAGACCCGCGGTCACCAAGTCCACTACTCGCGCCATGTTGTCCACGCTCAGCGCGGAGTGCATGTCGGTGAGGGAGATGAAGATCTCGACACTGATCAGCAGGATGATGCTGAGCTCGGAACGCTTCGTGAAGGACTCGTTGTTGGCGGAGATGAGGTCCAGACAGGATTGCTTGAGGAGGTCAGTCTGCGGGGCGAGTGGGCGTGCGTATGTATGTATGTAGGGTTGGCAAAAATACTATATTTTTTTACCCAAATAGTATAGTATAGTAAGAAATAGTACTATATATAGTAATATAGTACTATGATACTATTACTAGGCAGGTACACGCTCCCTGTAGAAGGGGGGTGTACGACCAACCGTTGTACCTGAAAATTACACCGTTGGAAAGGTCTTCTTTTGTTCTTTCTAAATACCTACTTAGACATGAGAAAGCAGATCGCTGTGGTCATCCAGATCACTTTTTGTTAGTTCAGTGCCCGGTAGGTGGACCCCAAACCCCATGTCTCAAGGCGTGTTATGGCACATAAAGACATAATCACAGATAGAAGACCCAGTGTTGACAAGACAACACACGGACGCCATACTAGTGAAGTTCCTGCACTACAACGGCCCAGTACGTAACCCGCCTGCTGATCCGCCGTGCTGGGGCCCGCCGCAGCAGAGCTGGTTCCACTCTGTTGCTGTTGCTGGCTGAGTGACGCTGCACGCTGTTTGATAGCCTTGCAAGCACCTTGCTTGATGTGGTGCGCGTTGGTAAAGGATGGGTTCGCGGCGCTGAGCGGCTCATCGCAGAACAGGCAGACTAGCTTTGGTAGACCACCCCACCACTCCACATCGAAGTTGTCCCAAAGACTACCCGTCTTGGCGTTCTTTTTCTGGTTACGTAGCTTGTTAAAAAGCTCGTTCCGAGAACGGAGAACTTCAGGGGGGACGTCTGGACCAGGATGCAAGCCTCTGATCGCCTTGTCATTCTTTATACTGGATTCCTTTGACATTATTCATCAATAACTACGTAGCACAGCTCGAAGACGCGGCTATAGCCCTTCGAAATACAGCTTGACTGCAGATCTCGACTTGGTCCAACTAATACTGGACACTATCCAAACCCAAATCTAGTACTATCTAGTACTATTTTTACTATACTATTTTACTATGTACGAACGCGGTACGAGCGTCGTAAACTAGTACCAGTTTAGAGCCCTGCATAGTAAATAGTACTATGCATAGTACTATTATAGTATAGTACTCTTTTCTAGTATAGTACCCGTGCCAACCCTATATGTATGTATGTATGTATGTATGTATGTATGTATGTATGTATGTATGTATGTATGTATGTATGTATGTATGTATGTATGTATGTATGTATGTATGTATGTATGTATGTATGTATGTATGTATGTATGTATGTATGTATGTATGTATGTATGTATGTATGTATGTATGTATGTATTTGTATGGATGTATGTGGGGGAAGGCGTGAGGGCCGTGTGTGTGTGTTTTGTGTGTGTGTTTTGTGTGTGTGTTTTGTGTGTGTGTTTTGTATGTGTGTTTTGTATGTGTGTTTTGTATGTGTGTTTTGGTGGGGAGGAGGAGGAGGAGGGGGAGGTCCATAGCCGGTCAAGAGCACGGTGTTTGGGGGTGAGGATGGAAGGGAAGCGGTGGGTTAGTGTTCAGCAGCTGAGCCGTATCTTTGCATTAAATATCATTTCCATCATCGTCATCATCGTGGTCACGATCATTGTGATCATACCACTCCCCCTCACCCTCAAAAACCCCCCCGTCCTCACCTTTTCCCCCCGTCCTCACCTCCCCCCCCCGTCCTCACCTCCCCCCCCCGTCC
>NW_003307547.1:2348039-2359420 GCF_000143455.1 Volvox carteri f. nagariensis | reverse complement strand
AACCAACAAGAATGTCATCCAATTACGTACCCAACCCCCCCTCCCCTTAGTTTGATACACTCTTGCCCTGGCAGCAGCTTCAATCGTGTGTGGTTCGTCTTTCCCTCCCTCCCCTCCCTCCCCCACCTCGCACCTCTTGAACACCATTTGTCTAAGGTCTCGGAGCGGCAGTCGGCTCCGCCAGAAGAGCAGCCGGCTGCTGCGGAGGCGGGAGGGGGGGGAGGGCTCCAGGGGGGGGTCTTCGGTACCCAGCGGCATGATGGTCTCGTACCTGCGGGGAATAGTGCCGTACGCTGCGTGAATCATCACGGTCGAGTGATCGTTTATTTGAGGTGAGGTGAGAATTCACCAACGGGGCGAATGTGGACAGTGGCCCCCCGGCAACCCGTTTCCGCCTCCGGGGTAATTCCTAAGAAGTTATCACGCGCGCACTTGCTTCCGTGATCTTCCCCCGGGGGGCGCGGGTAGCGTCCCCCGGCCATAGCGTTCCCGTATGATGCGATGTGTAAAACACAACACACACAAATGCACACGGACATACATACATCGTGTTTTCAGGCTGAGTGAACTCAGCGCGAAACTCGCGCGACGGAGCCTCGTGACTTGTGAGAGCGTCCGCGCGTGCGACGCCTCTCCCATCCGTCCCACCCCCGGTGGGGAGGAGAGCGGAGGAGCTAGCGGACCTGCGGCTCTCCATGCCGCTTTAGGAGGGGGGTCCAGAGGGCCCCCTCACGCCCCTCTTCCCCGTCCGGGGGGGAGAGAGCTCTTAGTCAGGCGGTCTCTCCCTCGGGGCTGGGCAACAGCCCCTCCCCTGTGGCCAGTGTCGTCAGGCCCCCGGTCAGATAGATACTTGTAATCTTCACAACCACAAATACACACATGCACACATACGCACACACTCCAGGCGGTTTCTGTACTACATGAGGGAGGCGTTGACAACGCTCCCCACTCTCCCTTTCGACAGCACTGGTCATGTTGTTCATGTCCGTACACCCGTACATTCGTACATCTGTCGTACCTTTCCAGCATATCTTCGCATTCCTGGTTGTAGTACCTGATGGCCGCTGACTGGCTGAGCACGCGCGCAATGCTTTCCAGGTTGGTGCTATCCCAGGCCTGTGGGGTGTGGTGTGGTGTGGGGGCGGCGGTGTGGTGTGGGGGCGGCGGTGTGAGGTGGTTGACGTGGTGGGGAGGGAGGGAAGAGTGAGCTTTCATACGCGGTGGGGTAGTTGGGACTGATGGGAGCCCGCCCCTCCCTCCCTCCCTCCCTCCTCCCCCCCGCACACACATACATACATACATACATACGTGCGTGCGGCCGCGTGCCCACTCTTTTTTCCGATACTCCTCTCCTTCATCTTGACGGCTAGGGGTAGGGCTAGGGCTAGGGCTAGGGGTAGGGCTAGGGGTAGGGCTAGGGGTAGGGCTAGGGGTAGGGCTAGGGGTAGGGCTAGGGGTAGGGGGTACTCCTTTCGATGGTCCGCTTTTTCTCCTTCTTTGGACTCGGCAGCAGCTGTTAGCTCCTTTCTCAACTTAGCCAGCCAGCCAGCCAGCCGGCCGCGTCGCCGCGGAAAGTTGACCACTGCCCCCTAAGCGTTATTACCGGTCGGTAACGTCGTACACCTTCCTGATGAATCCTGTGCATCTGACTATTTATTCCAGCGCGGAATATCCGTCTATGTACCGGTATATACCAGGGATATAACCCCCCTGGTGACGGCTTCACTCGTCCGTGGTTCGTCCTATCCCCCTACTCACCCAAACTTGTAACGAGTCATCCAGTTTCCGGATCCACCTTGCCGTACCACGGCCTGCCGACATCAGCGAAGGCTCCACCACGATAAGCTGCTCTGGGGGTGCCAAGGGGGGGGGAGGGGGGGAAAGGAAGGGGGGGGGTAGGTGGGTGGGAAGAGGTGGTGGAGGAAGAGAATGATCGGCGGCGCGGAGGGGTAAGTGTGTATTGGCAGTGCGTGTGCTTTGGCTGGAGGGATGGAAGACGCGGGGCAAATATGCGTGTATGTGTTTTTCTGTGTGTGTGTGCGGCTGGATGTGAGAACCCAAAGGTGGCGGGGGAGGGGAGGGGGGAAGTGCAAGCGCGGGTACGGGCTTACATGCCGTACACTTCCGCGCCTTCCCAACCCCGTCCCCCTCCGTTCTACCCAACCCCCCTGCCCCTCCCAACGCCCTTTCAGGGTTTGACTTCCTTCCACCTTCCAACGCTTTATCCCCTTGCTTCCACCTTTCTCCCCCCGTCCCACATACAAACAGACATACAAACAAACACTAAACATACACACACACGCACCTTCCTTGTGTATGCAAAGCTTCTCTGCCACCGCCTGGCGCCAGGCCGCCTCCGCGTCTGCTGCCGGACGGCTACTGCCGCCGCTGCGAAGCGACGGCGGAGGCGGCGGCAGTGGCGGCCGCGGCCGCGGCAGCCCTGCAAGCTCAGCCGCCGCCGCCGCCGCCGTCGGCTTCACGTCGGCCGCCGCCGCCGCCACCCGGACCAAAGCTTCTACGTGCAGTGACTCCGGAATGTTGAAAAATACGACACCCCCGTACTCCAGTAGCATTACCGCCATACAGGCCTTATCCTGCAATGTATCGTACGGATGTACGGCGTTTGTGTTTCTGTAGTGTACGGCATTGTTATGAAGATTTTACCTGGCCCCAGAGCCCCAACAGCGCCAACGACTTTGTACGACAGTCCTTCCACGTGCCAATGCTGCTCGGGGGCTTGCCACGCACATACATACATACATACATAACATACACACGGCTCACGCGCACGACCCCGCACCCACCTGAGTGTTGCTACTGCTGCCGCCGTTGCCGCTTCCTCCGGAACTAGATGACGACTCGGCAGCACCGTCCCCCCCCCCTGCCTCCGCCGACCCCCCTCCCACCCCCCATCCCCCAGAACCACCTCCACCTGCTACAACCCCCCATGCAGCCCCCTCCCGAAGGCCGGTAGCAGCGGCACTAGCAGCAGTAGCTGGTGGTGCTGCTACTGCTACTGCTGCGTCTGCTGGTGGTGGTGAAGGTGACTGTGAAGGTGATTGCGATGTTGATGATGATAATGATGATGATAATGATGATGTTGATGTCAATTCTGCTGGTTGTGGGGTTGAGAGGAGTGCAGGTATTGCCGTACTCCCATGTTCTGTGCTCCCATGTTGTCCTGCAGATGCAGGTGGGGCTGTTAGGGCTCTGGGTGCGAGGACAGCGGACCCATGGGTCGTTGTGTAGAGGGTAGTGGCGGTCAGGATGATGAGCGCGTCCTCGTGGTCGTGGTACACCCCGGCTACGGAGGTGCCGGTCGCCAGGGGCTGGTTTCGGAGCCGAGCAGCTACAGCCTCCGCGTAGGCGCGGGTGAAGGGGTGACCTGCAGACAGTATAGACCAATATGGCAGTAGTATATAGCAAATTGGCAAATTGGCAGTAGCAGAAGAATACCAGCACCACCACCAGCAGTAGCAGTGGCAGTAGCATCAAAATACCCAACTGACAACTGACCGCCGTAAAAGTCCTTCAAGACCGGTCAATCAGTGGCTCAATCAGCGGGGCTAAGCCCGCCCGCCCGCAGCCCTAACATATCTACCTGTGTAGAAGCCAGTGACGTGGACGGTCCGGGGACCCTCCCCAGCGGCGCCCGTACGGTCCCTGTACGGCGGCAGCGGCATCTCCGCCAGCTGCGTGTCAAGCTGTAGTCGGGCCTCTCTGGCAAGCGGCTGTTGGCCACCGCCCGCCTTGACAGCCGCCATGGCGGCGGCGGCCTTGGCGCTGGGCACTTTCGGGGCCTTATCTTTGGGCCCGCGGGGTTGAGGTGGCTGGGGGCCCCCCGGGGTCGGGCGGAGGGGGACGCGTGAGGGCTTAGCGCGAAGGTGCTGATGACGCGGCGGCGGCACCCCCTGTACGGCAGTGTTGGCTGAGATGGGCCCAGTGCCGCTGTCATCAGAGCTGGGCATTGCATTAGGGATGGTTTCGGAGGCGGCGGCTGAGGGGGTGTCTGAGTCTTGTGGAGGGTGGGTTTGGCTGGAGAGGCCCCTGGCGGAGATGCGGGGCGTGCCGGAAGGTCCGAACGGTGCTGAGAGCGAGGAAACCAGCCATGAGGCGAGGCTGATGTTGTTAGTCGTGGTGGTGGCTGATGGGCCTGAGCCTGCTGCTGGTCTGGCCGCTCCGAAGCCCGGAGTCGCGGACGCTGCGACACGCTGCGATGCAAGTGCGACTTGGCGGAGAATTCCGTTTATCACGAGGTAAGCGGGCCGCATTGAAGAGCTAGGTCCTGCTTTGGGACTGCGCAAGCGATGCGTTGTTTGTGAACTAATCACTACGCGAGTGCAGCTAGCTGTGTTACATATGACCGAATGCCTGGCTCAGAATTATCCATTCTTACTCGGCCCGTGTGCGCGACAGCAAACGCATGAAGTTAATGTACAATCGAAGAGCGCTGCACGATAGCACATAGCAGCGATGCCCATCCGTACGAAAGTCTCAGGCAACCGAGTTGGACAGCCGTCTCATGGGCTCTGATTCGACTAGTCTTGTCTATGACGTTTGATTGTAGTTCCTTACGCCAATATCTTGCCCCACTTAAATAACCTCCAGTGCAGCAGGTTGTCAGTCCACATTGCGTCCATCTTTGCGCCCTTTCCTAATTGCAGACATTTGATAAAGTATAATATAGCGCTTCAAAGCTTCCGGTCAAGAGCGAGCGGAGCTTTGCCAAGGGTGCAGCGGAGATCGTAAGCCGCCTTGGGCCGTGGACTGTGCGTCCAGTCAAGGCCTGCCACGGACTCACGGCCCTTAAGGCAGCATGGCCACAAGTCAGAAGGGTATTGGCATCCCTGTCAAGCTCCTTCACGAGGCTGAAGGCCATGTGGTTACTGTGGAGCTGAAGTCGGGGGAAATGTATCGCGGGGAGCTGTTTGAGGCCGAGGATAACATGAACGTCCAGCTTAAGGACGTCACCGCTACGGGACGCGACGGCCGAGTATCTCAGCTGGCGCACATCTTCATTCGGGGCAGCCGTGTGCGGTTCTTCATCATTCCGGACATGCTAAAGAACGCTCCAATGTTCAAGCGCATTGATCCGAAATTCAAGAACAAAAACATGGCGCTTGGAGTGGGAGGGCGTGGGCGAGCCGCCGCTGTGCGCGCTGCTGCGAAAGCTAAGACGGGGCCAAGCGGGCGGGGCCGGGGCTAAGATGCAAGAGAACTTCTGTCTTGGACTGACTGTGTTGCCTTGCCGCTCGGAAATGGTATTATTGGGGCACGGTATGCTCGTGCGCAAGGAATGGCGGGTTTTGTGCCACCAGCTCGAAATGGCCCCAGCCATTTGGATTGCTGCAACGTCACTTTGCATTTGACAGGAGGGCTAATGGCAGATGCGCGTTGCACTTCAGATGCGTTGATGTGACACGCGTGTTGCCGCATCCGCGATGTTCAAATCCTGGGAGAAAGCATAGCGTCTGCCTGGTGTGGACTTGGGTGGCCAAGTTTGTCAGTTGCCCTCTCGTGTTTCGGATTCTTGGAAATCCGTGGGACGTCGGTTGGGATCAACTGTCTTGGCCTCTGCGTGGGACTTGGGAATGCCTACGATTTGTGGGTCTATTTCGGACATCTACGGGTGTAGCTATACTCTGTGGACCTCTCCTTTGGCGCTGTAAATAGTTTCGGTTCGTTCGCTTTATGTTTTTTACCCGCATCGCAGTATGCAACGTGAGTCCAAAATATACGACGTGGATTCCTTTCATTCTCGCGTAGCTGGTGAATCATAACACAATTGTCTGGAGGGTGTCACTAGCAGGTTTATGGCGGGCGAGTTCGCCTGTAGTCTCCTGGACAGGTCTGGACAACAGGTTTTTGCAGAGTCCACATCAATTCCATGTAAGCAAGGGCCCCGTAGCAAGGTAGCCTGTCACCTTAAATTACTTGGGTGCTCCGATCGAGACCAGCTGATGCTATTTTCGCGGGCCAAACGCAAGTATATCTTGTGAAGCAGCAGCCAGCTGCATCCCATAAGCAAGATACACCCCGAGCCACCGGCTGCACTGTCCCAAACCTGCGTCGGTCAACAGCAACAGGGAGGGCAGCTTACCTCCATGACCTACACGAATAGGAGGTTCGCGCAGCGTGCTTGCATTTAGGTGCTGTGAAACGGGAATTCTGCTTACCGAACGGTTTCGGCTTCGGTTACATGTTCTATCGAGCAAGACTATGCAGAGGCAAAGGAGAGGGATAGATGGGAGTGTCAAAGGACTAGGGTAATCAGCTTCTTCGAAGCCGAAAAGGGCTCTCGGCCCCGGTGCAGCCAGTCGCCCCGCAGTATTCCGCAGGGGAAATGGAACTAAGGGCCACGCCGTGGCACGCTATGCTTGTGCGCAGGGAAGTGGCGTCTCTGTGCCATATTATTTCGAGGTCATTTCATTTGCCATGAGGCTCAATAGTAGATGTAACTTGCTAACTTGAGGGCACTTCAGTTGGCATGCGTTGGTGTGACGCACGCAGTTTGCCGCATAGGAAAGGTATGCGCATATTAAGAGTTTCAGGGAAAACCCAGCGTGTGCCTGGGCGTCGGAAAGCACTTTTACCAATGGCCTCCGCATATTCTAAAATCCGAGGTCGGGTCGTCGGTTGAGGCCAACCGCCATTTCTTATGCGTGGAACGTGCACTTTGTGGGTCCAGCTCGCATAACTCATGGCTGAGAATACTGCTTTTGATAACTGTTTCTTCGGATTGGTCAGCTAGCTTAGTTTCGCTCATCTTACGTTTTTTGACCCCCATGCCGTGTGAGTCCCAATAGCACGGCATGGATTCCTTTCGATCTGGCGCACCTTGTGAAGCACAATACAATGATTAACAATGCCAGTCTGGAGGGTAGCACCAGCAGGGTTACGGCGGCAAGCCGTCCGCAGGCGTCTGGACTCCTTAAGTTCCAGGCTCTTGCACAGGACTATTCTCGACTTCAGGTATGCAATTAGGCACCTCTGCTACAACTTTCGCTAGTGCGGATTAGGGTACACCGTCACTACAAACGAACTTAACCGCCCCATAGCAACCATTTGGATTCTTTTTTAGGGCCGGCGCAAACCTTCCCCTCCTATCCCAGTGCAAAGGTGTCTTTTCCTTTGTCCGCAACGGTTCGCAGAATCAGCATTGCCCTGCAGCCTCACAGCCCCAGCGACGATGCTCAGATTTCTTCATATGAAACCCCATAAAAACCAGCTCCGAGAAAGAGACTCACACACACAGAGGCACACACATAAGCATCCACGGAATCGCTCTTCCTGGCCTGTGTCTACACACTGTATTGCCTTGCCTCGCATCGACGGATGGCGTAAGGGCCCTTCAAAAAAAGCGGAAATCCCCGCGGCTTCCCTTTCTTCTCCTCTTACATAGAACATGTAACCCAAATCGTTCGGTAAGCAGAATTCCCGTTTCACAGCACCTAAATGCAAGCACGCTGCGCGAACCTCCCATTCGTGTAGGCCATGGAGGTAAGCTGCCCTCCCTGTTGTTGCTGTTGACCGACGCACCAGGTTACGTCTGGTCTTGCTTGCCGCGCTGACGCTGCCCTTCATCTTGCTGGGTGGCTTGGTGCACGCGCTGGCCAGCGGCCAACCCTGGAGCACCTCGGCTTACCTCGTGTATGGGCTGCTGTTCAGGTACACACACGTTGCTAGGAAAATGGACTCTTCACAGATACATGGGCTCATGCGCAGCTGAAATGCGACAACAACAACAACCCTTTTATGTGTTGCGTGCTCCTGATGAGTTCGTTACGAAAGGGATGCAAACCTGTGGGGTCCAGATCGGATGGCCATGCCAACGCAGATCAGATGAAATCGGATTAGGTCATTGCCGACCCAAAATCACCAAAATTGAAATTTTCCGCCAATCCACATCAATCCACATCGATTCCTGATCCATATCACTTTCGAAACCCAGATCCCGTTTTCAAATGAGACCAACCCAGATCAAACCAAGCCAAATTAGGCAACCCCACAAGCCGCTTTGTTAACCATTACTACAGCGCTTTCCGTACTATGATTTTTGACACATGACCAAAATTTTGCGACCGAATCCACACATGCACCTCGCCCGTTGCTTCTGGCAAACACCTCCCTGCCTGTCTGCCATGACTACCAGAGTGCCAGCCCTCGGTGCCGTACGGCTGGACGAGCCAGCCGCCAGTGCCCTGGTCCTTAATGCCGTCTTTCTCTTCGGCGCGTTTGTGTTCGCCATTCTGTTGGGCCTTATCGGGGAGGAGGTCAAGGGAACAATAAAGGCCTTGCGGGCAGGTAAAAGAGGATAGAGGGCGGGTGTGGGGGGTTGGGGGTATAAGGCGAACCACTTGACGAGTGAAGCAGATAGCAGAGAGAGGCGCGGGGGAGGTGAGGGAGTGAAAAGGGCGAAGGGGCTGGGCGTCTAGGGATTTGGAAATACGCGGAGCCCGGCGACACTGTTTGCCTGTTTAGATGTCTGATACATCTTGTAATGACTGTGTTCCGCCAGCAGCAGCAGCAGCAGCAGCGCCAAAGCGTCGGAAGAAGAAGCCGATGTGGGTCGAGGGGAATGCGATGATGTGCAAGAAGTGCTGCAGGAAGGTGGTGGGAATGATGATGGTGGGAAAGTTACCGGCATAGCATACGTTTTCCTTAGACTCGCAATTTGCTATCTGCCTCTTCGCAACTGGCTTTATAACGCCGTTCGCGATTGCCGTTCCGAATATAAGTACAGAATATAATACATCTCTATTTCAATTACTAAATTATTATTACTATTATTTTGGTGTCATTATCGATTTCTTTTTCCTGTCGCGATTACTCAAACCTTTTTCAGGGGGAACCCCATTGGATCTGTACGGACATGTCGTACTGCTGAACTTCACAGCTGACGCCACCGCTGTTGCGCTGCTGCGGCAAATAGCGGAGGATGTCAGCACGTCTGGCTCGCCGCTGTACGGCAGGCCGATTGTCGTACTGGCGTCGCAGCCGCCGCCGGCGGGCTCCGTCCTGGCCTGGTCGGCTACAAGCGGTGGGGCTGCCAGTACGGATCAAGCCGGTGGCGGCGGTGGCGGCGACGTCGAGGGGGTCATGAAGCGCGTCGTGGCTGATGCCCTGCAGGCGGGTCTGGGGCCTTGTACTAAAACACGGACGCCATGACAGAGAGAGACATACATACATACAGAGAGAGAGAGAGAGTTACTCGGGCATTTGCGTTTCGAGGACAAGCCGAAATGCATTTCGCGGCGCAGGTTATAATTTAATAACCATAATATAACCATAAAAACGTTATGAAAGCACAGAAATAAACTTGCCATCGCCATTGGTTCGTCGTTCCTCACTCGCCGCATTCCAAACGCTAACGGATTACACACACACAGACACACACACACACACACACACACACACACACACACACACACACACACACACACACACACACACACACACACACACACACACACACACGCGCGCTCTCCCCCTCCCTTCCCCCTTGAACTGATGTACCTACGCCTACGCCTACGCGTACACACATACACACACACAACCCCGCAGGGCCGCCGCTCATGTGAGTGGCACTTGCGTGTCGGCTCCGCCTGCCGTACAGACGACCTGACGCGGGTCTGCGCGGCAACGGCGTCGTACATCGTACTGCTGGTAGACCCACGGGCCGCGACGTCGCCGGTCGCGACCGCCGCTGGCGCGGCGTCAAGCTTGCAGGTAGACGGAGGGCCGCCACCGCCGCCGGCGGTGCCTGGTGACTGCCTGCCTCGAGCGTTTCTTCTTCCGATTCGCACTCGCGCACCTTCTCCACACACCCCATGAAGGTGTTTGCGATCTCACCCCGGCCACAATCACACAATCGAGGCCAGCTCCCCTACCCTCGGGGGCCCCGTGTTCGCGTCCTCATTTGACCCGTAAAGGGATATTATATGTACCCCATATTTGCGACCGTATTGGACCCTTGACCCTTAAAGGGGGGTTAAATAGCAACACACCCCTACCCGCATGTTGCTACGTCGCCCCCGCAGACCCAGTCGCTCATGTGCCTGTCCCTGGCGGGGGTGGGCGGCCGCAGCAATAGAAACATTGGCGGCAGTAGCAGCGGCAGTAGCAGCGGCAGTAGCGGCGGCGGTGTGCCGGGTGCAGCTTGGGCCGCCTCCGGCCCCC
The DNA here is from genome assembly GCF_000143455.1 of Volvox carteri f. nagariensis. Lineage (NCBI taxonomy): Eukaryota > Viridiplantae > Chlorophyta > Chlorophyceae > Chlamydomonadales > Volvocaceae > Volvox > Volvox carteri. The sequence goes on along the minus strand of NW_003307547.1, from coordinate 2,349,241 downwards.
GGAGCGGCCCCCGTGAGCACGTCACCATTGTAGTACAGGTGCGTGTGTGTGTATGTGTGTATGTGTGTGTGCGTGTGTGTGTGTATTGCAGCTTAATTTAAGCACCTGTCAATAAACAATCAGATCTAAAATAAATGAAATCTACAAATTAAACAGTTATTAATCTTGAGGGAAAGAGGGAAAGAGGGAAATATCTCGATATTGCCGCGCGCTGATATATCTGACAGCTTTTTAAAATGAATGAATGGACATCATCATCATCGTCGTCGTCGTCGTTATCGTGGCATCCACCACCTCATATTCCCGTGCGCATCGTGGAGCCACCGGAGCAGTGCGCTGTGTGTGTGTGTGTATACGATCACATACTACTTTAGTATTATGTAGTGGTACGGCACGCCGTATACATACGGCGCATCGGGTTCCAGGAGACCTTTCTACCTCCTGAACACACCTAGGGGGCCGCGCTGCTGCCATCGGCCCTCCCCCTACCCCACCCTAGTCGGCCCCCCAGAAAACACCTCCGAAACCGCAAAAATCATTTTCGGTTTCTTTCCAACCGTTACACAAATAAAAGCTTCCTGTCCTTCCCTTTCTTATCCGTACTCTATTCACTGGCATTTCCCATCCGTACATCCGTACGGATGTACTGCAGTCTCCTCCTGCAGATGGAGGCCATCCCCAGCCGCGGCTTCCGCCGATGGCAGGCCCCTCGACAGCGGGCGGGGGAGGGGGAGGGGGAGGGGGAGGTGTTGCCCCATTAGGCAACGGCCCGTCCGGCCCCATTGCCGCCTTCCGGGCGCTGGCCGCGGCGGAGGGCAGTCGGCCTCTGGTAATCGAGGTAAGGTACGACAGCTCGCCGACAGGTGGCCGGAACTTCGGGGCTGAGCTTAGAGGCACTTAGAGGCTACCCGGAATGCTGGTGCTGGGTGCTGTACTGCACTGTCTGCTCTGTACTGTACTGCACTGTCTGCTCTGTACTGTACTGCACTGTCTGCTCTGTACTGTACTGCACTGTCTGCTCTGTACTGTACTGCACTGTCTGCTCTGTACTGTACTGCACTGCTCTGAGCTGTGGGGTGAAGGAGAGAGGGGTGAGGCCGTACGATTCGAGGGGAGATGGGGAAGGGGAGATGGGGAAGGGGAGATGGGGAAGGGGAGATGGGGAAGGGGAGATGGGGAAGGGGAGATGGGGAAGGGGAGAT
>NW_003307547.1:2342452-2343557 GCF_000143455.1 Volvox carteri f. nagariensis | reverse complement strand
TGGCCAGGTGAGGCGAGGTGCGGGGTATGTATGTACGTATGTATACATGTGTGTGTGTGCTTATCTACTGCTTTCCTTAAGGGACTGAGCCGCGAATAGGATGTGGGCCGGCATGAACGCGTGCGTTTGTTTTGACCAAAGTCCATCCAAATGCCGTACTAACTGAATTACCGTACACAGGCTCTTTGGCGGCAGCGGCGGCAACGGCACGGGGTTCTGCTGGGTGGACTGGCCAGGGATTCCGGACACAGCACCTGCCGACGCTGTAGCAGTGACGGCGGTTAGCGGCGGCGGCGGCGCCACGCCCAGTTGGGACGGCACCGCAAAGGGTGGCCGTGGTGTAGCGGCGGCGGCGGCGGCGGCGGGACTGCGGCGACGGAACGTGCTTTCCTTGCCGCGCACGTTGTCGTACAGCACGCCCCAAGGGGCGCCGGCGGCGGCGGCGGATGCGATTACGGCGGCGGCGGCGGCGGCGGCCGGCGCTACCACCGGCGGCGGCGGCGGTGACGCCGAGCCCGACGGCGCGGAACCCGCTACTGCGGCCGCCAGTGGCCGCTGGGCTGGAGTACGGCCCGGCAACGCCAGCGGCGTACGCGGCATTCTAAGCCGCTGCTCGTCCATTGTCAGTGTGCCTGGTCATTTCATATTGAAGGCCTTCGCGTCCCCTACCTTCGTCGCCGCGCCGGTTCGTCCAGCGGCAGTTCCGGCATCGGCGGCATCGCTGACGGCAACAGCCGCTCCCGCAGCAGCAGCAGCAGCAGTAGCACCACCACCATCTGCATCACCTGTAGCAGTGACGTCGCATGTCCTGCCCAAAGTGATGAAACTGCTGGCAGCGCCGGCGCCAAGCGGCTGTAGTGGCTGTAGCAGCAGGACTAGGGTTTCGACGTTTGGAGAAGTACGGGCGGCGCTGGAAGCAGCGGCCGCCGTCGCCGCTGCTGCCGCCGCCGCCGCCGCCGACGGACGTCCAGGATGGCTGCGCCGCCAGCAGTACGCCCACGCTTCACTTTCCTCCCCAGCTGCCTCTGCTGCCGCTTCCTCTCCGTTGGCCGGTGCTGCCGCCGCTTGCATCAGCGGCGGCGGCGTCAGCGGCGGTGGCGGCGGC
>NW_003307547.1:2315779-2342197 GCF_000143455.1 Volvox carteri f. nagariensis | reverse complement strand
GCGGCACAGCTGCCGCCGCCGTTCCACCGCCGCAGCTTTTGAGCCTGCTGAGCGGGTATCCTAGGTCGCCTACGGGATCGGCTGCCGTACTAGTGGGTTACATGAGCGCCGCCACAGGCACGTTGCGGCTCAACGCGCGTGATCCCTCACCAGTCTATCCGGGGGACAAACTCGTACTGCTGGTTTCGGAGGAAACACGGCGGGGGTTTGGAGGCAGCGGCCCCGCTATGAGTATCCGTCCCCGCGGACAGAGCGGCAGTAGCGGCAGTGGCCGCCACAGAGATTTTCGGTATCGCCGCCGTGATTGCGGGTCAGGTGTTACGGATAGCAGCAGGCCCGCTAGTCCACTGTCGCCGCCGCCGCCGCCAGCGGCCGCGGCTGCAGCAGCGGCGGCGACGGCGGCGGCGACGGCCGTGTGGAGACGCGCTGGCAGCGTCGGCGGCGATGGTGGCGGAGGCGGATTGTTGTGCAGCAGCTCAGATACCACGGCGACGGCGGCAGCGGCGCTCCGAGGTACGGCAGAACAGCTGACTGTGCCGTCGTACCGCCTTCAAGGTTGGTGCAGCGGGCCCGCTGAGCATCAAGGCAACGAAGCCTTCCCTGGAGTTGTACCACCGGCCGCGGACCGAAGTGCTGGGAGTACGGCAAGTGATTGCTGTACAACAACACCGGGAGCTGTGTCCGCGACCGGGAATGATGTCGCCGCTGCCGCCGCGGCGGCGGCGGCGGCATACAGCGGCGGCAACGGCGTTCGATGCGGCGGCAGGGGAAGCGGCGTTTCTGCAAGGTCAAGGCCGGTGCATCGTACACCGGCGGCGCCGCCGTCGCATATCATCGTCATCAGCCGTACGGCAGCAGCGGTACGGGAGGTGGTAGCGGGATTGCAGGAATTCGCGCCAGCGGGTAGCACCATCGCGCTGGTAACGCACGAGCCAAGCATGGCAAATGTACGGCAACTGGGTATTGACGGCTCCACCGCCGCCTCGTCTACACGCACCATCGGCGGTGGGCTCGCTGGCGGCGGCGGCAGCAGCATCGCTTTGCAGACATCATCATCTGCTGGCTCGGCCATCTCCACTGCCACCACCGCGGCCGCTACCACTGCCCCTGGTGGACCACCAACCACCTGCGGTTGCAACGGTACGACTGTCGTACTGCCCTGCCCAAGCATTTCCTGGCCCGTCGGCGAGAGTGATCTAGTTATTGCTGGGCTAGCGGTTGCTACAGCCGTTCTTGTAGCGCGCGACAGCGGACTACAGCCACACGAGGCGGATGCTACAGCCCTCAGCGTAGTGCTACAGCTACAGCAAACGCTCACAGACCCGACACGATCGCCGGTACGGCGCTCTTCATCGTCGCAACGTGTGCCTAGCAGCAGCGCTGCCGCCGCCGCTGCTGCTGCTGGTCGTCCTGTACCGGCTGCCGCAGCCGCTGAGACGGCGGCGGCGCCGCCAGCGTCTGCCGCCGAAGAGCTGGCGGAGGCGTTGACGTCAGCGGAAGTGGCGCAACCGCCTCCGGGCACCGCCGCCGGGGCTGCAGCTGCCGCCGCCGCCGCCGCGGCGGCGGAAGCTGTCCTATCTGCTACTGCCGCCCCGCCGGCTCCACTGCACGTCGTCGTGTGTCTTCACAGCACTCGCTCCAGGGAGACCTTAAAGGCCTTTCTGGGAGGGCTTTGTGTGCAGGTACGAACCGTACGGGCCGCAGGTTGTACGGGCTTGCTTAAGATGTCCCACCAGGTTTCATTTTGCATCTTCATGCAAAAGCAGCATGTGTGGTCGAGCCTCAACTGCCTAAAAATGTTACAATTTCCAAAAAATTATTATGGAGAAATATATTTTTATTGATATTATTATGGATTTTTTTTATTTTTGTCAATCAAAATCTCTCGATCTCTTTTTCGTGCCCTTTCCATCCCTCCCTGGATTCTCAACTACCCGCCGTAACCAGCCGCCACCCTTCACTTTGGAGGCCCTCGTACCTGAGGAGTATCGGGCGCTACTTCTGGCCGGCGTTGTACGGCAACCACAGGTAGGGGATTTCATGGTTTCGGAGGACAGACGGCGGAATGAAATAATCGACGAATACGACCCGACGTCCCCACAGTATACGGCACCGTTCCATGCCGTACACCGTTCCATGCGGGACGCCGCGTTTACAAATCGCCATACACGACACGGCACTGAGTGCCGTACACCGTTCCATACTGGCCCCGCAGTCCCACAGCATCATGACGGAGCTTCTGAGTGATCGTCCGGGATCTCCCGAGGTACGGCACTTGGTTCCGGAGCGAGTGGTGCAGGAGAGGGAGGTTGGGGCGATGGTACGGAGGTGCACTTTTGGAAAGAGGGAAAAGACAGGAAGGAAAATGGGAAAAGGAAGAGATGGAAAGAAAGATAACGGAAGAGAATGCGGGCCCGGGCAGATGCGCGGTCTAAGTGCCGCTAGAGGTCAAGGTCTCGCCACTTCTCAACCCCCCCTCCTCGTCCCCCGGCCCCCTTTGTCGTACACACACGCACACACGCACACACACACGCACGAACACGACGCGGGGAAACCCCAGGTCTACCTGGTGTCACCAGCGCGCCTCCTGGCGGTGGCGTCAGCGCAAGGACTGTACGGCAGCGGTGTTTCGTCCCTTTCCTCCCTTACTTTCACCGCTGCGGGTGCTACTGCCGCTGCCGCTGCTACTGCCGCCACTACTATCGCCGCTACTGCTGCCGCCGCCGCTACTGCGGAAGGTCCTTCCCGTGCTCTAGAAGGAGGTCCCCATGTCAGTGGCCCGCGGCTTAGTCGGGATGTAGCTCCGAAACCACACCGGGGTGGGCCATCGTATCCGCAGCCACCAGGTGAGAAGTGTGCAACAGCGCGGCTTCATGCCGACGGCATGCCGCCGCCGCCACCGTCACCGCCGCCGCCGGCGCTGCGTTGGTCGGACCTTTCCAAATGGCAGTTCCGGGACGTGGAAAGAATGGCTCGCGCGTGTGGTTGTACGGCGATCGGTGTGCTTCGCGGCGGCGGTGGTGGTGGCGGCGGCGCTGCTGCTGCTACTACTACTAATGGTTGGGCGGAGGCGGTTTGCGGCGGTAGTAACGGTATCGGTGATAGTGGCGGCAGCGACGGCGGCGGTTGCTTACATCTGGCGCCGAGACCCGATGTGCCTCTGGAGCTCACCCCCGGGGATCGATTAGTGGTGCTGGCAGCCCAACCCGTCTGAAGGGGCGGAGGAAACCCCGGTGTGAAACACCGTGCAAATACACAGACACGCGCGCGCTTTGTTGGGTTGAGAAAAGGGCCCCAGCCTGCTCCCAGGGACGGCAGGGGGAAAACAGACTTCCTTCGTTTCCGTATTCCTTGTTTGCGTGCTTTAATGAACTGGGACACTCTCTAGAAGGGGGTTTCGGGGATATTACTGCTGCAGCAACTGGAGTTTACTAAGAATTGGTTTAATGTTTTCCAGCGGATTGTGAGTGCGTGCATAGGGGGGAAAGAGTGGGTTCGGTTAAATGGTTGCGAGTTGGATTCGGCACGAGAATGAAAGCAGTTCTGTGCGAGCTGTGTGCAAGGAATGGAGTTTTTTTCTTATGTTTGTTTTTACGTGGAGTCAACATCTGGCTGGGGGGTTGCCAAGCTGGACCGTTTGCGGAGAGCGGGCGTTCTGGGGATGTACTTCCGGCACGGATGTACTTTTGCACGTGTGGCGACTCGCCTATGCCCGCCACGCGCGCTTGCGAGCTGTGATACATGTGTGATGCAGCGCATTGCATGATATGCTACCCTTGGAACGTGATTGGATGCGTTTCAGTGCTTGTTTTCGATGCCGGCCGTCGAGCTAGCACAAGATTGGCTTCTAACGAAAAATGTTTACCCGTATGTTTGATTTCCCATTACGTACTGACTACGTATAGGTGCAAAGAGAAGGGGTTTGCAACTGTGTGAGTTCGCGCCACGTTTTACCGGTCAACTGAAACGCAACGGTGAGGTTTTCGGCCAGCTACATCGCATGGAAAACGACACACGCTACGCGTAAGGTAGGGCTTGCCCAGAAATTACCAAAGTCTGTAATGGGTGTGGTGTAATTAGTGTGGTGCATTGATGGAAGGAAGGTAGTTAGATGCATTTCAATGCCGTACATGTTTATAATGCGACTTGAAGGATTGGACGTACTTATGCAAAAAGGAATGGCTGAGAGGAATATAGGGTGCTTGATCAGAAGTCGTGGACAATACTGGTGTTAATAATTTTCCGCGGCCGAGGTGTGTGTGATTGTTACAGCCGAGGTTACGGCCGAGATGATTGCTCACTTGCATGTCAAGAGAAATGCATGAAATGACAGGCACATCAAGGATGTAATTGGTGTGTCGCGCTGAAACAAGGGCACGACAATCTAACAAGAAATGCCTGTTATTCCAAGTCGTCGGCTGCTGGGTCCCCTAGCGGACACGCTAGACGTGCTGCGTTTTCTGAGTCAGAAGCCTATACACTTCTGCCAGGCTGGGCAACATGCAGTTGTATTCGACACGTTGTTGTGATGAGTATAACGTAAAGGCTTAGCAATTGGTTCATGGACTGTTACACCATTTGCGGCACATATTCATAAAAGACGAGTACCGACTGTGACTCTGCCGTAAAAAATAGCGCAGCGGCGGGTTGGTGGCTTGAGCCGTTCCACGCCAGCTGTGACGAATAGTCAGCCTGTGTTAACACATCACTGATGCGAAAATATTCCGAATCGATAAAGTAAGAGCCGCGCGAGAGGCGCCACCAAGAATGACCGATAACACTACTTTCGGAACAGGCTCCCTCCCCTCCCCTCCTCTCCTCCCCTCCCCTCTCCTCTCCTCTCCTCTCCTCTCCTCTCCTCTCCTCTCCTCTCCTCTCCTCTCCTCTCCTCTCCTCTCCTCTCCTCTCCTCTCCTCTCCTCTCCTCTCCTCTCCTCTCCTCTCCTCTCCTCTCCTCTCCTCTCCTCTCCTCTCCTCTCCTCTCCTCTCCTCTCCTCTCCTCTCCTCTCCTCTCCTGGTTTGCCTGGGATGTGTTCGGATATTCCTGGGGTGGATTCGTAAAAGCCTGGGCCCTGTTGTCTTTAAACACGGCAATGAGAGTATCAAAAGGAAACACTTTGGTGATTCATTAACAATCCTTAATCCTCATATTCTCGTCCGTACACGCCTCTTTCTGCAGTTCTCAACAAGAACGTCCTCTAATTTAAATCTGCATTTCCTTTCCTAATTCATCCTCTTTGCTTCCTAATCCTCTTTTAACAATCCTTACTATTCATATTCTCGACCGTACGCGTCTTCCTGTAGTTCTCGAGTTGAGAATCTCGACAAGAACGTTCTATAATTTAAAGCTACAGTTCCTTTCCTAATCATTCCTCCTTGCTTGCCGCCTGAGAAGAACTTTTGTAACCGCATATAGCTAAGCCTCAATTTCACACTGATTCATCTCCTTCCCCCCATTCCTCGCTTATCCCCATTCTCCACCTTATACCCTCCTCCCCCTACTTGTTCCTCTTCCTCCGTCCTCTCCCCCCTCTCGTTCCTCTTCCTCCTTTCCCCCTCTCCATCATCTGCCTCCTCTCCCATCTCACCCTCCTCTCCCTCGTCTTTTCAACTCACTCCCCCACTCCTCTCCCTCCTCTTCCTCCTCTTCCCTATCCCTCCTCTCATTCCTCTTCCTCCTCTACCAATACCTCCTCTCCCTCGTCTTACTGTGATACATTGCTCCTTAATCTTGAAAATGCGCAGCCCAGTTTAATTACTCAACTCCGTACACAAATCTTCCTGCAATTCTGAAGTCAAAGAGCCCGCCACCGTAAGGGCCGGATTAGTTGGGGCGAGCATCCGTATGATACGAAGGGCTCACTTACAACGTTTGTAACGCTCTCAGCCTAAGCGAGCCCCACGCACCACGCACGAACGAATTTAGGCCCTTTTCGGTGATATCCAAATTTTTTGGAAGCGCGATCGCGTCCCGTTTTATTGTAATAATTGTCCGTGTTCCTGAATCAAGTACTCGTGTTATCGCGAGTATCCGTTAGCATTATGTTTCCTCTCGTACCTGGCGGCTTACCGTGGGGCCAAGACCCACTTACTTCGTCTCCTCATCGATTCGTTACCGTTACGCCTGTGCGTGACGATCTCATCGTCCCGCCGTTACACCTGCCGCTGGTACGTTTTGTCTGTTTTCGATGGACGTCCGTCAGCTTAGTGCGTCCTACGCCTCGGCTCTACTATCACCGCAGGTCTTTACTGGTAATGCTCTCCCTGCCATGCCTCCGCTTGCTGCGGGCCCTATCCGTCTCCCGAGGTCGGCGCCGCCGCCTTTAGACCCTGTCGCGGCTCTGTATTACTCTGAGTTTACCGGGGACGTGTCAGTGCGGCCGCCGCTCACGGCCGCCTTGCTCTCCATCTACCAGGTGCACCAACGTCAGTGGGTCTCTGAGAGCTGGCGGCGGGTTCAAAGTGCTGCGCGAGAATTTCATGGCTGGTTGCAGCGCCAGTCTCTCGGGCTCACCTTGCTCACCTGCGATCCTATGTCCATAGTTTCGTATCTGGTGGAATGGTGGTTCCCCCGGCACCCTGGGCGTCTGCGGGCAGACCGGCGTCCCAGCGCCAGTGCTGTAAAAAGGGTTATCTCGAGCCTTGCGACTGCCTTTAAGCAGCTGGGCCGGGAAGGGGACTATGACGCCTCTCAAAGCCGCGGGAATCCTTGCGACAGCTCATTGGTGCGAGGCTATGTCAAGGGCTACGGACGGGACCTTAGTGACGCCGGTTATGTGGAGCGAGGCGCCATCCCTTTGACCGCGGAGAAGTTTCGTCGCCTGGCCTGCCATCTGTGGATTGCGTCCGGCGATGAAGAGCATTTCTTTGCTCGCAGTTTGGTGCTTCGGGACTTGTCTCTGTTTGCTTTAATGTGGCATACTTATCAGCGCGGTCATGATGTCGGCAAGCTGGTGTTCAGTGATTTCAGGGATATGGTGCATGGCCGTACCGAGTACCAGGGCTGGCCGTTACCCCTACCCGCGCCTGACGGGAGTGTCTCTCCCGACACTGTACTATGTATCGAAGAATTAAATACCAAGACGTACAAGGGTCAGCGTGCTCCTGCGACGATGTTGCGTCCAGATCGTGATCCTCTCATCTGCACGCTGCGGGTTCTCGCAGTGTACATGAGCACGTGTACGAGGGCCGGTACCCCTATTACCCAATACCTCTTCCGTCCGGCGGAGCACAGTGGCCGCGCATATCGGGAGGCGCCGATGACGACCGAGGCCCTGGAATATCGCCTCGTCGCTCATCTTACCGCTGCTGGGCTATATGGTGGAGAGACGGTGCACGGTTTTCGTCGGGGTGCTTTGCAGCATGCCCAGTCTCAGGGGGTCTCCGATGAGGATCTCATGCGCTCCGCGCACATCCGCTCTCTGGGTACTTTGCACCGCTATCTGGATCCTACTAGGCATCTCGCCCGCCTCCCGGCCGGCGGGACGGGGACGGGGCTGGTGGTTTCTGAGAGTGATGATGAGTGATACGTCTGTGCGTGTTTGGTCCTGTCTCACAAGGGTGGGGAGGGAGGGCGACCTCGACTTTCTCTAGTCTTTCTAGTCGTCTATTTTCTGTAACCTGTCTTAATAAAGCTTAGTTGGTATCTGTTGTCTGACTCTGCATTCTGTGCTGGAATGGCCAAACTCGGACTGTCTCGTCCTGGTGTGATATCCGGGGTTGGCATCGGGCCCTCCGTACTTCTGTATTTGGCATTTCTGAAGTCAAAGAGCCCGCCACCGTAAGGGCCGGATTAGTTGGGGCGAGCATCCGTATGATACGAAGGGCTCACTTACAACCTTTGTAACGCTCTCAGCCTAAGCGAGCCCCACGCACCACGCACGGCGTCCCACCCTCCATCCCCCTGCCAACCTAAAACACCCCGGCCACCCGCGCTCCGCGCGCCCCCCTCTCTGCCTCGCCTTACTCCTGCTCCCGCCGTAAACTCTCCCCATTTCGTATCTCCAACTCTCTCACTCTCGTCTCCGCGTCCCCCCAACCACCCCCAGGTGGCGCACCCGGGCACCCGTTATAAGTCACCTAAGTTGGCCCCGCATTGCTCCTCTGACACGTGGTAGTCATCAATTGGGGAACTGGACACTTTCCCCCAAAACTGGACTCACACCCTGATAGGTTCCCGCTGCTGTTCGGAAGGCTGCCGCCAGTTGGTCTGCTATCTCTTCGATAAGGGGTGTCAGTCCACATCGTAGCCTCGCCTCCAGCAATTCGTGCATCCATCGCAGAGATCCTGCCCTACTCGCTAGAACCAACTGTTCCAGCGCGTCCGCCAAACCGATCGCCATAAGTTCTTTGCGCCGCCCCACCAAAGTTGACGGCCGTCCTCGGAGCCCAAAAATTCTTCGATTCGTAATGCCACTATCGCTCCTGGGTCTGAGGCCGCGTTGGGCTCGAACGTGCCTCTGAGTGACGTGGCCTTGTCTCCCTGTTTTGCAGCCAACGTCTTTCCCCAAGGCTCGCCAATCCACTTGTTGCCCAACCGGGCCCCTGGATTCGGACCGGATGTCCCTTTCCGCTTGTCTGCTGGCAGTGGATGACCCTTCGGCTCTAGCCTGGCGTATGTCCTCCGATTCCGCCCTCCTGGCCCTAGTCATCCGCCCTGGTTACATATTTTCGTCACTGCCACTCGCCGATTCCCCACTGCTCGGGGAAGCTGACTGCTCCGGTAGTTCTCGGCCAATTTTCCTCCGCTCCCATGGCCGTGCTTTGCAATTTAACAGGGTAACCTTGACTGGCCCCGGCAGTCTAGCGGCCCTCTCTGGTACTTCCGTAGCCTGCGTCTGGGCATGCCTTGACCTTTTTTGGAGCGCCCTTCTCTCCTCACGGCATCCTTGCTTCTGGTTTCCTGATGGGCCAACCAATGACATTCGAATCGGCCTTCGCCCCTCCTCATACAGAAAGATGCTAATGCCTTCGGCAGCCGCCTAGCTGAAAAACATTCCCAGGCAAGGGCGTTGGGGACGATTACCGCGTTTATTTCTGGCTTTCCCACGCCTTCCTCGGGCAACTACCCTTATGGTCTCCATCGGTGGGTCGACCCTTTATGGGGTTTTATGGGTAACAGTAACGGCCTTCTAATAGCTGTGGCTCGTTCTGTGCCCCGCTTTGTGTCTGGTATTCTGGTCCCGTGTCTGAAACGTGTCCCTCCCCGTCTCCCTTCAAGAAGTGCGCCGCCTTCTGCGATCGTTGTTGACATACTCCTACATCGCCACACCTGTAATCCGGCAAGCCATCACTGCGGGTTACTCAAGAACGCTACCTCCTGCAGCCTCTTGTGAACCGAACTCAGCAGACCACTGCCGCGGTTTGCTACAAGCGCAATGCCTTCTGTGGTCGCTGTCTACAAGTTCCCCTACCAAACACCTTCGGTTTGGCGCGTTGCCTTTCACCGCCGCTCGTCATGCATTTTGTGCCGCGCTTTGCGGACCACCACAGCAGTTTCCCACAAGCGCACCGCCTTCCGTGGTCGCTATCTATATCCTCCTAGGTCACAACGCCTTCAGTTCGGCTTGCCGCCACAGCGGGCTCCCTAAGCGCACTGCCTTCCACAGCCGTTTGTCATGCATTTTGTGCCACACTTAGTGGACCGCCGCAGCGGCTTTTCTACAGGTGCACCGCCTTCCGCGGCCGCTGTCGATAGATTCCTAAATCCCAACGCCTTCCATTCGGCGTGGCTTCCTAAGCGCACTGCCTTCCGCAGCCGATTGTCATGCATTTTTGTGCCGCACTTGTTGTTGTTGTTACATGGTCGTGGGTGCGTTCCCCGTACCTGCAAACCACCCTAGTACGAGCCGAGGGCTCAAGGGCTGCCAAATCGCCTATAAGCACCATCCTACCTCGCACTTCCAACGAGACAAGTGATGAAGTATACTTACGGCCAAAGGGAACAATAGAGTTGCGGTGAGACCATATACATTCCAGCATCCTTGCCAGGCGTTCAGGCTCCCACTTCATAGCGTCCTTCATGCCGCACTTAGCGGACCGCCGCAGCGGCTTTTCTACAAGCGCACCGCCTTCCGTGGCCGCTGTCTAAATGCTCCTAAATCAACGCCTTCAATTCGGTGTGCCGCCGCGGCGGGCTTCCTAAGCGCACTGCCTTCCGCAGCCGCGTGTCATGCATTTGAGCCGCACTTAGCGGACCGCCGCAGCAGCTTTTCTACAAGCACACCGCCTTCCGCGGCCGCTGTCTAAATGCTCCTAAATCAACGCCTTCAATTTGGCGTGCCGCCGCGGCGGGCTTCCTAAGCACACTGCCTTCCGCAGCCGCGTGTCATGCATTTGTGCCGCACTTTGCGGACCGCCGCAGCGGCTTTTCTACAAGCGCACTGCCTTCCGCGGCCGCTGTCTATATGCTCCTAAATCAACACCTTCAATTCGGCGTGCCGCCGCGGCGGGCTTCCTAAGTGCACTGCCTTCCTCAGCCGCGTGTCATGCATTTGTGCCGCACTTAGCGGACCGCCGCAGCGGCTTTTCTACAAGCGCACCGCCTTCCGCGGCCGCTGTCTAAATGCTCCTAAATCAACACCTTCAATTCGGCGTGCCGCCACGGCGGGCTTCCTAAGCGCACTGCCTTCCGCAGCCGCGTGTCATGCATTTGTGCCGCACTTAGCGGACCGCCGCAGCGGCTTTTCTATAAGCGCACCGCCTTCCGCAGCCGCGTGTCATGCATTTGTGCCGCACTTAGCGGACCGCCGCGGCGGCTTTCTGATGTAGCTGTAGCCCGTCCACACGTCTGAAGACTCCGGGTCCGTCCACGCGTCTTGACTTCAACTTTCGTTTGCTTGCAGATTTCTTGACGCCATCCTGTATGCCTGTTTTGCTCGTTGTTCCTTACGCCTTCGCACGTAGGGTAGCTGTTATGTTGGTAAGTATCCTGCACCGGGCTATCTGGCGACTCGCGAGGATACCAGGGTAAATCAGGCGAACTCAAGACAAAGGGCGCCGACCAAGCCCCTCGCAACAACTTGTCAACCAAGAGCTACTCCCGGCAAAACGGACTCCCAGCTAATGCCTCGCCAACTGCGGGAGGCCGAGATAAAACCACCTTTCCTACTGACCTACGGACCCCGCGAACCCAACTAGAATTCACCCCGCCCACCGACAAGCAACAGAACCCGCTGTTCAGGTGCCTCTACTCAAGGCCGAACCAACCCAACCACCCGCGCGGTGCCCGCGCGCTTCACTTACTTGCATGGATGCCGTCGGCCCGCAATGTCGATCTTCGCGTCGCCGTTGTTGTTGTCTTCTCATATATAAGAGACGGCGTCCTATTGTAGGCAAGACCAAAGATAAAGGCAATCTAACATCACTCGTCAAGCGATTTGGACCTCGACTTTCTCTAGTCTTTCTAGTCGTCTATTTTCTGTAACCTGTCTTAATAAAGCTTAGTTGGTATCTGTTGTCTGACTCTGCATTCTGTGCTGGAATGGCCAAACCCGGACTGTCTCGTCCTGGTGTGATATCCGGGGTTGGCATCGGGCCCTCCGTACTTCTGTATCTCTCGCAATTCTCGAATACAAAGTTCAATATTTCTACTTACTTAGGGTATTTATTCAATACTGGTGGTTCACTTTCCCCGTATTTAGGGTGACACATCACATATGTCTGGTCGATTTGCGTCATAGGAACTTTTGTATCCGCCTTATGCTCGGCCACCTTTTCAAGCTGCACATCTTCCGGGCATCTGCGCATTGCGTTTTACCATTTTTTCACAAATATGCAATAATACCGCACCAAGGCCAGGATCACAGCGCGTCGATTTACGACGCCCTTGCCGGATTGCGCAAAGAGTAATTGTGTCTCAGTCCGAGCATGCTCGTCCATTTCATCCAATATGTTAGTTCTTGCCCACCTTTTAGGTGGGCAAGCCAACACGGATTAAAACATTTGCGAGCTTAGTCCTGCATGAAAACATCCTTCCGGTGCTTCGCTCTGTAGATTTGACGTTTCACGTTGCTCCAAGCATTCTTAAGCCCCACGGAAGCTTCGATTAAGGGAAATTTGTCCCTGTACTTTTTACAGGTTTCTGCAGCTGAATTCATTTAACCATAGGAATGGGAAAGTTTTACATCGCTTACCGGATGAAGCGTCAAGGCATCTACTACCATATCATACAAGTGCAAAGCGCCCTTCAGGCTCAGCTTGAGACCCCGCAGCATCTGACATACGTCAATCGATACAACGAATGCCTGGAACTTTTGCGGGAATGCTTTCCGGAAGCCGACCTCCAGCCGCTCCATCTTCAGCCTTGCGAGGCTCCGGAAGCGGTTCAAGAGCTCGCCCACCGAATGCTGAGCGCGGCTCTCCAGACGCCCGAGGATTGTGCAAAGTTTAGGGAGATTTGCGCAAAGACCCGGGGGAAGCGGTCCGTTGGGCCAATGTCGCCGCCGACGCCAAATGCTGCCCAAGCACCCTCCCCGGCAGCCGCTGCGCAGGCGCCAACAGCCGCAGCAGTGGCAAGGACTGCAACTTCACATTCTCAATCACCAGCAGCAGCATCACCACCACATGCCCCACCGGCGTCACCAACCGCAGCAGCAGCAGCACCACCACCACCACCACCACCACCACCAGAAACATCAGGCTTGACAGCAGCTCGAAGACGATCCGCTCGCCTTGTGCCCTATGAGGAAATGAAAACTGCGGGGACGGCGGACAAGGGAGCATTGCGTAGATCCCCCCGGGGTGAGCAGCAGGCGGCGGCGGGTGCAGCAGCAGCAGCAGCTGCGGCGGGTGCAGCAGCAGCAGCAGCTGCGGCGGGTGCAGCAGCTGCGGCGGGTGCAGCAGCTGCGGCGGGTGCAGCAGGTACAAAGGACACGGCGATCGCCAATACCGTGGGTGCTTCAGAACGGCATCACGGTACGGCAGGTACGAGCACAAGACTCACACGTTCGAAGGGGTCGGAAGCTGCCGCTGCCGCCGCGGCGGCGGCTACCGCCGCCCAGCCGCCGCCGCCGCCACCGCTGCCACCGCAGCAGCAGAAACAGCAGGGGGGAAACGGCTCCCGGCGGGCTCGGAAGCGGCAGAACGTCGGCAATGGCCAAGAGCAGGCTGACGGCGCAACCGCCGCTGAGCCAGACGCCGGCGTGTCGGACCGGCAGGATGGCGTCTGCTGCTCTATCCGGGACCAGTGGGTCGCGGTCGCCGCCGCGGACGCCGCCACTGGCGCAGCTGCTGCTGCTGCCTCCCAGCGCAAGCAGAAGCAGCAGCAGCAGCAGGACTCGTCGCGGCTACAGCGCGAGCCGCAGCATCCTCTTGTTGCCGCGGAAAGGGCGCCTTCATCCGCCCGACAGCGGACCACCCGCGATGCCGCGTACAATGAGGAAGAGGAGGCGGCGGAGGAGGAGGAGGCGGAGGAGGAGGAAGAAGAAGAGGAGGAGGAGGAAGAAGAGGAAGAGGTGGAGCGGCGGCGGCAGCAGCAGCAGCAGAGGCACCGTGGCGCCGCCGCCGCCGCCGCCGCCGCAGCAGCAGCAGCAGTAGCCGGCGCAGGCGCTGCGTCAGGTCGCGGTGCTCGGCGGAGGGCCGAGCGCGGCGAGGGCGAGGGCGCCTCCCCGTCAGCGACCCCGATGGAGAAGGGCGACCCGCGGCAGCCCGGCGGACTGGTTTCTCCCGTTGTCCAGAAACAAGGCAGGAAGGTGCGCCCGGTGGTGTCAGTTAGGAGCCGTACGAAGGCCACGGAGATGGCCGTATGTAGGGTGGGGTACGGCCAACGTTCCATTGCCGTACGCTGGGCCGTACGTAGGGTAGGTCTTTGAGGGACGCCGCTGGCTGCGTGGCGGTAGGGGTCCCGGCAGGATTGGCGGAGCGCATATGTATGTATGTATGCATGTATGTATGTGTTTTTTCCCCGCCCTGTCTAACGCCAAGATGCGCCCTGTCGCACGTTTGGACGCTCAAAGCCACTTTGACCTCCCGGGAATAACCCGGGCCGCCCGGGTCTGGAGCCGCAGTCCCGCTGCTCCTCCGCTTCCTTGTGCGGAAGGTGGACCGCTATCCCCCCTAGGGGCCAGGCAGCGGCCAACCTTTCTCTTTCTCTGCCTTCAAACAGGATCAAGATTTCTTCCTCACCCACCGGTCTTCATCTCCACGCATGTTCAAAACCTCCATTATTGCCCCTTCCACGCCCCTAACCCCTCAAAACCGCCGACTGGTCAGTTGTCTGCTACCGTCCTGTACATCTCCCGCAGCACTCTTTCCCCCCTTGGCAGCAGCTTGGCTCGTTCGTGGTTCGTCTTTCCCCCCGTACCCCCATCTTTGGATTGGTCGGCAGCTGTGCCGCTTTTGGGTTTTGCTTTTCCGAACTCAGCTCTCTGCCGGTTTTGCTCTTTCTCTCTCCTCTTCCTTCTTCCTTCTTCCTTCTTCAGCGCCGCGCCGCGGGGGACGACGATGCGCCCCACGACGGCGACGCCGCCGGCCATGCGCGCAACAATAACAACAACAACAACAACAATAACAATGACAACAATAACGGCGGCAACCGGCGGAACGCTGAATCCGACTCTACATCGGATCCAAATCCGCTTTTGAAGCGGTTGGAGAAGTTGCGAGCCCAGCGGACCGCCATCCGAGGTCAGCAGGAGTTGCTTGCCGTACAAATGACCCAGCTGACGGCGGAGGTGGAGAACATTATGGAGCAGCTGCTGACGGGTACCGCTACTGCTACCGCTACTGCTACCGCTACTGCTACTGCTACTGCTACTGCTACTGGGAGATAGTCAAAGATTAGAAGGGGGAAGAGGAGGCGGAAGATTAGAAGAAGAGGAAAGGAATGCAGAATTTCCAGGATTACCAGAGCGATGGAGAGGAGGATGAAGGCGGGGTAAAGAAGGAGAGGGGGAGGGTGCGCGAGCTGCGCTTTCACGACGGAAGGCATTTCTTGGTCTTTGTTTGCGTTGTCGTACACAGATGTGTCATTTTGGTGAAATTGGCATCACTCTCAGCTGCCTCGATGACAGTGTCCTTATAAATGATGGCTGTTTTTTTGTTGCCTGTTTAATAGCCGCTGTGGTCCCTCGTCATCTATTATTATTATTCTTTTTCTGGCGGTCGCTTCACAAGTTGGTTTATTGCGTTGGCGGACTAATCGCTCTGTCTATAAATATGAGAGTTTGTGCCATAACTATTTTATTTGTCTTTGGGCAGCCATATAGCCGTGTACAGGGGTTTTAGAAATTTGCATGGAAAGCAGCGACATCCGTACAAACGGTAAAAAAACCGTTATCATTGGGGACAGGATCATTTTTGCGGTTTGGCGAAACGGCGCGATGGTTGTAGTGATGCGTTATTTGATGGAAACGGTGACCGCAACTGGTAAATTTAGAATTTTTTTGTGTGTTACGTTGTGCGTTGAATTACGTCCTTAATAAGAATGTGTTGGTATTCACGA
Organism: Volvox carteri f. nagariensis; assembly: GCF_000143455.1. Classification (NCBI taxonomy): domain Eukaryota; kingdom Viridiplantae; phylum Chlorophyta; class Chlorophyceae; order Chlamydomonadales; family Volvocaceae; genus Volvox; species Volvox carteri. The sequence continues at coordinate 2,326,756 of NW_003307547.1, read as the reverse complement.
CCGTTGTGTGTCCGGAAGACAAACGGCCTCTGTACGACGCTGGAAACACATGACACAGCGGCCTGGAAGCTTGCCGACGCGCGCGTTCGTACGCCAGGGTTTGTGTTTTGTGTCGTACGGCAGGAAGCGCCGCCCTGCGGTGGTTTGGGATATGGTCATATCCCACGTGTTCTAGCTGGCAGTTCTAGCTGCAGTTCTAGCTGAAGCGAGTTGTTGTTAGATATATAAATAATCTTACTCAGCTGTCATCATGAACGTTTTAGCATTCTCCTTAAATCTGTCGCAACACATTTTGGTTTAGTCGGATTTTAGAAAGTATTCACGAACTCTCCGGATCATCATCATCTAGGGTTTATATTGGTCAGGCAGCGGCTTGTCTCGGGTCAATGAGCTCATGCGACCTTGTAAAACCATTATCATTATTATCATCACCATCATGACCTAACGACATAAGAAAAGGCCACAAAGCTCAACACCACCACCTGGTCCACCATCTTCCTATCCTCCTCCCCCTCCCCCCCACACACAAACCACATGATGGACCTGAGGGCGCACGTACCATGAGGCGCATCAGCATTAGCCGCCGCCGCCGCCTCGCGACGACGCCAGACGTATCGTGTGTGTTTTCCTTGCCCCCCACACGTCTACATAAAAGAAGGCTGCACCACCACGCGCGACCCAACCCCGCCGCCCCGCAGGGCCCCATTCCCGGATTACAGCCCCACAGCCTTATAAATAAAAATGCAACTTGCAACTTAGTTGCGACCCAAAACTATTATTGGTGAATTGGTAACTTTGAAATCGTGCACTCGTACAGTACGGCACAGTATTGTGTACTGCATGTCGTTATCCAGGTCCCCGCTTTTTTGTCCCTTGGGTATCTATCATCTACGTCAAGAAGCCCCAACAAGACAAGTTACCATCCGTATGTTTGTCTGTCTCTCCATTGGGCGATATGTGGCCCCGAAACCTCTTTTTATCCTCCTGCCGTATAGGGCCTTCTCATCATGCGTTCTGTGAGCCCATCATCCCAGCCCAGCCCAGATCGTCTCGCCCCAGCAGCGCCGCAACACGCCGGTTCGGCTCCCTGAAGAGCTCTGTGAGGGCTGCAACGACGGTGGGGTGCATCCGCCTGGCTCCGTAGTTGTTCTGATGGATGAGGGGGAAGAGGGGTTTTTTTGTGTGTGTATGGGGGGGAAAGAAGAGTGTGAAGTGCAGGGAGGGTTGGGGGTGGGGTGTGGAAGGGATGCGGAGCAGGGCGGCGGAGGGGACCTGAGGTTCATCAAGTCTCGGTTTGACGTTGACAGGGTTGATTGCTGCCTGGTTGTGTTGTTGGTTGTGTTATTGCTGTTGTTGTTGGGGCTGTAAGGTTGGGGCGTGTTACGCGGCTATTTATGTTGGCTGATGGCTTGGAAGGTGGCTGATGTTTTTTATTGTTGTTGGTTGTGGTGGTGTTTCTGCCGGTGTTGGTGCTGTGGCCACCTGATCCGACGAAGCCCTCCGGCTCCCTTTAAATAACTGAATACCTACCCACCTACCCACCTACCCACCTACCCACCTACCCACCTACCTACCTACCCACCTACCTACCCACCCACCTAGCAGCTTGACTTACTTTCATGGCCGGCGGCAGCGGCTTGTGAACGTAGCGCTTCGAGTCCGAACCTACGAAGTCTAAAACCTTGGGAAGGTGGCGAGTGTGGCAGTGGCAGTAGCAGTGTTAGCAACGATGTGGCAGGAAGGAGAGTAGGGAGTATGAGCAGGTGCAGGAGCGGAACAGGAGCAAGATCAAGGAACTCGGGGAGATTGATTAAAGTGAAGCGAAACGCCGATGTGGTGTTGGAGCTAGCGTCTGTCAAACTGCACATGGCCCCGGGGCCCCAGAGGCCGCCAGACCGCAATCAGACACACACATACACATACACATACACATACACATACACGTACACATACACACACGCGTCCTTGCTTACCTGCCGTACAACGCGCTCTGTGTCCTTCACAAAGTCCGAAAAGTTAACGAACATGAAGCTAGAGCAGCAGTGGTGGTAGGGTAGGTACAGCGGCGACGAGAGGGGGTTCGGAAAGGAAGGAGAGCATGAAGACCTCGGTACAGGCATAACTCTCGTGTTTGTGTTATATATACACATACATATATACTTCATTCATCTTATATACCATTTATCACATATATAATATTCATGGGATATGATATATATACACATGTATTTGTGTTTTTGTGTGTCATGACAGAGTAAGAGTCAGAAGTAGATCGTCTACGGCGAAATTGCATATAATAACTATATTCTAGCATGCTTCAAGAGTGCCATGGTAATGGTCGCGTGGCCTAATGGATAAGGCATCGCCCTCCTGCATAATCTTCGGGGTACGGGCGGGGATTGTGGGTTCAAGTCCCTTAGTGATCGCATTTTCAATACGCCTTTTTATGCATACGGGGGAAGGCAGCGTTTCGCCGCATAGTGGCCACGGGTGGAGTTAGCCCCCCTGTTAATCACATCGTAGGCGAACAGGAATCTCAATAACGCTCTCAGGGTTGTGTTGCAGCGGGAGGCGTTCGGATTGAAGAAGGCCAATCAGCAGCTAGCAATTTATAGCTGGCATGGCTGTTAGGCACGGCACAGACAGGTAATGTACGGCGTACAGTATTCGTAAAGGCTCCAATACCGAAGCTGTTGTTTGTAACTGACGGCGCAACGCAATGGAAACCCAGGGGGGCTGTTGGGGCCCCTCCCCCCCTTTTTGTTCCCCCCCCCCTTTTTGCTCCCCCCCCCCTTTTGCTCCCCCCCCCCTTTTGCTCCCCCCCCCCTTTTGCTCCCCCCCCCCTTTTGCTCCCCCCCCCTGTAGAGGGCACCTCTCAATAGGGAAGCGACTCAGGAAGGGTTGCAGCAGCTCGGCATACATGCCGCATTGCAGTGTCGCGCCCAGGCTGTGGTACAGCATGTACGGCATGTTGTACGGCAGAGGCGCGTCCGCGGGTAGCGCCTCCAGCTCCCGCCACAGCGACGCGACGTCGGGCGGAATCTGGTACGTGTACGGTATATGTACAGGATGTACGGATACATGTACGATTATACGGCAGGTGAGGAGAAGACGGAGTATGTATATATGACTTAGAGTATGTATATATGTATGCCGCAATAATGCAACTGCCTAAGCGGCAGGCTACACGCATTAATTCAAACCACCACAAACTGGAACGCATCCTTTTTGTGGCCAACATTGGTTGGTTGGTTGATTGGTTGGTTGGTTGATTGGTTGGTTAGGGCCGCGAAACAGGTGGTCTGTTGGATGGAAGATGCGGCGCTCGTCACGAGACCACTGCTCCGACACATAATCTCAGAACCACCTCGACAAAAAAAGAGCCGGAACTGCCCGCGCGTGCATACCGTAGTGCTACTTATAGTTCGTGCTACAATAATTCGGAGGCACCACGAATATGTAGCACGTACAAATTCTAAGGTATCCCAAGGGACCGCAGCCCCGAAGTATCGTACCCTCCGAAGCCGGTCGATCAAACTTCGCAAAAATTAGGATTTCAAGGCGGAAATCAGCTCTCAAATACATAAAATATAGTCATAAACGTAGGACATGAACAACGCTGGAAAACGTGCAAGACAGGCAACCCTGCTTCAATGCGGGATGAAACCGCTAGCACCAAACGCTCCGGTGAGCGACCGAGCTGGATTTGCACCAGTTAGGCTTGATGATGCTGTTGTCGAGGCCCAGCGTGAGCGAATGGAACACGAGGAGGTTGCTAGGCGCGAGCGCAATGCGGTCAATGCTACGGCAGCCGGCGAGGCGAGGCTTGCGCTCACGCCGGTGGAGGAAGACTGACTGGAAGCTGCAGATTGAAAAGCCCCGAAACTTTGGAAGGGGCCCCGAAATTTGTATCATGCCCGCAAAATCTGGTCCGTCCTTCCCCGAAATTCAAAGAGCACGTACAAATTTCAGAAAGTTTTTTGACCCCTCCCCGAACAAAGCGATCACGAACTATAAGTAGCACTACGGTATGTGTGTATGTATGTCTGTATGTATGGGCGTGTCTCTTTGCATGGCAGGCAAACATACATACACACATACAGAGCTACCCGCAGAGCCCCTCGGGAGGTATTTATTTCCCTTGGAGAGGGAAACCCTGTCGACAGTGCCGTGTGCAGTACGGTCGTGACACGTGTAATACTGACACGTGTGCTTGCCGTACTGCCGTACGTGTGAGGCCGGCAGCTCGGAGAGCCAGTTTTTAACAAACGTACGGAGTCGGTCCACCACCGCCACCATTACCACCACCACCACTACCACCACCACCACTACCACCACCACTACCACACCTTTGCGAAGCGGGGGTCGTTAGGTTCCACGGGATCCGACAGCGTCCACTCCAGGGGCACACCCATGTCGCGCATCTGTACGGCAGCGAGAAGAAAAGACGTCATGGCGGCGGGTCAGCCGGCGCCGGCCAGCAGCAACGACAATAACGGCCATGATAGCGGATCCATGGAATCCAACATGGAAACGTGCGGTACGGCATACACGTCCTAGAGGCGTCGTACTTCCTCCACCACCAACCCGCCCAAGCGCCTGAGCTCAAAAGGCTGAGTTCCCAGACCGCACTATGTCGAGCTCCTGTCTCCGGCATTTCTTATCCGCCAATCTTCACAAGTTAGTAGTCAAGGAACGACACGCGGCTGCTGGGCACTCGAACAGCCTCCTTCCAATGCAGTACAACGCTTCCTTCGTACGGAGTACGGTATCGTACAGCAGTGAAAACGTACCATAATCTCAGCACTGAAGACTCCAGGTACCGGGTCTCGGAGCTGCACCCGGAAATTCAGGTATCGATCGATCGAATTAGGTACAGCAAACTACGAACGATTGGCCATTGAGGGTTATCAAATGAAGCTAAATTAGATATTAAGAGGGGTCATGGGTAACGGAAAGATTCAAGAGCCTGATTAGCCCATTGCACTCCGGTTGCGATATGGCCTCGATGGTCCCCCGTGACCTCTCCATGGAGGGGGGGGGGATGACACCCTGTGTCCGGGACTCTCCCCCTCCCCCCGGACCAGCCCAACTGCACCCCGCATGTCATCATTTTCCCCGTAACGGCCCCCCTTGCCCCCTTGCCCCCCCCCCCCCGCCCCCTCGCCCTCTCGCCCCCTCGCCCCCTCGTCCCCTCGTCCGCGGAGCAAACAAACAAAACGGACAACAAGGGGCAACACACCTGTTAATTTTGCACCTCTTTGCACCCACCATCACGATTATCTTGGCCTTCGGCGTCAGCCGCCGGATGCGCTCTGCCACGTGAGGCAGGCACGCGTTGACCGGGCACGCGTCGAAACACATCCACGCGGGCGCCCCCCCAACCACCTCACGCCACCACCGGGTCACCACCGTGGGGAAGCAGGAGCGGTACAGCCGCCGGGACGAGGCGTACGACCTGCCGTACACACCTGCCGGGTGTAACGACCCATGGGCCATCACCCCGCGCGCAGGAGCGCGATGGGAGATGGTTATCACTCTTCAAACATCGTCTAACATGCGGTGTACGACAAGGGGGATCCACGCATGAAGTACAACAGCTGTACGGCACAAACGCACGGCAGACTAGGTGGGCGGCTTTTCAAAGCCAAAAAGGGGCTCGGCCGGAAAAGCGGCAATTCTCATAAAGCTAAATAATAAAAAAAGGCGAAGTGTGTTCGTACCCCCAGCCAAACCAAGCCCAAGTTTTCTGTTTCTGTTTCTGTTCTTTCGTTGAAAACGACTTTTAATAATAAAACAAAAAAATCCCTGGAAAAATTCATAGCCCCATGAGAGACAACTCGGGCAATAACCGGAATAACGCACCTTGGAAGAAGTGACTTTCCTTCGCCAGTGCCTCGTGGTACGGCAGTCCGGCAGTGGCGCTGAGTCCAGGGTGGGTCTTCAGGTACTCCGCCAAGCTGGTGGTACCACATTTCTGGTTTCGGGAGGAGAGGCGTTTATGAAGACAAAAATATTTAAGGGTTTCAAAAACGAAGAGGGGAGCGATGTACGGAAATCAGATGTCACGTGATTATCATGTTATACGCGCCGGGCTCTTTCTTTTAAACAAACCGTGTGTTTCCAAACATCAAACCATTATTTGATTTCTCGCTTGCGGCGATGGGTGGTTGGTTGGGTGGATGCTGCGAAGAAGAGCAGCCGCCAAAGGTTTTGGGAATGGATTTGTTTTCTTTCCTAATCAAACTAGTCGGCCATTCCTCAATTCGTAGGAGAGCGAGAAACTCCCCCCCAGGCGCCCTTCTCGCTGTTCATACACAAATACACAAACATAAACGGCGGCTGGCAGAGGTTAAGGCCTGACTTCTGCTCCCGGCCGACCCGGATTCAAATCCGCCTGCCGGCTCCTCGGGTGTTTGAGGAGTGATGAAATGGTAGGTGGCCCCCCATCATATGGACGATGTAGGACGTGATAAAATCAACTTGCGAGCTGTCCAGGAACTAAGTTGATGCGCCATTGATCCGCTAGATTTGCTTGGATGCTGGTGGTGAGTTGCCGAACCCAACGAATACATTCTGAAGTCGGATGGGTTGAACGGATTAGGGTGCCCCTCTAGCAGGGGAGAGCAGAACCTGCCTCGGGAAAGGGGGCCGCTGGTAAAGCTATACCACCCTGTAACAACATAAATACACGAACATAATTACACGAACATAAATACACGAACATAAATACACAAACATAAATACACGAACACAAACCCATTAACACTTACTATACCAGTTTTGTGACATACACGGACGCCCCTGTCACGTCACCACCAGTACACACACACACACACACACACACACACACACACACACACACACACACACCCACACACCCACACACCCACACCCACACCCACACCCACACACCCACACCCACACCCACACACACACACACACACACACACACACACACACACACACACACACATACACACACACACACAGCCTCTTCTAAACCCAAGATTCCAAAACCCCCCAAGCCAAACCCAACCCCCCCCGGGGCCCCCCATACTCGCACCACCTTACCGGGAACCCTAATATGTAGAAGGAAGGCAAGTACGGCCGAAGCGGCAACGTCAGCAGCCGCGTAAGTATGTTGATGCAATGCGAGGCCTCGAAGCCGAAGCGGGCTGTCGTACCCGCCACCGGACCCAACCGTCGCCAGATGTACGGGATGAAAGGACACGCCCAGTAGAGCCTCTACACAGGGCCGTACACAGGGCCGTACACAGGGTCGTACGCAGGGCCGTACGGAAGCGTGAGCACTCATACACATGAGGCAGGTTTGGGATCGATTTCGGACATACCTGCGCCAGGATGTACGACGGCACGACAAAGAAGGTGGATAGCCACGCCACCACAAACGCTGCCGTACAGTACAGCGCCAGCAGCGGCATGATCAGCGTCATCACCAGACGCTGGCGGGATGACCAGCTCGGGGCCGGGGGCGACGGTGCAGCTGGGAAGGCTGGCGGCTGGTGCTGCTTCCGCGGCGGCGGCGACAGCGGCGGCTTCTTCTGCTTCTCCATTAACGGCGGCGATAGTGGTTGTAGTGGCGGCGCCGCCGCTGTGGCGTAAGCGACGCCCGCGGGGCCGCTGCCATTCACAACGGCAGCGACGATGCCGCCGCCGCCGCCGCCGCCGTCGCGCTCCACCGCGTGCAGCGACGGCGGCGGCGGCAATGCCGTCACAGCCTCCGTTTGGACGGTGGCAAAGGGCTCCCCGCCGTCGCCGCCCCCGCCGCCACCGCTGCTGCTGCTGGAGGTGCCGGCTCTGGCGCTGGCGTTCGATCCCGGACCCGCTACCGCCGTCTCGTCGGGCTCCTGGAGCCTCCTCGAGTGGGATGAGGCAGGCATGTGACCTGTACTGCTGCTGCCACCTCACTGCGGGTCCCGCTGCGACCAAACAAACAGCTAAACTGTAGAAGAGAAATTCAAGTATTACTGCTGCTGCTGTTGCTGTTGCTGTTACTGCTGCTGTTGCTGTTGCTGCTGCTGTTGCTGTTGCTGCTGCTGTTACTGCTGCTGTTGCTGTTGCTGTTGCTGCTGCTGCTGCTGTTGGGACAGGATCTGGCCCCCTCCCCCCCCCAGGTTAACGTCTCCTATTTTCCGTTTGAGGCAACAGATGTGTCGAATCGAACCAAAAGGATGCCAAACTTTTTACTACGTACCGTGTTTGCTGTGTTGTACAGCTGGGGGGCTGTCCGGGGGGGGGGGAATAGGCCTGTTGAGCGATCGCGGTGGTGACAACGGAGGGGGAACGCAACAAGGAAGAGGCGCCGACTAAGGCGGCTTGTGAAATGGATGTCCGATCTCTCGCGGAGTTGCTAAGGCAGGTGAGCGAACTACAACAAGTTGGAGCGGGGGGAGAAAACGGGCGGGAAAAGAGGAAACGGACGGGCGGTGGTCACCGCTATCGGAAGGACCCATGGGTCGGTCCGTACGTCAACACTGGTGATGGTGTGAAAGGCCGCCCATCGGCCGTCGCTGTTGTCGGCATATCATCACCCTCGTCGTCGTCGCCGTCGTTGATGATTCGTCCTAGAGAATTCCCCTACCGCCATATCTTGGTAGGCATGAAAACGATCGATCGATATGAAAATGATTGCGACGACCTGCGCTGCAGAGCTGCAGCATAACACGTTGTTTAAGAAATGAAATTTAATAAAAAGTCGCTCCGAAGGGGCCACTGAAGTATATGCGGCAATATTAACATATTGTTATGCATATTAATGCTGGGGCGAGCTAACGTATAGCATGTGCGTGTCTGCCTGTGTGTATCGGTTGCGGTGGAGGTGTAGAGTTACGTCTCGGGAGGAAAGGACCTTCCCCACGGGGACATGCGGAGGGGCCCCCGGGGACGGGAGTGGGGATGGCTGGGACAGGAGGTCTGGGCCACGTTGCTGCCGCTTGGTTTGTCTGTCTGTCTGTCTGTCTGTCTGTGTGTCTGTCTGTGTGTGTAAGTGTGTGTGTAAATGTGTGTTACACCTTTCGCGTTGCATTATTTGGAGTGCCAGGAGGAGATACGGGAGGAAGGGGCGACACACGGGGCCATTCTAGCCACCGAAGCGACCCCGCACGCCCCCGGATGCGATATAAGGACGGGAGGGTAGGGGAGAGGGGCGATGAGGGACCGAAACAGTCCAGCCAGCAGTAACACTAGCCGCAGCAGTAGCAATAGCAATTGCAGCAGTAGCAGCAGCAGTAGCAAATCTCTCGTGTCTTTCCCCACCAAGGGGAGATCCCTTTCCTTACCGCAAAATCCTTACCGCAAAAAACACAGACAGGCGCGCAAAACACACACACACACACACGCCACGCCACGTTACATCGTTACATTTTATCACTCACATGCCCTTAACGGATGAACATCAGAATGAAGGCATATTCCCGGGGAACAAAACCGGCCGAAGCCCCTTTTATTATTATTATTATTACTATCATATCATTAGTCATCATTTTCATCATCATCGCCATCATTATTATCGCCATCGTCATCGATGTCAACAGCAAAAAATCAAGCAGCAGCAAGATAAATTGACGTATTACTGCTAGCTATATCGCACCCCCTGTTTCCGGTCCCCTTCTTTCAACAGCGCTCAGCTAGTAGTGATCCGACTAGCATGCAAAGTATGACGACGTACACACCTTGCTAGCCCCCTACTACCCCTACCCCTACTACTGCCGCTAAACCCTTTCCTTCCCCTTGCCCCTCTTCACATCTTCTCTCCCCCTCCCCCCCACCCACTGCACCATCTGTCCACCTCTCTATCCACATCCAAGTCGCAGCCAACTTGCCTCCCTCTCCCGAGTAACAAGGTTGTTAATCCCGCCCCCTTTAACCCCTTTTACCCCGCTCCCCCCCTCAGCCTGCATTCGCTCATTTCACTTGATATTTCTTTATTATTTATTGTTAAGCGATTATTTTTTTATCTTTTTATTTATTTTCTTTTATTATTGAAACACACACCGCCATCACCTACGACATCCCCCGTCTAATCCTCCTCCCACTCCTCCGCACTCTTCGACGTCCATCGCCGGCCTTCGCTCCCCCACTTTTCCCGGCCTTGCCACCACCACTGCCTCCGCCACTGCTGCGCGTCTTGTTGCGCTCGCCGCCAATCACCCTCATCAGGTAGCCCCCAACGTGCTGTGTGTAGAAGGGCTCCCGCTCCCGGTCCACAACGAAGTCCGGATGTGCGTCCAGGAAGCGCTGTATCCCGGGGGTGGGGCCCCCCACGGCGGAGAAGCGCGACAGCTTGGTGTCCTCCACCACGCAATAGCTGCCGTTGGTCACCAGCGGGCAGTAGGCCTCGGCCTCGAGCTGTATGGGTGTGTGGGGTGTATGGGTGTGGGGTGGGTGTGGGGTGGGTGTGGGGTGGGTGTGGGTGTGGGGTGTGGGGGTGTGTGGGTGGCGTGGGGTGTGTGGGTTGTGTGTGTGGGGTTATGTGTAGGGCCGGGGAGAGGAGACGTGGGGAGGGGGTTGGCGAGGGTGTGCGGGTTAATGGGAGGCGGCGTTTTATGTGCGTGTATTTGTGTTTGTGTTTGTGTTTGTGGTTGGCTTTCGGTTTATTTCTTTTGGAAGACAAATGAAAGTAAGTGTGGGAGAAGTTGGAAGGTTGTTTGGTCGGTAAATTAGGGAGTTTAGGAGAGGGTCATCTAGAGCAGATGTCATCTACAGCCACAACATCCAACACACAAACAGATCCACAACATCCACATCGAAATGCAAGAGGAATTCCAAAGCCTCAACAACATGCCCCCCAGATCGAGGACCCCTGACTGCCATTGGCACGTCGTCTCAAACTCGGCGGCGCATATCCCAAAGTAACATCTCCATGGCCAACGAACCCAACTAACGAGGCAACTGAAATTACTCTTGTCCAACTAACCAACTACCTGCACGTGATGCTCAGTGTGGTCGCTGTTT
>NW_003307547.1:2314385-2315648 GCF_000143455.1 Volvox carteri f. nagariensis | reverse complement strand
GGGTTTTAAGTCCATTATCTACTAATAGTTTACGGATGCCCTAAACCCCCATTGGTGCGGCACTTGTAACCTATAAAACTAATAGGCATAGCTGCTTTGAGGATTTTTAAAAGTGTTTCTCTATTTAAATTTTTTAAGATGTTTTATTTTTATATTATATTATTTCCGGATTAAAGGGCTTCTGTTTAATCAACGGGGATTTGGGTTTTTAGTTAATGTTCCCTCATCCGCTATACCTCGCATAATAGCCGACAAGCCGTGATATCTGCCGTACATTAATTAAAACCCCCGTATATACACCCCCACACGCCTCCTTACCCCCAAAGACATCCGACAGTCGTACCTTTAAGAATGTGACGTACTGGGACCACAGTGGGTTCTTAGTGGGGTCCTTGGCGCTAACCCCCGCCCAACTAACAACCACCGGGTCGTTGACGTCAACGGTAATTACCCGACCAAGGCCAGGTCGGGTCAAATGTAACATGCTTGCCCACATTAGCGCGCTGCCGCCGTTTGCCGTACCTAAGACCAAGGTAAAGTACGGCAAATCGTACGAAACATGCATCATCAGAGGGTGAATCGTGTGATGGCGCAAAAAACAGTCTGGGGAACTGGTCCGGGGGGAAGACCATATCAGTGCACACGAAATACACAGGTTCAGTTTCCGAAGTCCGTGCGTATGTATGTATGTGTGTATGTTTGGGGGCAAGTAGGGAGGAAGAGGCGGGGGCGGGGGAGAACGAGGGGAGAAATCCTAGGAAAGCAGATGAGTCAACTAGGGTACGGAGGAGGGGAGGGGGCAGGAGGGGGAGAGAGATTTCGGACAGACAGACAGACCTACAGATAGGTGTACGAATACAACGATCTACGTACGTACATATGGATGGATTTCATGGAGAGACAGACGCGCATACCTCTGGACTGACGGGCGTAATAATAACGATACATACATACATACAAACGCACAAATTCTTACATAGGCCTGATTTCGTTCGTACCTGTCTCCACGATCAGATCCGGTTCCAGGGTGTGAATCAGATCCATAATGCCGTACATGTCGAAAGGGTTCTGCTGTGCGACGGCCCCTAGCCAGTGCTGGCGTTTAAATGCATTTTCACTCTCGTACAAGATGTCGAACAGAAACATGACCCGGTCTTTGTGGCGGTTGTCGAAACGGAATCGCTGCTCGTCGCGACTCCGCGACATCATCCGCTCCTGCCAGACGAGGGAGCGGGGGGAACGCGGGTAGGGGAGGGGGGAAGA
>NW_003307547.1:2298219-2314027 GCF_000143455.1 Volvox carteri f. nagariensis | reverse complement strand
ATCGCCCCATAGACGTTTGCAAGAAGGAACTAAACCGTCGCGACTTGTGACGAAGGAAGAAGGACGCGGGGGGCCCAGGGGGGGGAGCGGGGCCGGGGACACACACGCCATACACACGTCACACGCCACGTCACGGACCTTGAACACGGTAACGTAAAAACACGCTACGGACATGCTTCACGTGACGACGGGAAAATAAAGGAAGATGCGGAAAAAAAACCACCAAACCCAAATTGACCTTCTCCCCACCCCCCCAAAAAAACTAGAAATCGTACCTTTTTGAGCCAGACTCCGTACGGCTCGTACAATGGCCGTACACTGCACCACCCTGGATCCCGAATCACCCTCTGCAGCACTGTTCCAATTCGCGCGTTGGGGTCGTTGAAGAGACCCCAGTGCTGGAGGGGGGAGGAGGAGTTGGAGCAATCCACGCGGGGGTCCTGAGCCACCTCCCCAATCACATCTACGACGGGGGGAGTGGGGGGGGGTTTGGGGGGGGGTTTTGGGTGGGGTTTGGATGGGGGAGTGGGGGTGGGGGTGGGATGGGGGAGTTGGCGTGGGGGAAGGGGGGGAAGACGAACCACGAGCGAGTGAAGCTGATGCCTAGGGAATGCTGCTCCGGCAGACGTGAAGAAAGCATAACTAACCAGTCGGGGGGTGAGAGGTGAGGGGAGATGGAGGGCATGGGAGGGACTTACGAAGATGGCTGAGCGGGAGGGGAATGGCAGGGCGGGGGGAGGGGGAATGGTTTTGAATACCCACCGGGGGGGTACGGATCAGGTCGTCCATGCAACCCACCATGAGGTGGAGGACAACACGGGGGGCACTGTGCTACTGCTAGGGCTACTGCTACGGCTACTGCTACTGCTACCGCTACCGCCGCCACGAGGCTTCGCAAGAACATTGTACAATGTTATTTGTGTGTAAACACCCCTTCAACTCACTACGCATTCCGTACATTACCTCGTACATTACTCCTCGTACATTACTACCCACGAAGTTGCCCCTGAAGATACTGACACACTACAAAAACTATGGATCAAGAAGAACAAAGCAATTGTATCAGAACCATTAAATACTTCATGGTCGAACATTAAGCTAAAAAAGTTTAAAGATCGTTTCTCTAGTGATGGCTAATACCTTGAAATGTACGACATACCCGCAATCGTGTCGTTGATGCATGCCATGGGTTTTTTCCCCAGCGCCGGGTCTTTGTGGTCCACCGTGTACTTCAACACCGCCAGACTCATAGCTCTCAGCCACCGCCAGTAGCGAGGGTCCGAGGATAGCGGGCGCAGAGCGTGTTTTCTGTACGACATGTCGTGCTCTAGCCGGTTCATGTCCAGGGAGGGGCCAACCACTACCCCGGGGAAGCTGGACTGCCGGCTGAGACTCTAAGCGTGCGTGTTTCGTGTGCCGTAATCCGTGTGTGTGTGTGTGTGTGCGGGGGTGGGGGATGGAGGCAATATGGGGCGGGGCGGCGCGGGGCGGAGGGGGGGAGTTAGGCGAACCAGTGGGGTGATTGGCGCGGGGAAAGCGGGGGCTGGGGCGGTTGTGTGGGGGAAGAAACGGGCCCTGCTGGGAAATTATTATGTGCGAGGAGAAGACAGTCGGCAGCCGGGGTTCCAAACGGTAGGGGTGCGTGTATGTGTGTATGTGTATGTGTGTACATATGTATGTATGCATGTATGTATGATGTGTGAAGCAGGGGGGTATGTCTTCGCCCGTGGCAGCTACCCTGCGAAACCCTGCCTTCCCCGGTATTTCGGGGCACCCTCATCCAGTCACCCTAGTCAACTTCTCAGTGGATCGCGCAGGTTCCGCACCCACCACCAGCATCCAACGGAATCTGCCGGGTCGACAGCGGCCCAACTCCACTCCTGGTCGGCTCGCGGGTTAACTTCATCCCAGGTCACCACCGTCCATCAACTAGGGGCGCAATACCTTCCACCTTCGGAAGGATTTTCGACCCTGACAGGTCTCGATCCCGGGATCTCCCGGGGGCAATGGTCACGCGTTACCAGTAGTTCCTAACCTATGTATATATGTGTGTATGTATGTATATATGTATGTATGCATGTATGTGACATCATCCAGGTCAGGCCCTCCCTCCGCAAACCACCATGCCCACGGGGCTACCGACCCCCCACCCCCACCCCCCTCCTCCTCCTCCTCCTCCCCACCCACCGTAACGGGCACATGGGTGGCGTCACTCAGCGCCTGAAGCAAGTCCTGTGTGGGTGGTCAGGGCTCGCGTATATGTGTGTGGGGAAAATATAACATAATATAATGCAATACATTACAGTACAATATAAGGGCCCCTGCTTTCCCCCACTCTCACTTGCTCCAACATATCCTCCAGCTGCTTGAGTTTGCCCTCCTGGACCTCCCCCTCAATTCGCTGACTGGTGGGCGCATAGCAATTCATGGGCTGCGGAGGGGGGAAGGAGAGGAAAGGGGGGAGGAGAGAGGAAACGGGAGACGGGTATGAGGCGAGGGGGAGAGGATTAGGACACCGGCACGGTAAATGCCGCCCTGCTCGCGGTCTACGGAGGGCCTGGGAGGCGCGAACGGCAGCAAACCTTTTCCGGAGAGAATCGCGAGCGTAAAGAGGGCGGGGAAGAAGAGGGGATGGGAAGTTGACCACGCGCGGTAGCAAGGGAGAGAGGGCCTGGCAAGGAGAGGAGCCGAGGATATACCTGCCAAATCACCCCTCGCGCATAAGCATCGGGGCCCAGTAGCTCATAGAGGTTGATGGGGACGGCAGCATCCGGCAAACGCCTCTGCAAGTAAGATGGTTAGGGTGGATGCAGCGATGCAGAACGCGTCTGTCGGTTCTAAGGCAAGCGATATTATAAGCTGCTGTCGATACAAAACGACATATTCTGATGTGATGAACACGTAGCACGTGCTAAGGACGCACCATCCGTTTTGGGCCTCTGTCCGCAAGTGCAACATCCGCAGCTCCAGCAATTACCAGGAGCAGAGAGAAAAGAACGCGCTGTCCTTTAGCACGATTAGTAGCCTTTACAATTGCTGGTATCATTGTTGACCACATACAGTTACACCAGAAACGTAGCACTCGTTTGTGACTTAACCGCAACCGAGAACAGAAGTAGTCTGTAAAACATGTAAGAGTGATCGAACCTATATAATTCACAATTTAAAATGCTAGATTGCGCATGTTCATGCCACGCGTCGGTTCTCTCCTTTTTAAGCTTGAGGTGGCAACAGAAGATGGCTGGTAAGTTATATGACTGTGGTGTTCATACAATGCCCATGTTGAAGTGCGGTGGTAAAGGGACTGGAGCTGTTGTTGTCCTCGTACAGCTGTTGTTGTCCTCGTACATGACAGCTGCCATTACACCGAGAGCTGTCCTGGAAACTCCTTTGCAATTTTTGCTTGCATGCCAGCCTTTCAAAATGAGCAAGACATTACAGCATGGGCCCGCCGGTGACGCATTTCGCCAAGCTAAAAAACCATACTACGCATGTGTCCTGCTGATGAATCGGACTGCTGACGACTAGAGGGTAGGACACAAGGTCGGCGAGAGCAATTCTTTGGACTGCCCCGGTCGCACAATTCCTGTGCTTCCCTAATTTGACACCCCGAACAGGCTAATTCTGATTTTCAGAATGTCCCTGCCAGGCCAATTCAAGGGCCTGTCCCGGCAAATTAAGTTGTCCCCGGTGTAGCCCCAGTGCCAATTTAGACCTTTGTACCGAGCAGTGTCGACAAATTGCGGGGTCGGCCCGGAAACTCTTAGGCAGGCATCCAGAATCGAGTTGAAGGAACTTTATGAAACTCTAAGGTTACAAGTTACAAGTTCTGCACACAAGTGCGGGTGTGTTCATAAAAGACGGGGCCCCCATGGATGTTGTATTGGTATTGATGCGGGTACACAGGAGGTCATCATCATTCTCTCTCGTGCTTCAGGGTGAAGCGCCTCAGCACAACATGCCTGGCCTCAAATTTCCGAGAGGTACCTGGCCAATGCCAGGGGGCGCCTCAGTCATAATGGTCGCATGCGGCACCCCTTAAAGACTAGGTCACCATCATACTTAGCCTGTACACTCTTGTAAGCGGGACATTCATTGAAAACATGCAACTCATCTTCAACCACTCCACAGTCACAAAGCCTGAAAGGTACACATGGTGTGCTCATGCCCATTAGGCATTTTGACCTCTAATTCCCAACAGCCTAACGCAGGCGGCTGGCAGAGGTTAAAGCCTGACTTCTGCTCCCGGCCGACCCGGGTTCAGATCCGCCTGCCGACCTCTCGGGTGTTAGAGAGGTAATGAAATGGGAGGTGGGCCCCCATCTTGTGGACGGTGTAGGACGTGATAAAATCAACTTGCGAGCTGATCAGGGACTAGGTTGATGCGCCATTGATCTGTTAAATTTGGTTGGATGCTGGTGGTGAGTTGCTGAACCCAACGAATACACTCTGAAGTCGGATGGGGTAAATGGATTAGGGTGCCCTCTTTCAGGGGAGAGCAGGGACTGCCTCGGGAAAAGGGGCCACTGGCGAAGTTAACCACCCTGTAACAACATAAAGCCTAACCGGAAATGCATGAGCACATGATATAGTCGCTGGAACATGGTCACTTTAGTGTGCTCAACCAATCAAGATGCACACCCCTAGGCAAACTCTGTAAGGGTAGCACTTACAAGTATCTCTCATGTGTACCGTGTTGGTTTCGATTCCGTACTACATGGGCCAGGAAGTGGCAGGAACCCTACATGCCTGGTTACTGTACTCCATACTCATTCATCATACATTCATTGTGTGTGTGAAAGACCCCACCCGAACCGACCTGAACCAGAGGTGTGTGTGTATGGCAAGCCGCTCACAGTTTTGACAAACCGACCGTTCGTTCGTTCGTTTGTTTGTTCGTTTTACAGGATAGGAAGTGTTGAGTTATGATGTATTTTTTTAACAAAATATTGATAACTCAACATGAAAAAATGTATCATAACTGTCTATTATTTATAGGGTTGGTCGGAAGTTTAGGTTTAGAAAATAATTTAGATGCCATCTAATTAGATTTCTATATAGATTTTAGATGAGGCCATCTAAACCCTTTAGGTGGGCATCTAAACGTATCTAGTCCATCTAATGCCTATCTAAAGGCCGGTGACCGGATCCAGACCGTTCAAACGTGAGCGTGTCTTAAGCGTAGTGTGTGTTCGGAAGGCCTGTGAGGTGTGTGCCCTCATGCGAGTGCCCCCACCCCAGTCTGGGGGCAAGGACAACTGACTGCGTGACGGGTGTGTAGAGGTGAAACCCCGTTGTCGCCAGTCGAACAGGCCGGCAGAACAGAGCCCGACAGCTTTGCATCCCAATGCGGGCATTTCCCGCATGTTGGCATGTGTACTTTGGTGGTTCCGTTTGCGGTTGGGCCGACGGTTGGGCCGCGGGGCGCCTAATTACACCCCGTGGCGCCATCCGACACGCGTCTGTAGAGCGCCCATAGGGGTTCGCCGTGTTCCCAGTGTCGAGCGGCCCAAAAAATTATTGGAAAATCCAGGAAAAGATAAAGCCGCATCGTGTGCAAAATTTCAGGTCAAAATTCCACCGTTTAGGCAGTTTTCCGTTTGGCCATCTAAAGATTTACCTAATTAGATTAGGTATCTAATTACATTTCTAATTTGATACTTTTCCATTTAAAGATTTTGCCAAACCTAATTATTTAGGGTGCATTTCCAGTGCGGATTAAGACCAGGGATTAGGGCACGGAAGTCCTTGGTACGAGCTTACCACACAGTTTTGTTCCATAAGGGAACCAAAGGTTGAAAAGGCGAGGTAAGTTTGCCAACAACTTGGCCGTTTGAGCAGGTATCGATGGAGGACAGAGGGTTAATCCCTGGCCTTAATCCGCACTGGAAATGCACCCTTAGTTTAAGTAATTTTTGTAAAATTTATCTACTCGAATATATCAATGAATTTGATCCGCTAACAGGTGAAAATTTTAGAAAATTAGAAAAAGCTATTATTTATGCTAACTCTCACTTTGTTACACCGGCTTCGTTCGTTCGTTCGTTCGCTCGTTCGTTCGTTTGTTCGTTCGTTCGTTCGTTCGCTCGCTCGTTCGTTCGTTCGTTCGTTGGTTTTACAGGATAGGAAGTGTTGAGTTATGATGTATTTTTTTTACAAAATATCGATAACTCAACATGAAAAAATGTATCATAACTGTCTATTATTTAGGAAGTAATTTTTGTAAAATTTATCTACTCGAATATATCAATGAATTTGATCCGCTAACAGGTGAAAATTTGAAAAAATTAGAAAAAACTATTATTTATGCTAACTCTCACTTTGTTACACCGGCTTCGGTTCATTCATTCGTTGATTCATTCGTTCGTTCGTTCGTTCGCTCGCTCGCTCGCTCGTTCGTTCGTTCGTTCGTTCGTTCGTTTGTTCGTTCGTCGTTCCTTCGTTCGTTCGTTCGTCGTTCCGTCGTTCCTTCGTTCGTTTGTTCGTTTGTTCGTTCGTTTGTTTGTTTGTTTGTTTGTTTGTTTGTTTGTTTGTTTGTTTGTTTGTTTGTTCATTCAGACAAGCAGACATATCCACACAACTTGCCTTTCAGCCCAGCTAAGGGCTCCTGGCACCCAACCATATGACATGTGTTCAAAAAAAATGACCCAATCCTGGCACGGCACAGAATGGACCTTCTATATAGCCTGTACATGTTCACCTTTAAGTAACAGGCTGGGTGCCTGGGCTGGCTTTCCGGTAGTGATGCAGGAGCCTCAGGGTGAGGCTTCACCTCTGGAGGCAAGTGGCAACCTGCCTACAAGCCGTGTGAAGCAGTGAAGGGTTGATGCTGGTGTCTGGTCCGTGCAGCATGGCCAACCCTTGGCCAACCCATCTGCAACAGTGGTGATGACACCTATCATGGCTGTACCCACTTTGCACACACTTTCATGCCCTGCTGCGGCTGCTGATGCTGGCACTGGCAATGGTGTGATTGTGGACTCCTGGCCACCTGGTGGCCCTGCAGGCATGTTGCCGTGGACCACAGGTGACAAAGGCAGTGGCTCCACAGGGATAGCATGGATCATGCATTGCAAGGGCCACCAGTGTATATCAGTGGGCCCTTGCAGCTCCCCCTGCTGCCCACTCACTGATTTGTCTGCTTCCACACCACATCCAGGGCCACAGGCCCTGGATGTAGTCCTATCCGCTTCACCATGCCATTCTGGGTCATCACTTGTGGCCTCATATGCAGGCCAGGAGCAGGCTGCTATACTGCACAATGTGTATCCCCAATGTGTATCCCTGAGCCACCAATACTGTTGAGACCCCATCCTGGTGCAGACCAGCCACCTCCAAGGACAGCAGCTCTCGAACTAGCAGAGGTGAAGCCTCATCCTGGGGCTCTTGCATCACTACCGGAAAGCCAGCCCAGGCACCCGCAGGCCTTTGCTGCTCATGTGGCTCCAGCTGCACGTGCTGTTGTTCAGGCCAATCACCCAACTGCCTAGCTGCAGGCAGTGGAGACAAGCTGTGACCTGCTTATGAGCCGTATGGAGCAGTGAAGAGTCGACACTGGTGTCTGGTCCATGCAGCACAGCCAAGTGATGATGACACCTACCATGGCTGTACCCACTTTGCACACACTTCCATGCCCTGCTGCAGCTGCTGATGCTGGCACTGGCAATTGTGCAATTGTGGACTCCTGGTAGCCCTGCAGGCATATTGCCATGTTGGTTCCACAGTCACTGCTCCACATGGCTCATAGGCAGGTCACCACTTGTCTCCACAACACCCAACCACAGCTGTGAGCACAAACCTGAGGTGATGCCGGTGGAAGAGTCTGCAGCTCGGCAATTGGGTGATTGGCCTGAGCAACAGCAGGCACAGGCTGGAGCCACATGAGCAGCAAAGGCCTGGTGGTGCCTGGGCTGGCTTTCTGGTAGTGATGCAAGAGCCCCAGGATGAGGCTTCATCTCTGCTAGTTTGAGGGATGCTGTCCATGGAGGGGGTGGCTGGTCTTGTAACGACACAAATGCCAATTTGAGCATCCCCGGTTACGCCTTTGCTGTGTTACAATGGTATCGAGAGGGGACCGCATGACTTCTGTAACAAACTTCGGGTCGGCGGTTAGACTGTGGCAACCAGCATGTCGCAAATTGGCGATTTCATGGTGTAGTGGATAAACCAGCGCACTGGCGCGAGGTGGGATGGCTCCTGTGCTCGAAATAATGGCCGAGGACATCCATTGCTAAGTGGGGGGCAATGTAACGACACAAATGCCAATCTGAGCATCCCGGGTTACGCCTTTGCTTACGCCTTTGCTGTGTTACAGGTCTGCACCAGGGTGGGGCCTCAGGGCTCAGGGTACATATTGTGTGATATAGCAGCCAGCTCCTGGCCTGCACATGAGGCCATGCATGATGACCCAGAACAGCACAGTGAAGCAGATGGGACTATGGATGGGGCCTGTGGCTCTGGACATGGCGTGAAGTGGGCAGCAGGGGGAGGACCCATGGACCCCTGCAGTGGTTTGGACCGGCAGATGGGATTACAGAGTTAGTTTGTTCCAAAAAAAACTAACTCTGTTTGTTCATGAAGTGACAACCTGCAACAATCAAGCAACTGCTGGCTGGCTAGGTGCGGCTGCACTGCCACATGAATGGCCCATATGACCACGACTAAAAAAAAGGCAATTTTTGCGATATGGCCATCGAATTTGTTTCTATCCTTAGTCCCAGGTTGGGGCCTTTAGCTGTCCTAGGTGGGAGCGAGGCAGTGCCAGGCGTGGTTGCTAGAAACCATGCGTGATTGCCTAACATCCTTGATGCGCCATCTTTATTGTAAGGTCAGCCAATTTACTGCTAAAATAGCAGCTGTTGATCATCTAGACCGCATTTTGCAAATTCAGAGTTAAGGATTATGCGACGAGCAATTATTCATGCTGACAACGCAAAGTTGTCGTACGGTATAGCATGACAGATCCGTTTGTGATCCTACACGACTTTGGTATGACGCGTTTAGAAACTTTGGTATGACGGTTCGGAGGCCAAAGCATCGTGGACAATACTGCAAGAACGAAGCCACCATAAATCTAGCAACAACTTATGATTCCCTGAGTGCCTACTGAAGTTACTCTTTTGTTAACTTGCTGGTCTTCTATTCTTGGTCCGCCTCGCATAACAAACGACGAATTGCAAAGGAGAGCAAGCACTGTAAGGAAACGCAACGCAAAAACGATGGTGCGCGTTCCGCTCTTCGCGGCGCTCGCGGTCCTCCTAGTCGCCAGCTGCGCCAGCTTCAGGGCCCAAGCTGGACGCATCGAGGAACCGACCGACCGACAGCAGGTTGGTGCTTTGCATGCGTGCACAGTAGCAGAGGAGAGAGAGAGGAAGCGAAAAGCTGTGTACAGGTCTTGGTTCCTAACCACCACGTTTTTAACGCAAAAATTTTATTGCTTTGATGAATAGGTGGATAGGTAAGGGTAGTATTTTGTCTGGACAGCATCCTTCTGAAGGCCGGTTTAGCGATTTCCCAAGCTTGCATGCGCGACCTGGGCGGCTGCATATTTCTTCCCACAGCAGGCACAAAAGCGCAGCCTGGTCGCGTAGTTCTTGCCACGGGACCCTGCCGGCGAAAGTATTCGTGTCGTGGCGTCGTTATCATCGTAAACGCGCTGTGCGACGTCGTGTGACCCGCGGGTCGTTAGCAGCGCTCCAGCAGGTCGACACCCTGCTGATGAGGTTTCACTTCCATTTTATAAATCTTTTGCGTTCGCATTTAGAAATTTAGGAATATGGAAATTCTCCCACCGCAATCTACATACAATAATAGTACAATGTCGTTATTCTGTAATTACTGCTGCTCGCACATCATGTTGTTGTTGTTGTTGTTGTTGTTACATGGTCGTGGGTGCGTTCCCCGTACCTGCAAACCACCCTAGTACGAGCCGAGGGCTCAAGGGCTGCCAAATCGCCTATAAGCACCATCCTACCTCGCACTTCCAACGAAACAAGTAATGAAGTATACTAACGACCAAAGGGAACGATAGAGTTGCGGTGAGACCATATACGTTCCAGCATTCTTGCCAGGCGTCCAGGTTCCCACTTCATAGCGTCCTTCATATGTTCGAAGCGTGGAAAGCCCATATCAGATCTGATTCCGTCGTAAACCGGACAGTCCAGCAAAATGTGTTTCTCATCCTCGATGTGGCTATCAGTGCCGCAGCAGGGGCATACTCGCTCCTCCCTAGGTATATAACGCCGTCCCTTACGCGCTCTGTTAGCCGCCAGTGCCCAACAGCAAAGCCTAAACTGCATAAGCTTGCAATTCGCCGAACGTGGGATAAACATTGTGATGTGCGGGAGCACCTCCTTTCCTGCCCGCTGCTTCGGCCGCCAGCCCCATCCAATGCTTATACTTCGCCATGTGAATTCCTGGTTGTTTGCCGTCTGACGGATACACGTCAGGCTGGACATCTAAACGTGTATGCTTCCAACCACTCACTAATCGGTCCTTGAACTCCGAAATCACACCTTCTGGCATTGGCTTGTTCATCAGCCACTCCACTCGTTCGTCTACCTCGTGTAGCCCTTGCGGGGCCTCTTTCCATACATCGTGCCCCAAAAAACATAGAAAACGGAGGAGTAGTGTCCCCCATCCGGGCCCTTCGGGGTTGGAGAGGGATTCTGCGACCTCCTGTCGCAAAACTTGGTATGCCACAGACCCACGCTGTAAACGGACATGGTTCCAAAACCTCACAACCTGCTTGAGAACGTGGTAGTGTAGGGGTAGCTGCGATAGCTCTGCGAACAAGAGGCGGTGTGTTGGTCTGGCAGCTCCTACAATTTCGGCACATCATGTACCATCATGTACACGACCACGCCCGCATGCATCCCGCACATACATACAACTTGCGGGGCGTGTGCAGGTGATTAGCTGGCAGCCTCCAAGCTTCTGTCGCGGCAAGGATTGTCCCGAGTACCAGGTGCAGGAATCTCGCGACGACGTTGAGCTGCGGCGTTACAAGAAAGGTAAAATATTATAAAGAAATGATGGGAAAGGAAATATTAAGGTGGGAAATGGCTGCCGGCTACGTAGCTTCTGCTTACATATAACTTGCGTAAAAGCTTCAAGACGTTTTTGACGTTTTTGTGTTACAAGCTTTCGAGCTTGTACGGTCCAAACGAGCCAAGAGGCTCATGAACCGCCGAACTGGAAACAAGAACATATAAAGGTAGTAAATTAACCTTACTGCAAAAACATATTTAATCATCAATAAATTGTAACCTGCATCTTCTGATATGATCCAAAACATGTGCTAGTCCGCGTTGGTTCTCAACGCCCATAACGTCTATCATGCGATCCTCAGGAGACACTCCAAGCTCAAATAGCTTGGTGCGAATATCCGCGTACGCAGGGCACTCAAGCAAAACATGACGCTCGTCCTCAACTGCTTGACGGTTCCCACATACACGACACCACCGCGCTGCTCTTTCCCTGCCATGAGGACGATTCACTGCAAGCGGCCACACACACATCCTAAAACGCATCAGCGTGACATGTTGCTTCGGCGAAATATATCCAGTGCAGTGCTTAGGCAACCCCATCCACTGCTTGTACCGGCACATTTTCACCCCTGGTTGTTTGTTGTCGGAAACAAATGTCCTAGGATCCATTTCTAGTCGCTCACTCTCCCAATCGTCATCAAATCGCCCGCGTAACTCCTGCATCAACTGGCCTATATCCAACGAACATGACGTGAGCGCATCAACTCTAGCCTCAACATCCTCATCTCCCGCCATGTCATGACCAAGAATCTCGAGTATCTTCAGAACCTTCGAACCCCAACCATCGTACGCCATGGATGAAATTAAAGCCAAACGTATCTCCTCTCTGAAGCAATGATGGTACACGGTGCCCTTCGCCTTAACCAGCTTATTCCAAAAACGGAATATCAGATTCGCCCTGTGAACTTGCAAGGGATATTGTCCAAACTCCCTAAACAACAGTCGATTCGTGGGAAGCCCCGCACCACCCAGTTGCTTTAGGAAGGCCTTCTGCAATTCGACCATCCTGTCCTGTAGCGAGTTATCGAAGTAACACGAGCGCGGTTCCTGGTTACGAGGATATCCTCTTTCCAGCACATCTAGAACCTTGGTCGGACCCCACACCTGCACTCCGTATGACAAAATGGATAGTACTTGTGCGTCAAACGCCTTCACCGAAACAGCTGGGACAAACAATCCCTGCCTCTTAAGCTTGGTAGTCAACGAGAAAAGCGCCCTTTGCCCTGACGCAAATAGTTCGTCTGTGCATGATTCAAACGGCACACCTGGCCCGTAGTGTAGGCCCAAATATCGTGCGCGTTCCTTCCATGGTAATGACCGAACCACGTGCCCAGCGCTCTCTTTAACGCTCATGGTGACCAGCCCGTACGAACCCAGGGTATACATGGCCTTGCGGGCGCTCTGATCCCCGTGAAAAAACATGACCTCACACTTTCCCACATTCACCTTCATGCCAAAAGCTCCACACCATTCCTCCAGCGCACGAAGCAGCGCCATCAACCGCCTGTGTGACCCTGCGAAAAGACTAAGATCATCTGCATATAACATCAATGGAATACGCATGCCATCGCTCAGCGGACAATCGTGGGCCGCCATGGCATCAGGTGCAAGTCGATCCTTAGCCTCCACGTAGTCTGCGAACCCTTCCCCAAAAATGCCGTACAAAGTTGGGCTTAACGGGCATCCCTGTTTAACCCCCTGTAACGAGAAGAACGAGTCCCCCAGAACACCATTAATATTAACTCTGAGTTCTACCCTCCGGTAGCAAGCCTTTAACGCCTCCAGAGTGGCACCCGTCACTCCTCTCTCCTCTAACCGCATCCAAAGCAATTCCCTAGGGACCTTATCAAACGCCTTCTCGAAAGCTTCAAGACCCTAGTAATTGCTCTTCTTTGTATTGTATGTGTGCGCGGTATTTTACTTGATTATGTGAAATGTAATATAATGGATAACCTGCAGGTTGAAATCAATATAAAAATCAATATAAATGGAAACAATAATTAAACCAGCAGAACCAGAGAACCAGAGAATAAACAGGACGCCCTTGCCGCCCTCCGGTTGGCAGACCAACTAACCAACGAAGGAAACAACTAACAACTAATCTACATAATTGACAACCAATGGATCTGTGCGTATGTGTACGACGTGTTCGTGTGAATGCCCGCCCCTTTCGAAGCTCACTGGATCTCCACCAACGTGACTAATGCTAAATTCGGCGACGCGTACGACGAGGGCTACAAGGTGTGTCGTACTTGATATAAAAATATAGGATACATTTAAACATTGCTTGGGGGAAGGAACAAGCACAAGCTGTGCAAGGGGTTTGTCGAGTTGGGATGTGAACGAACTCGACATGGCTTCATCGCCGAGAATTTCGCACCAACTTCACTAACCACTGACTGTAATACTACCAGGTACCTCTCGGAAATTTGGGAGGCCAGGCACGTCGCGCTGAGGCGCTTCAACCTGAAGCGGGCGAGGGAGAATATATATAAGATGACCTCCCTCGTCAATACCCGCATCAATACCAATACAACGTCCATGGGCCCCCCCAGCTTTTACGGACACACCCGCACTTGTGTGCGGAACTAGTAACTTGTAAGTAGTAATACCGCATGGGTCGTACAGACTGAGCCGTACTGGGAGTTTTACCATGTCGTTAGGAAAACTACTAACATTTTTTCCTCGCTTTTTCCTCGTCGGACAAATTATGTCTTTTCATCATTATCATCTTTTTTTACTCGTCCAATAACAAACAACAACATCTTTTCAGCCGCCTGTCACACGTGCACCGTGCACGTGACGTGTGCCTTGCAGCGACTGCAAAAGTACGTGTCTGGCGACAACGTCGACGCCACCAAACTGCCGCAAACGAACCCCTCCTTCATGATCCTCTACGTCGCCGATGCCAAGGCCCATACCCTGCAGAATACCTTCACAGTAGAGTACTTCGTGCCCTTCGAGCTGCAGGTAATTATGATGATGACGTGATGCCGATAATAATATACGGCCGATAATAATATACGCACATATCAAGGTTATTGGTCGTGTGAATGAAAAAAAGGGGAGACAAAAAAGTAAAAAGAAGTTTTCTGTGTTGGCAGATTAGCAGAAGCAGAAAAGGAGTGAATGACCGTACGACGGCATGGTGATTGTACGAGTCTACGGCGCATGTACGAGTTTACGGCGAACGATAATGTGCAACAGGGCACGCAAGCACACCGCCTTTTGAGCTAAGAGCTTTTCGCTGTTCGGTTTGTTTGCATTTGGCGCATTTCCTTCCTTGTCTAATGTCCTGCAACGTGGGGCCCCGCCGTCACCGCCGTGGGTGCGAGCTCACGGCATGATCCCCAAGAAAGGGCAATCCCACCACCCAGTGCGTTTGTCATCTTTATCATTTCCCGACTCTCCTTTTCTTCGTCCTTTCGCCGCGCCTCGTCATCCTCCGCGACAGCTGCGTCGCGCGCCTCCCAACCCGCGTGTGTGTGTGTGTGTATGTGTGTGTGTGTGTTACATGGTTGGGGGTGCGTGACCCCATACCTGTAAAACGAGCCGAAGGCCCTCGCCTAGATAAATAATACATCTATTCTCCTCTGCCGTTTGCAGGATAAGCCCCCCAAGCCCAATTCCACAGAACTGGCGGTTACCCCGGTTAACGAGCAGGACGTGTGGGTGGTGTCGTTCGGAGGCTTCGCGACGGAGGATGTGGTCATTCAACGGGTATGTCCGTACATACATACAGACAGATATTATATAAGTACTTGAAACTAATATTTTTGTTCTATTAGGAAAGTTGAAGGAAATTGAAGTCCTTCCAAATTGCTGTATATTGTGATTTTTTCGCAAATTTTTCGCAAATTTTTCTCTGAAATGTCGCCCTTTCCAGGTGGTATTGCTTTCCCCTCTCCGAAACTCACGTGTGCTGAAATGATTTTTTATGTTCAGGGCTTTGAGTTCATCGACAACCTGACGGGCGGTGGCATCGACGTCCACACGGAATTCATCGGTCTGGCGCTGTACGACCAACCGGCTCGTCTCGTCAAGCGCCACAACGAGATATGGTTGTGGCCGAAATCGCAGCCGCCGTCGGCTAGCGGGGGCACCGCTGCCAGCAGCACTGTTGACGGTGAGGTCGACATCGCGATGCGGTTCAAGCGCATTTTTGAGGCTGTGGTGAAGCGAATGATGAATGTGGCAGGAAATGAAAATTAAGGGGAGGGAGGAGTTGAAGAGAATCTAAGGGAGGAGGTTATAGGGAAGGAGGCCAAGGGGGAAGGGAGTAACTTTTTGCTCCATTTTTGGTCCTTTCTTTGTTGACTGTTTGTTTGCTCATGTGCCTGCTCATGTGTTTTTTGTATGTTCGGCATCTGTTTGAGAGTTGGGAGGAGGAGGTAGTGGTTATATGTAGGGCCGTCCGGGCGGGCGGGCGGACGCGTGGGAGGGTGTGTGGACGCGAGGTGAAGGCCGCCCAGAACAGTCATTTCGCAGCAGTTGCAATTGATATCGGACGGGACGATGGACAGGAACGTTGTTTTGGTGCCACAAAACAGCAAATAAAAGAGAGTTGTAATTTTGTTGATTGGGTTTCTCGCGGTGGGAAAGGCGAATACTTTCCGTTGCTTTTGGTCGTGGAAGCTCGCGACGGTGAGTTTTAATTTTTTGGCCGAAACGCGAGATGACGATGTAGTGGGTCACGGTGGTCGTACAATCGAATATCATATAACACATTAAAACAATAAATAGTCATGTCCCTGATGCAG
>NW_003307547.1:2297580-2298169 GCF_000143455.1 Volvox carteri f. nagariensis | reverse complement strand
AATCGATGCACATGAGTAGACTACCATCTTTCTTACCCACAAACAGGATGGGTGCAGAGTACGGAGAAGTGCTAGGACGAATCACACCCGAAATCCGTGTCGTTGACCACTGATCATACCAGGCTTTGGCGGCACCGTCCAAAGCATTGGCGATGAACAGGCAACGAACCGGTTCCCGATCACCACCCCGAACTAGCTGGAGATACTGCTTCGCATCCCTAACGAATGTGCGCATACTACCTGCTGCTGCCCAACCTAAGTCGCGAGGTTGAAGTTCGGAAGGAAAGTTCAACCTAGGAACAGGGACGGAAAGTCTAAGTACCGTAGTGCTACTTATAGTTCGTGATCGCTTTGTTCGGGGAGGGGTCAAAAAACTTGCTGAAATTTGTACGTGCTCTTTGAATTTTGGGGAAGGCCGGACAAGATTTTGCGGGCATGATACAAAATTTCGGGGCCCCTTCCAAAGTTTCGGGGCTTTTCAAACTGCAGCTTCCAGTCAGTCTCCCTCCACCGGGAACCCTTAGGCTCATGGTCTCTCACCATTTTCGCACTTTGGAAACGCCCTAGCAAATTCTGGACCGATCGTACA
>NW_003307547.1:2264058-2297530 GCF_000143455.1 Volvox carteri f. nagariensis | reverse complement strand
CNCACGCTCTGCTGTCCTGTTCTGCATCAGGGACATGATTATTTAGTAAGAATACAGGAATGTCGTCATATGATGTTCGATTGTACGACCACCGTGACCCACTACATCGTCATCTCGCGTTTCGGCCAAAAAATTAAAACTCACCGTCGCGAGCTTCCACGACCAAAAGCAACGCAACTGTAGGATAAATGAGAGCGCGTGCAGGTAAGAGGAAGGAACACGTCGCCACTGAAAACCACTAATCTGCGGACGACGTAAACCACAAAAGGTTCGCATTCCATGAAAACGCACGAGGAACGTTTTCAAAAAGAGTCCTCGAGAGCAAAACAGTTGTACTCTACTGGTTCAAACGAGGCGAAATCAAAATTGAACAAGCAACGCCAGCAGCCCGGTAATGAAATTTACGTACACGTCCTTGCCGCTACACATCTATCGAGCAGCTCGAAGCACACCTCACAGCCAAAACCTAAGAACAGGACGTTCATATGTCTAAAGGCAGTGTTCCCAAACAAAGAAATGGAGATAAGACATGCGCCAGCCGTTCGACTGTACGGAAACGGTACGAAAATGCTATAGGCGCCCACATGTTTCCCTGCAAAAAAAGTTTAACAAACAGATTACCTGGTCCCGGGCCCCCATCGTAAAGATCAAGTGGCCAACTGGGGGGGAACCGTTAACCGACCGTGTCTGTTCATGTCACAACAGAAAGTGTTGTGCAATCCTCATCTGCGCTTTTGCTGCGATACACCGCGCATTGTATTGTGTGGCGTGGAATCCGTACATACATACATACACACACACGAAGAGCACGCGCGAAGAGCCACTAGGCTGACTGACACAGGCCCGCCGCGTATTCGGGGAAAGGTGTGAAACGTATGAAACGTATTTGTTTCCGTTTCATGCTTTTATTGACGTCTGTCTGCTACTATGACTGCTACTGCTACTGCTACTGCTGCTATTGGTTGCCGCCGGGGCCGTCGTCTCCCGTGCTGCAATAGTGCAATACTGTTGCGAGTGGCATCGGCACATGCCCGTAGAAACAGAGCATTGTGTGTCGGTATGTGTGCGTATCAAACACGGGTCAAGGACACAGACAGACAGGCAGACAGACAGACAGACAGACAGGCGCGTATATCGCTGCAAAAGACCGAGGATGTAATCCTCGGTAACATTTCAGGTGTGTCCCCCAATCCATAACATTACGTAAAAAAACAGGGTGTCGTACACCGTGTACGACAATCCGTACCTCGTTTGGACGAGGTGAGGGTGCGCACCGCGGCTGCCTGCGTTTCCCTATTAGACCCCTCTTTCCTTCCACACCCCTCAGCTTCCGTTCTCCCAGGCCCCCTAGGTCCTCTCCCCGTCCCAGGACGTGTGCACGTCGTGGTGACGTAATAACACGTGCGGTGTATAGCCGAGTCCAGTTCTTCCTCTCGCATCCCTAAACACAACACAACACAAAACCACACAACAGGAAAAAAAACCCTCAGGCTGCAGCTGTCACATCTCCTTTCAAACCACACACGCTTACCAAGCCTTGAGACACACACATCCCCGTACGCCGTACGGCACCCTACGCCGTTACCCTCGCGCGCGCCGCTGCCGCGGCTGGTGGCCCAGCGGGCGCCGCCGCTGCTGCTGCTGCTGCTGCACCTAGTGCCACTCAAATTAAAGCCCCGATGCGCCGCTCTTAACGTACCAAGTGTTTCCACGCGACTCGCAAATGTCTTTTACCACCTTGTTATACTGAGATTCCGAAAAAGTCATGTTGTTAGTCCGCGCCAAGTCGTTAAATTCCGACCGCTTGAAAGACTCCTTGCCCTCTAGAAGCTCAAGAACTAACTTCCGAAGCGGATCGGTCTTCTCGTCTCCCGTTTTAGTAAGCACATACACGCGGTACATGGATACGACATTGCCCAGCGAAAGTACGGCATCGTGGAGGGCCTTATCCGCCAGAAGCGCTGCTTCCTTCGCCGCCGCCGCTGCTGGGCTGCTATCCAACCAAGACCGTACGTTGGCCATGCTGCAGACGGAATGCTCCTTGAAGAGAGCTCTGAGGACGGTGGGAAGAGCGGCGCGAGCGGCTTCGGAGAGCTGACCGGCGCCGCCGCCAGCGCCGCCGGGCAGGAGCGACGGTGCTGCAGCGGCTCCGGGCTGGCCAGACGCGGCGGCAGCGGCTGCCGCACCGCCGCCAGCAGCACCGGGGGCTGATTGAGAGCCGGGAGGAGGGACGATGGTGCGCAGATAGGTTTTTCGGTCGACCTTGCTAGCCGCGTGATCCACGTCCTTGGCGGACATGAACATGTCCCAGATGCGCACCGCAGCCTCGCTTTCCTCGCCATGCACGCTGAGGTTTACAAAGGCCTCCTCCTCCTCCTTCTGGGTGATGTAGGCATAGGAGTTCTTGCGCGCCTGCGCCTGGCGCTCGGTCTCGCGCTTCTGGACCTGCACCTCCACGGCGTGCAACTTGGGCTCGTCTTCCTCCTCATCCTCGCTATCGTCTTTGCCTTTACCCTTCGCGTTGTTGGTGACGTTTAAATGGTGCAGCGTCGGGCGCATCTGAATTGCGAAATCCAGCGGCGCGATGAGGAGCTTTCCCCCACGGATGGTGCCAACGGCCATGTTGGTACGTTCTTCCGCGAGCGTTGAGCGAAGCGTAAAGCATTTGACCTTTTTTATATCTTCTATGATGTCATTGTAATTACGAGACTCCGTATCGAGCGGCAGGTCTATCTCCATTCGCTTTGCCTGCGGCTTGAAGCGCATGGCCTTTACCTTGTCGTAATCGTAAGGACGCCATGGAGGTCGTAGTGGATGCTGCAGTAACCCTAACTGGGTCTTGGAGCCGGCAAATTCATTGCACACGTACACGTCAAGCTCACGGACTATCGGATCATGATCGTCAGCATCCATGGCGTAGATCCTTCATAAAAACTAGGTCTGACCTAGCTTTTCTGTGTGGAAACATTTTGCCTGTTTCGGCTTGCGGCCGTACTGGCGGCACTTGGCTCCGAAACCATTCCAATACCTGATCACCTATTCCCGCGCGACCGTCAGCTTCATCGAATGCCGGCAAGGAAGCCTTCTCTCTTCATTTGAACATCCATGACTGGAGACACCAAGTTTTGTTCAATCAGTGCGTGCGGAGTCCTGAGTCCTTGCAACTCGTCACGCAGTTGCCACAGCAAACTCCAGTCCCCCACCGAAGCTTCGCCTGAGTATCTCGCAGACAGGCCCCCACCCTGCCCCGGGCCCCGCATGGCCGTGCCCTGCATGCGGAGGGTTGCTGAGGGCAATCACCATACCTGTGTCAAATTATAACTGCATGGGCCTGGGTATCCAACATACCTGCTAGCCAACCCTAATCCTATGGTCCCCTGCAATCCTTGTGCACAGTTGTTGTTGATCACCTTCTTGCGCATCACTTTAGCAAAAGGACAGCAGGCACTCACCTGCTGCGCTGCCGCGCCGGTCGCACCTTTGCAGAGAAACCTAGAGCGAGTCCCTATCCCGCTGAGCCGCGATTCCTTTGCCTTCTCCATCTTGTATCGGCTTCATCCATCTCCTAATTCCCCCTAATCTGTGCCCCCACCTGGAAGGGGTCAACAATTTGCCAAACTGTGCGCTCGCCAAAACAAGGGACCGTGCGTGTTTTGCGTGCGTATGCCTGTGTTTTCCCGAAGTGTGTGTTCCCCCCCCTTCCGCCCTCCTAAACAAGTGAGGGGTTCATCCAGACCAGAGGCCAGCCCACGCCACCCATCCTGCCGCTGACGCCAGTGCCCTCTGTTACTCCACCCGCCCACACCACCTTACAGCACCGCCATACAGCACCACCAGCAGAATGAATCCAAGCTCGGACAGACCGACAGACGGACGCTGCGAATAGACAGACAGGCAGACAGACGCTGCTTTTCGTACCCGACGGGTACGACAATTCCAATCAGAACACCAGGAAGGCCCCAAAAAAAGCAGTACGTCACAGTACGAACAAGAGTCGTACGTCCCAGGTATGTGCACCTCGCGAGCCAGTTGTAAATCCCTCCCCTGATATCGCACTACTCCACCGTGGACTGTGCACACTTCACGTCCTGGTCTAGTCTTCCCTTCCCTCCCCCCTTTCCCCTTCCCCATCCCCTTCCGCCCTAACACCACACCCTTCTCGTTACCCCACTCACTGCCACAAAATAAAACCCTAAGAAACCTTTACATATCAGTAACTGTAACCGTGTTTCCCGTATGTACCGCTAGGTAGGTTGTATCTTATTTTGGACACACGTCGTATATGCGCTACGCGGGCAGAAAGACGGGGCTGGGCAGGGAGGCAGGGAAGTGGCGAGAAGAGAGAGGTGGAAAGAGAGGTGGAGAGGAGGAGGGGAGGCCGCCCATCATCGTCCTGCGATACACACGACGGGGTGGTTGCTACGACCCGCCTTTTCCCCCCAGCATCTTCCCGCCTGTCCTAGGAGCCAGATTGGAAGTCAACCTGCGCGGGGCGGACCGACCCGCGCTAATGGGCCGGGCCGCCAGCCTGCTACTGCCAGCGGCATCTGCCGCTGCTGCGGCAGTAGCCGCACCGCTACCACCACCCGGTGAGCCGGTGTCGCGGGGCGATGCAGCCACCCGCGGCGAGCCCGATGCGGCAGGTGAACTCGCCGCCGCTATCGCTATCACCGACGCCGGGGAGCCGGCGGCTGTAGCTGTTGCTGCCGACGGGGAGTTGATCGCGCTGACGGGGCTGCCGCCGCCTCCGGACCCCGCTGCTTTCTTGGCGAGTAGCGCCGGCTTGTGTGTCGCAAAGCCACCCCCTGCCGTACCGGCGCCAGGGGCAGCAGCCGGCGGTCTGCCGGGCATCGCCACGCGCAGTCCTCCGCCGGCACCGCCCCCGCGTCCCGCCGCCGCCGCCGCCGCCACGCTGCTTCCCGTCGCTGGGCGCGAGCTCGGAGTCGCTGCCGTTAGCACTGCCGCGCCGCCGCCCCCGGCTGCAGGAGCTTTCCCCACACTGTACAACGGCGACCGCACTTCAACGTCGTACTCGTCGTACTCGTCGTCGTCATCGCTGCCACGACCCCGGCTAGCAGCAGCCGCGCCGCCGACACGGCCGTTGGCCATCGCCGCCGACGGTGACGCCTTCGGGCCTGAGGCCTTTGGACTAGGGCCGGCACTGACGCTACCGCCTCCGCCGGCAGTGCCGGCAGTGACCGCAGCGTCGCCGCCACTGCCGCCGCCGTTGGCCCCTCCAAATAACCGCTCAAACATTTGCAACGCTTCCTCTCGCTTGTCCACCTCCTCGCGGTCCTCCGCGCCCAGCAACGCCAGGTTGGCATTACGTGGCCGGGCGCCGTACTCGGGCGCCAGCGGCATGGCGGGCAGTTGCGTGGCTGTACGGCGCGTAGTGATGCCAAGGGTTTTAGCAAATTATGCATATCTCAGGTGGTCAAAATTACAACACTGAGGTACGTAATACAGCAGAGAATTTGTTAGGGTTGCGCTTGCAGGGCCGTAGCTGTTTAACCTGCACGCTTGTATACAAGTTCGCAGTTCGCAGTTCGCAGTTCCAAGTTCCGCACACACGTGCGGGGGGTGTCCGTAAAAGCCGGGGGAGGGGGCCACCCACATGGACGTTGGGACATAGGACCCGGGGGAGGGACCTCGGACTGCGGCGCTGCAAAGGTGCGGCGGGTGGCGGTTAGGGACGTCGACGGCTGTAAGCATCTTTAACTGGCTGCAGCGGAGTGGAAGCAGTGGGAGGGAGAGAAGTACGAGGGGAAATACTCCCTGCGCTGCGCTCCAAAGCTCCTAGGCTTTTTTTTCCTCCTTTGGGTTCCCCCTCCCGCATATTACCAGTCCATCTCCCCTTCCTTCCCTATCTTCTCCTTCAGGCCATGCTTCAATCCATTCCATAATCCCCACCATCCTCGGTCACTCCTCTCCCCTGCCCCTCCTTCCTCACATACACACAACACACACCACCCCACACCAACCCCTCCTCCTCACCTCCCTCCGTTTTAAGCCTCTGCGCCGCCTCGTACGCGGGTAGCTTCAAATTGGCCCTCATCTTGGTCAACACGGACTTGAGACTGCTGGAGTAGGAGGCCATGGTCTCGCGGAAATCCCCTGCAAGGTGGTTAGGTTGGTCAGTTGGTTGGTTGAGATTGTGAATTGGGTTTTTGGGGTTGGATGGTATGAGGACTTCGTCGCGGTTAAGGTGTTGTGTGAGAGGTAAGAGAGGGAAGGCCGGGGGAAAGCGACAAAAACGAAACTGAAAAGGCAACCCGTAGCCCGCCCGCGCATACGGTATCCACATCCACAGGTTACTTCCCTTCGATTGACCTTCGATTGACCTTCGATTGACCTTCGATTAAGAAACGCGGCACACGCAGAGACAGCACCGCATATAGACACATACATAGGGAGGGCAGATGCGTTGTGTTGTGTTGTGTTGCGTTGCGTCTTCCAACGCGCACATAACACGGGGGCACTTTCTCCACCCTATCTACTTTGCTGCCTCCGCTATTCCTCCCTCAGCCTCGTGAACATTTGCAATTGCAATACCGACCCGTACGTATCTGTACGACAACAAAGTACGCAAGGCCCCGAAAGCCGCAGCCACACGTCAGCAGCCGTACAGCCAAGGCCACGACAGGCGCAGCAGCAGTCGTCCCCCCGCACCTAGCGCTGCTGCGAATGCATCCGGGTCCATCATCACACCCCCCGCCAGCCGGTTGGCGGGGGTCATGAGGGGCCGGCCACGGGAGCCAGGACGACCAGCTGCGGGTGTTAGAATAACGGAGGTTCGGAGGGGCTGTGAGAGAGAGAGAGAGGTGTTCGATATGGGGGGAGAGACGGGGAAGGCAGTGGTAAGCATTCTTCTAGGTAAGCACCAAAACACATGCGCGCACACACAAGCACATAAGCAGGACGCACCCAACACCAACACCAATATCACATAGGTGCACACGTCACATACGTCACACACCCGCCTGGCGCTGCTGCGCACCTGTTCCCGGCCGCCCGCCCCCAGCGGTGCCCGGCCTGCCCCCCGCAGCGGTCCCCGGCCGACTCCCCGCCGCCGTACCCGGCCTTGCGGCGGTGGCTGGGCGACCCGCGTACTGGGGCGCGTAGGTTCGAATCCCCAGTCGCTGTCGAAAGGCCTCCATCTCCGCAATCGTGGGATCCAAATTAGGCAACGGGGCTGCTGTGTGTGGGGGTGCCAGCGGGAGAAAGTGAGAGAGAGAGGGGCCAGCGGAGGCCGTCCACGTGCGGTGGTTGAGAAAAGGAGAAGTGGCGGAAGAAGCACTGGCGAGAATAAAACGAACCAACACCTACCAGCTCCAGCCACATAAGTGGCCCTGCTCCTCCCCCCCTTCCCTGCTCCAAACCCCGTGTCTCCCCTTTTTTCTCCCCTCCTCAACTGAAGAAGCCCCTTGCAACCCTCAACGTGCTCCCACCTTCCTCTTCAGCGCCTTTTACCGCTTCCTCCGCTGCACCGCCGCCAGCCGCTCCACCACTACCAGCACCAGCCGCCGCCGCCGCCACCGGCTCCTCCGCCACCACCAGCACCTGCGCCCGCTCCTGGCGATCGCACAACTCCAGGGATGGCAACGCCGCAAAGAGCTCCGTAACATAACTACTGCTACTGGCGCTGACTACCGCAGCAGTGCTACTGCCGACGGCGATAGAGGAGGAAGAGGAGGTTCCGTTGGCTGTAGCGCCAGCCGAGCAGAGTCGCGTATTGCCGTGGAGCTGTAGCGCTGCGAGGTCTGTGAGGGGGGACAGCGCCTGAGCTAGCTGGGTCGCGGTGATGGCCAGGCGGTTGCTTGCGAGATCCTGAAGCACAGGGCCCAGCAGTGGGACCAGCAGTGGGGCATTAGGGCCATCAGCCGGGTGGACCGCCATCCACTCCACCCACGGGTTCGCTCATTCATCCATTCGTCCCTTCCCACATTCCGTTTTCATCCCTCGCACGGCAGAAGTGAGGGTGGGCACGGCCACGGAATATTGCCCCCCTCACTCCTGCTGCCCTAGCCGCCCAGCCCGTCCGTATTCACGCGGTTAAACCGTTTCCCCTGGCCCCCATCGCCCCCCCCCACCGCACCCCCCGAGCCCACCAGCAGCTCCAGTACAGGCACCTTGCCCGCCAGCCCCTCCACACCCTCCAGCAAGTTCTCTCGGGTGTACAGCTCGCTGAGCTTGGGAAGAGCGCACAGACCCGTCAAGGAGGTCAGTCCGTTGCCGCTCACGTCCAGGATCTGCGGAATTAGGATAGGGCGGGAAAGGGAAGGAAAGGGGACAGCAATCAGGGACGGGGGTTTTAAGGAGGAATACCGTTGTCACTCCAAACCTCCAATACTCGTGCCATATACCCCCGGACTTGGTGTCTCCCTGCCCTAGGCAACATTTATTTGTTGCCTAGGGCAGGGAGACACCAATTAGAGGGTTAAAAGACACGAGGATTGGAGGTTTGGAGTGGCACACTGTGATGAGGGTGGGGTACCGTAGTGTCGTTGACCTATCTAAAGGTTGTTTTGACACGGGCGCCCCGAAAAGCGATACCTGCTCCCTCGAACGGACCCACCTCCAGAGTGCTGGCGACGGTTTTTAGCCCCGAGAGGTCCGAAAGTTTATTATCGGCGACGTGCAGCTCCTGGAGCGCAGCGCAGCGCGCCAGGCCCTTCAGATGCTGTAAGCGGTTGGAACATGCGTTGACGATGCGCAGAGCTGGACAAGCCGTAAGACCCTCCAGCTCTGTAAGTTGATTACCGGCTACATGCAGGACCTCGAGGGACGTGAGCCGGCCAAGGCTGCTAAGTGACGAAAGCTGGTTAAAGGACACATTCAGAACCTTCAGGCTGCGGAGGCCTTGCAAGCCCTAGTCGTGGGGACAGCGACAGTG
Source organism: Volvox carteri f. nagariensis (assembly GCF_000143455.1). Taxonomy (NCBI): domain Eukaryota; kingdom Viridiplantae; phylum Chlorophyta; class Chlorophyceae; order Chlamydomonadales; family Volvocaceae; genus Volvox; species Volvox carteri. The sequence goes on along the minus strand of NW_003307547.1, from coordinate 2,288,637 downwards.
TTGGAATCATAACTGCCGAAGTTAGGCAGAGGAAGCTGGAAATGCATACCTCTAGCTGGTTCAGAAGGTTTCCATCGAGGGCGAGCGTGTGCAAATCTGATAATCGCTGCAAGGCCGAAGTTGATGTTAATTTATTATCGCTTAACCTAAGCTCTTTGAGCTTGTCAAGGCCTTCCAGCCTGCACTGTCACAACCCGGGTCAATGCGGAATAACTCATGCCGCGGCAGGACTTTGCGCCACCTACCCCTTCACGCCTTTTAGTTGATTAAAAGCCAAGTCCACGACTTTAAGTCTTTGACATTTGTCGATCGGTCCCAAATCCGTCAGCCCACGGTTGCGAAGTTCTAAAGCGACCACCTGGCCCAGGTCGTCCTCTTGGGCGGCCTCCCGCTGCAATCGGTGTACACGGAGTTTACATAATCCGATTATGGGTAACGACTTTGCACTTGTGCCAGTTTCCTTACAAGCAGCCGCTCGGTGAGGACCGACATCGTAGTCTAACTCCTAGCCAGCAGCCATAGTTCGCAACTTTTTCATTATGTTCCACATGACAAAAAATGTTTCAGTCCTTTGTTTCACAGAGTACAGCCTGCAGCTCGTGCCGTTCAAATCCCGTATATGAAGTGCTGTACGAGGCCGTTATACTGATCCGTATGCATCATGCACGTTTACAGCATGTGCTCCCCCATATCCCCGCCCAATAATGCCCACTAGCCAACAAATTCGTCCTATCGTAAGCCAACCGCAACCGCAACCAGCAAGCCTTCCTAATAACCCCAGGACGTCTGCCACTCCACCATTAACCCACTCCACCTACGCTACCGTCGCTCCACCCTTGCAACATCACTCCAAAAGGAAAAAAACCTCAAAATGAAATGGACACCACACATAAAGCACCGAAAAAGAACACCAGGCGGCTCATCATCACCTTCAGGGCCCTCAACACAGCCGAATCTTTCAAAGAATGGACCGCCAGCATCAACAGCAGAAGCACCAGCACCGGCACGAGTGCGCAACCCAGCCGGAGCTCCATCACTCCTGCTGGAGTGGGACAAGATCCCCAGACGCCTGCTAGCAATCGCGCTAGATCTTCGCCTGCCCTCGGCTTTTGTAAACAACGAACTCCCGGAACTTCGGGAAAGCAGCAGCAACAGCAGCAGCTGCAGCAGTTCGCTGCTTAGCAGCAGCTACGCGGCTTTTCCCTATCGTCCCTACTGGGCATGCACTCAACATCGCATGCACAAAGCCTCCTCGCAGCAGCCTCGTTCCGCTGCCCTCTCGGCGCCAATGCTCACTCGCAAACATCCCGATCGTCCTTAACTTCGGGCCCGGCCCCCGGTCCATGTGCTAGTAAAGGCAACAGCAAAGGAAACGCGGCGGAGAAGCTCAATGAGAGTGTCGCTTCTGTCGCTCGAGACGCGTTGCGCTGCACCACTAGGCGCGCCAACAACGCATGCGACATGCCAAACTTCGCAACGGCGGTCCGTAAAAGTGCACAAAAAACAACGTCGCGCCCCTTACCTTCCGTCTCGCTGGTACCAACCCCACCCAACAACCTCGACCCCCTCCCTCCCCTCCTCTCTCATGTAACCTCCTCCCGAATTCTCCCGACCGTCCCGCAGACCGTTGTGGCAGAACAAGACAAACCCTCGCCTCGCAGCGGGGCACATCCAACTTGCAGTTGATGCAGTCGTCCTCTCCTCCAAGACAAACCCGTAGCCCTCCCTCTCGCCCACACACGTACCCCTCTTCTTCAGCCACGTCTTGCACCCGCGTTATATCGTCGGCGCCAGGAGCACGTTGCCCAGTAACGATAACACATTATTCTCCTCCGGATTCTCCAAATGCCGGTTCCAATTGTCGTACGGCCCACGACCCGTCACCACCGCCTGCGCCGCATACCCCAGGCATGCCAACATCGCCAGCCGCCCGTGGCGAATCTCCGCCTGCTGCATCTCCCGCATCGCCGCCGGCTTCTCACCCAACCCCAGCGGATTGAACATCAGCCCTCCCGGGTACGCCGCGCTGCCCGCGCGAGTCGTCGCGATGAGCTTCTCCAGTCCTAGCAACTTATTGTTGCGCAGGCTGCCCGGCGCAATGTACTCCGCGCCACGAAGCCCCTCCGCAACGCCCATCATCACCATTTGCACGGCAAAAAGTACCCCCAGCGGTAGTCCGTAGTCAAAGCCGGCGCTAGCCTGCGGCAGGAACCCCGTCTTGAACCACAGCAGCCCGGTCGCCTTGGGAATAACCTTCTCGTGTGCCAGATATTCGGGTGCGAGGCAGCCTGCTGCGCCCAGCATGGCCCACCGAGCGTGCATGAGCTCCGCTGTGTGGAGCCATCGTTGGGAGAGGAAGCCCGCAGAGCCGCCGCTTGACGGGTCGAACAAGCCTAGCGGGTCAAAGCCAAAGTCGCCGGGTAGCGTGCCGTCGAGATAGGACAACGACGATGCCGTCGGCATGATGAGCAGACGGCCGGCGGCGTCTGGCGGCGGACGGCCGCTGGTGCTGGCGACGCCCGCGGCACGGTACGACAAGGGTGCTGGAGAGAGGATATCGGGGTCCTCGCCTGGCGGTGCTGACAAAGGTACGACAATGGTCGCCGCCGGCAGTGACTGTCGTGGCCGAGAGGGGGAGGGGGCGGAGGCGGACGCAACGTTTGTCGCCGGGGACCTTGATGATGGTGATGATGATGATGACGCTGCCGCCAGGACAGATGATGACGGTGGCGGCGGCGGCAGCGGCACGTCCTTCCACCCAGGCGAGTCCTCAGACCAAGAAAGCGCCAAGGCCGATGCCACCACAGGCGCACCGCCCCGGCCGCTGTAGCTTCCACCACCACCGCCACCACCACCACCGCTCCTGCTGCTGCTAGTACTACTACTACTACTACTAGGCCCCCGGAGCATCCCGCCGCTAAAGTTCGCGTAACCATCCTTGCTACTGTTAAAACTGCTGCTGCTACTGCTGCTGACTGGTAGGGCCCAAGACGAAAATGATGAAGGTGACGAAGACAACAATGCAGCACTGACGACGCTTCTTCCACTGCCATTGCTGCTGCCGGTGCTGGCGCTGGTAGTTGCTCCCGAGTCTCGAACCGTGGCGGGTTGGGGGCGTGGCGGCGTAGGCCTGCGTCCGCCACCGCTACCGCTACCGCCACCGCCGCCTCGGGGCGGCGACGGCCTCGGCGGCACCCGCAGCGGCCGACCCGCGTTTGTCTTCAACAGCTCCTCGCCCGTGTCCCCTTCTAACCTCGGTATACTGGACAGGCTTGGCAGTGTGGAGTCTTCCGAACGTTGCTTAATGAGCTCCAGGGACACGAACCTCTGCGAGAGTGGAACCATCCAACAGGGGGCATTGGGAACTCACTCGATTGGCTTTCGCCACGTCTCTGGCGCCGGTCAGGGATGCCGCACCGGTCAGTCGTGAATAGAGGCAACGCATGCACATGTGTTCAGGTTCAGCACATCAAGCAATGGGATTGAGTGCCGAGCGTCTGTAGGGATCCCCCGCCCTTCCGCACATCCTTATAAGACTGCAAATCAAAAGGGATGTGGGGATTTGCGGGAGGACTGCAAAAGGTTTGTTTCGTCAACACCGCGTTTTCGCCCGGGGGCCCCAACCATGTCTACCGTAAAAGCAAAAACCCTACTGAGCTCTTCATTATCACGCTACACGCCTGACTGTCAGCCATCCATTCTCGTCCACACGGGCAACTCGGTAACCAACCAACCGCTGGGCTGCGCAAGGACACCATAAAACCCGTTACCTCCTAACCTGTTGCTGCTTCTGCTGCTTTTGCTCGCACCAATAGGCCTAGGCCGACACGCATCGCGGGATGATGCATGAACAAGTGAAACGCAACCAAATCTCAACCACAACATCAGTCGAACGTGCAAAGCTATGACGCGCTTCGAGCTTCTCGAAGGTGTAGCGGCAGCACAGCAACACAAGAGTCTCACTCAACTTTCAACCTCGGTCCTGATTGGGCGGTCTTGGCGCGATGAGACGTTGCGCAATGCTCAAACCAAACATGCGTACACACGAACACACATACTCTCTTCCTCTCGCGCGCATTCTCTCCTTCCAGATTGCATCCTGTCCCTCACTCCCACGCGCATGCCTATCCACCCCCCCATACCCCATCGTCCTCTCCCTTACACCCATTCCTCCTAGCCCGACCACCCCGCGCCTCACCCTCGCCCTCCAAATCCCCCGCGCGCTCATGCGCGCGTGTGGGTTTTACGCGCCGTAGTTGACGCGGTAGGTCCCCGCGTTGCCCTTGCCAATGACGGCGGGCCCCGCGGCGGCGGCGTCCGAGGCCGTGGCCTGAGCGGCAACGACACACGGGGCACCAACGGCACACGGCGCGGGCATAACGGTGGGTAGGTGTATGTGTGCGTATGTGTATGTGGGAGATACTTAGGTGAAACCTAGCGTGTTTGGGCCGCGCGGCTGTGGTGGTGATGGCGGCACGGGCGCGGTGAGGGAACGAGAAACAACCCCTACGGCTACTACTACTTCACGGATTTAACCAACGATCTTATTTAGATAAACACCCTTAAACCCTAAAACTCTGTAATATACATATATAGAGTAATGTTGCGAACAAAGCCAAAAAAGACCGTAGGCAACCAGAGATGAGACGAAAGGAAAGGTAAAGCTGTAAGCAAACTGGCAGGAGGCTACAGAAAACATGACGTCACGCATACTGACCAGTATTACGCATACTAGTAAATACCTAAGCCCAGGAGGATATCCCTAGCTCGAGGTTAGGTATGTGGAATAATCGCAACCTCAGCGGCCACAGCTCCACCATCTCCATCCCGCCTCAACGTGCAATTCCATAGCCATCTCGCCCTTTCAACCCCAACAAATCCCACCATGACAACAACCCCAGCGGCTAAACCAACACTGTGCTGTTACCACGGTGTTCCAATACACCACGATTTCTCAACATTACAGACTACACGTGGGGGTCTACTACCGCACTATAGCATGTGTGCCCCCTTTCACAATTACATGTAGCCTGTAATGTGGAGGTGCGCCGGAGGACCGCATGGCACGCGTGAATGAACAAGGGGGGCCCAATGCTGTGGCATCCGCGCCGTCCACCTCTGTCCGCCTTCCACACGTATCTGGTGCCGTGCGTGCGCTGAAGTAGGCGCCGCACGTGGGCCGCAGCAATGTGCGTGTGTGTCGCCTACTTCAGCGCACGCACATCATGCGTCACATTAGTTGTACTTTAGTTAAGAGTACATGCAAGAACAACAAAGAACAGGACCAAAGCCCACAAGGACACGGTAAAAAGGATAGCTCGTACATGTCACTTCTAGCCTCTCAAAATTCCTTTGTTCCACCTTCCACGAACGCCTTCCCTCTACAACGCCTAAACCCCTTTGTGCTTTTCGGGGCTAATCCACTAATCCACAACCTACGTGACCATTTACATTCACCTACGTGACCATGAAATACATCAGCAACCACCATACGCGAAGTATAATCGACCTCCCAAATAACGGTCGCTTTACATTCCGACAGGCGTGTACGTAATTGAAGCGTCATGGGGGAGAGGATGGGTAGGGCAGGACAGCGGGGCTTGTGGGGGCTTGCGGATCCGTCCCCTTCCAACACCTCCTTGTCCGGTCCGGTCCTTCCCGCCACACGCGGCCGTCCTAAAATCCCGTGTCCTACTAGCCGCAGATTATACTGCGGCCCCCTTAGACCTCTTCTCCTCACAAGTAGACATGCACCGCGCCCGACATGTAAGGCCGCCCTCAACCACTACCCCACTCCATCCCATATCCAGAACTTCAGGCCAGCAAAAAGCCTTTACAGTGGTTTCGCACATTCATTTTTTGAATCCATCCCCCGTCCAAAATGCGCACGCACCTCCAATCTCCTCTGCGTTTCACATTTGGGTTTCCTCCAAGTCTCTGGCTTGCCGCGTTGCCTGGATTGTGGGTTTTCCTCCCCACGTCTTCCCCTCTTTCAAGGACTCTTTTCCAACATGCACCATCACCATCACCTCTTCCCGCCTTAACCCATCACTCCATTCCCTTCTCTCTCCCCCTCGCAGCCTCACCTGGAACCGCAGTCCCTGTCCCTCTCCAACCACGTGCAACAGCCACAGCGAGCAAGCCAGGCTGACGAAATGACCCAACAGAGTGTTGGTGGCCGCCTGTGAACGAATGTGAGCGAGGCGAGGCGCGAGACAAACGACAGCGAGGCGCAATTAAGCGCGAGGGAAGAAGAACGCCAGGTGTCAGATATGGGGAGTCTCAATCTATAGGTGACTTTTTGAACAGTTAAGCTGGAAAGCCGTATATTATGCCCCAAGCCCACCTGCACCAAAAACACATCCAACGCTACCACGGGGTTGTAGTTGGCGCCGGTGGCAGCTGCCATGAAGGGGTAGGAGCTAATCTGCAGGGGGTGAGGAACAGCGACGGCATTGCAGTGACGGCAATGTCAAGGTATTCCAGGCGGCATAAGGTAAGGACTGGCGCAGCATGGCGGCACGACCTCAACCCCGGGGGAGCGGAATGGCTGGGGCTAAAGCCTAAGTGGGGATGCGGAGAGGGTTAGAAGGGCCGGAAAGTCCGAGAAATCTGGTTACCTGCAGAGTCTTGGCGACTAGCATGCCCACAAGCGCTTGCACACCGGCCAGCGTTGCGGCGAGGCCGGCCATGTTGATGAAGATCCCGCGCGTCACCATGTCAACCACTTGCTGCTTCTTAACTTTGGGTACCTCCTGACCGGGGGCTGCGTCCAGATACGCCTGCATCTTCATGGCCGTGCGGGTGTATCCAAAGTTCCAAAAGGTTGAAAGGAAGCCAGCCAGGATGCCGAAAAGGGTAAGGTAGAGCGACGCCTTGGGTCCGCTCTGTAGGGAAAGCCCAAAGTGACACCGAATACTCGTGTTGGTTTCAGCTATCATCCGCAGGAAAAGCGCGGCAAAAGCATGCAGGATAAGGGTGGAATCGAACAGTCAGAGAGCGCACCTGTGATGTAAACGCGACCGAAAACAGCAAAATCACGCCACCCACGACGGATAGCGTTAGCTGCGCCCAAAAGCTTAGCCAGCCATAGCGACGCACAGCTCCAGTTGCGCGCGACAGCGCCCGCCTAGCGGCCTCGCCCATCCTCTCGGGCGGCAACTCGGGTGCCGACGGGTATCCATAGTCAACCGCCCGGCACGATACCTAAAAGACGAAAGCAGAGCTTGTCTTGTCAGCGCCGGAAAATAACCGTTGTAGCTTCAACGGTGTTTGGAGCGTGTGGAAGTCTCCATACGGAAACCAAACCCGCTTACATCAAAAGGCTGCTTCTCCACTGCTTGCTCCTTAGATGGTAAAGGAGCAGCTCTATGGCGAGGCAGCGCACCACTGCTCCTCAGAATTGCTGGCCGAGTGGAGGAAGTTGACGCGCGAGCCCGCACGAGCACTCCCGCCCGATGATGGGAATGTAATGCACATTCCATGGCTACGTTCAAAGCAGGAAACAAAATCAATTGGTTTGTTTGTGCGCAGCGCAGGATACTCCTGTATTGTCCAAAGGAATACCTATCTACAGTATCACCAGCAAACGATGACTACGGCAGATAACACACCAGCGAAGCATAGTTTCTCTCGGTGCTTGTGGTAGGAAAATGTACCGCGCTTCCCTCATGAACGTACGGCGTCATGGTCCCGGAGGCACCAGAGGCAAAACCAAAGACAGGTACTGAACAGTAACCCTGGTGAGTCTCCAAGCTATACTTGAAGGTTCCGGAGAGCTGGATGTCTTTGCTCCCTCCATGAGCGCTTATCATTTATGCACACAAATTGCGTATGCGCGCTGAACTGCGTTATAAATCCCCAGCGGGGCCAGCGGGGCGTTTTCAGCAGACAGCATGTTGGAGCTGGTCGCACAATCAGTGAAGCAGCGCGGTGCGTCTATGAGCAGTTCGGGTCGTCCAAACGTCGGACAGTCGCAAGCAAAGCGGTTTCTTTGCCTGTTCAGGGAGCGGCGACCCTCGGACAGGTGCTCATGACCTGCTTGATGGCTTCCAGCTGCGCATGTTTTTCAACTTGTCCATGAAAAATGTGGACCGTAACTACATCAGCATTAGCACCAAGGAGGTCCCCACCGGACTGCCTGGCGACACGAGCCTCTTTGCGTAAGCCATACGGGAAGGGTGAGCCAACAAGTTAAATTCTTTTAGGTCCTAAGTCCTGTTCAGGCGGGCTCCGCAGAAATTTCCTTTCCCCAATTCCACGAGGTGTTGCCCTATTTTTTCGCCCTCATGTCGCTGGGTATCTGAGCTCTTCCTGCACGGGCCCAGGACCCAGCCAACTCCTCATACAACGACGTAAACTCATCCATCCTCCAACCGCCGGTTACGTGAACAGGAATCCAGCTTGGAGCCTGCTACGGCCGCCACCCGTCCCCCCACCGCCAACCGAACCCGTGGAACGCATCGCAGAGAGAGTACGTCGGAGTTTTCGCTTTCCACCGGGCGGTGTCTTACTGAGCGCGGTAAGTACGGACTTTCGTTCTCTACGGGGAATAGAGACTTGGCGATTGGGGGGCTCACAGAGTGTACAGTATGCGGCTGTGTGAAGTCATTGACTCTAGAGACCCCGGGGGACCAGAGACCAGATCGATTGGTCGAACACAGAATCCCTGTGGGGGGTTATTTCGTAACCCTCGGCAGCACATGGGGCCCACCGGTCACGGCGTCTGTGAGTGGAGGGGCTTTGGAGGGCCTCCAGTACTAAGGCACACCGGTCGGAGAACGCCGAGAGGCACACATGCCCTGTACGGCGGATAACGGATTGCGGATCTCAACGTCATGTCGTGTTTGCGGATGATGATGATGATGGTAATGATGCACGTGCAGGCCGATAAAGGGGTTGACGTTACACGCACCTTTCTACGAAATGTGCCATCCGCGCCGGGGACTCGCCCGCCCGGAGCCTCCTGGAGTGCTGCCCCTGGCGGCGGCGGCGGAGGAGGAGGAGGAGGCGGGGGGAGCAGCTCCGGCACTAGCGCAGCAGTGACGGGAGGAAAGCGGCGCGCGGCGGCCGCTGCGGCAGCGGCGGCCGCAGCGGCTGCTGCTGCTGCTGAGGTTAGCGGCGGATCTGAGCAGCAGCAGCAGCATTCGGGCGAAACACACAGCTTCTCGTACGAATCTTCAAAGGTGAGCCTTTCGCACCGCGGGCTGTTTCTGAGCTTAAAGTATTAATCAATCTCGGGCATTTGTGCGAGCGTAGTGGTGGCAGGGGGTTTGCAGCAGCAGCCGGGCCGGAGTGGGAACATGGTGCGGATACTGGCCGTACTACGGCAGCGATGGAGATGTGAAGTGTCGAGGCATTGCGGGGTGGCGGCTGGCGGCTGGTTTTTTATCAGGGTTTTTTTGGGGGGCCCGTCCCCAAACCCAACCCAACCCTTTTTTATCAGCCACGAAGGCAAACTTTGGAATCCGTTGACAAACATCCCCTACCTCCCACGTCACCCTGCCTGATGATGCAGCGGCAACGGAGCTGTTATTGAGCCGCGGCGGAGGGTTGATGTGCGTTGGAGGAGGTGTGGGAGCGCGAAAAGGGCAGACGACCCGACTACCAGAAGCGTTGTGGATCTTGTCCGACTCACATGATTGCGGTTTCAGGCAGCACGGGTTGCGGCCCTCTCTCGGCACAGGATCCCACGCAAGGGCGGCAACCTCGACACTATCAACACTATAATGTTTTTCCTTTCTTGCAGCTGTGGTAGCTGTGTTTGCACGGGAGTTGTTTGGGAATGATTTGGGAATGAATGTGTTGTTGGTGTGGCGCGTGGCGGGCGGCTGTGCTATGCTGTGCTGACTGGCTGTCTGTCTGCATTGATCGTGGCTTAGGGATGGCTGCAGAGGCTGGGCTGTCGGCGGTGGTGGCGTGCGTGGCGTGGGGGGTGGCGGAACTGGAGGCATGGGCGAAGCAGAGCTGGCGGCGGCAGCTGGGCCTTTCAATCACAGTCAGCCGGGAATAGAATGAACTGCGGGGGGCGAAGAGGGGGTTGTCGGGGGTGTCTAGTCGGCTTTTGCATGCGGCCGTGTGGGGGGGGCCCCACAGCGTGGGTGGTGGGTCATCCGCAGAAGCGGCAGCGGCGCCATGAGCACCGGTAAGTGTCACTGTCTCAGGACGCACATCAGTATTCTTAACAGGGTACGTGATGGAAGTCTTCCCGCAGCGATTTCGCTGCGTTTTTTTTTTTCCGTCGAGTCATTTTGTTACCGACGGGCCGTGCCCAGTTCAGGGTGTCATCACCCTGAAGATACAAAACACGGGAGGAAAATTAAAGGTGCAGATGAAGGGTCGATGCACGATAGCCGCAGCAAGCGTATTGTATTGTTTTGGCGGCCGAGGGCATGGCATGACGAGGAGTCATTGGCATTGCACGAGTGTGTGTGTGTATGCGCGTGTGTGTCTGTTTGCCGATCTGTGCGTGTGCGTGCCTTTAGTGCTCTTCTTCCCCTTTAGGGGAGCTAAAGGGGAACCCCTTTAGTTCCGTGCGTTCAATCCATCTGCAAGTTATATGCCGTATATATGTGGTGAATTGGTGATTATTGATGTGCCGACTGATGTGCTCTCCCACATTTATTATTTATTCGACTAAAGGTGACGACATTTATTTACCACAATCAAAGGCATACGACGGGTGTCTTACACAGCCATCATTCCTAGAGACCATTTTTTTAAAGACCACATGAAGATATATAGCATTTTTATTAATAGCCAAGTTGCTCGTCCAGTGGCTGGCGTACGCCCGGACACGTTGTATTTAAAGTATCAAGGAGTTGAACAGGCAGGCAGTAAGTCGGTACGCGCACCCTAGTACATAAAATCCGCGTCCCCTCCTCATGCCCTAAGTTGATAGATGCAGAGGTTGTGCCAAAAAGCTCATCTTAAAGCGAAGATCAGAGGTAATAAAGACCGTGAGTCTCTCCATCAACACCCACGAACAGCAACACCACATCATGCCGTAATTTCTCCAAATATTAGATAAAAAAAGTTTAAAAACTGGATCCAGGATTCCAGGCTGGATCCAGAACCCTGGTCCCCTTTACGTCTTATAGCCCACATGTTGTGCACTCCAGAGCACCCCTCCTCACACACGCTGTGGCAGGCGTGGGCTAAATTACGATAATGCAAGGTGCCATAAGAACTTCGACACCTAATGCTGCCTTAAGAACAAAACCGCTGAAGTAGAAATATATTCCCGAAATGCCAATAGGTTTTTTTTGACCCGCGTCACGCAACACCTTAAGATTGTTGTTGTTGTTGTTCCACCTTCCTCTCCACAAAAAGGTCATAATTTGCTTAAATTGCCGCTGTGGCATTAAAAAGAGGTCGCACATCTCTCTCAATCCATAAGAAATGCATCAAAGGATAAGAACGCGGCCTCGCAATCTTCGCGCATCTTCGCCCACCATTATTATCTTGCCATACTTAAAACTTTGTCTTCTTCTTCTTCTTCTTCTCCGTCTTGTTCTTCACCCTCACCTTGTTACGGTAGTACGACAATCCTATGTGCGAAAGAAAGGCGTACGACGGCACCATACCGGCATTTTGAGAGGGAAGAGTGTTACGCGGCTCACTCCCAGTCTTGGTGCCTCATCCACCGCCTTCACTACCCCCCCGAGCCAAAAATGGTACCACTCGAGCCCATCGAAGTACCGATTTGGTAAGCAAAACAAACGTAGGGTATCTATAATCTATCCAGCTCCTAATCCCAGGACGTACAAACGGACAAACCGCAAATGGACAACTTTCGAGGTGTACGACTGCAGGCCCATCTTGGCAGGTAACAGACGAGACCCGGCTTTTATCAAAGATACGACAGATCGTACTAGTCGCACCGGCTTGACGAAACTGCCGTACCGCGGCAGCCGTAATCTCTCCGCCAATTCAGCCTCGTCCCCATCCGCACGACAACCCCACTGCCACCTCTCCAGTTCCGATCGCCACGTCCCCCACCCACGCACTCACTCACACCGCCCAAAGTACTGCTGTGAGTACGCCGACAATGCTAAATCCAATAACATCAACATCAACATCAACATCGACAACGATAACAATAATAACAACAACAACGAAAACGCGGAAAAAGGCAGCCCGTGAAACACCGCATACATATCTGTTCTGTTTTGATTTGCAAGGCTTGAGTTTCAAATTTCGGCGCCGGCGCGGAGCCATGCAAAAAGGCAAAACACAGGCGCGGGAAGGTTATGTGTGTGTGTATATGCAAGGTTGGCGCATGCTGTCCTCGCAGGGGACTGGGCAAATGGATGGTGGGTGCAAGCGGCAATAAACCCAAGGCGCGGACACATCAGCACCAGGGATTGGGGGGCGAAGGGCAGCCACCTAGCCGCATCTTCCCCCCCTGCCCCCACACCGGTCAGGCTCTTAAGACCCCCCCCCCACACACACACCCCCCAGGGGAACAGAGAGCTGCAAACGCCGCCACATGTTGGAAAGGCCCCCAGCCGACCGACAGAAAGCGCACCTCGCGCTCCGCGAGACTCGGTGAAGCCCCCGCAACCGTCACAACTACCACCACAACGACCACAACCACCATACCGAAATTCTCCAACGGGATGGAGGCACAGCACCGCACACCGCCCGCACCGCTCGATGTGTGAGGAGGGTCCCCACACTTGCCCCCGCCACCACCACCACCACCCCTGCGCGAATACCGTCCATTCGTTCCCCTCTCTCGCTTTCCCTCACAACCGCATCACCTCGTTCGTGTTCTAGTTCTCGTCATGCAACTTTTGCAAGAGGCTTCGCGAACCCTCAAACTTTGAGTAAGGTAGTGCCCGGGCTACTGCTACTCTTACAACAGCACTTATTGCTACTATTACTGCTACTGCTACTGCTATTGCTACTACTAAATTATTAATGCAAAATTACTGCTACTGCTGTACCATTAACTGCGAAGATGGTGTATTGGCGCGGCGCAGATCGAAGAGACTGAAAAGACACAAGGGATAAAGCACAAGTACGTAAGAACAATGGACAGGAGGTGTTGTACGACGGACCTGAGGGCTTTCTGAGAGAGCAATCCAACAAAAGATAGAAACCCCCGCAGACATCATCATCAGCTGCTGCTGCTTTGGGGAGGAGGTGATGGTGTGTCAGTTCTGACGGATTTCACAGACCCAAATAATATCCCTTCACATACCAATTCACCCTATCCAAACAATTCATCACCACCCTGTCACGCCAAAACATCTGAAGCGCTTTCTTCTTCGTGCATGTGCACCTCGGCTCCCCCTCCCCCTTCCCCCCTCGCCCGCCACCTCCCAGAGCTCTTCAAAACCTTTCCGCTCAAAGTAACCATGTGTATTAAAAATCAGGGCAGTTCAGCGGTACAAGACGTTGTCAAAGCCGTTGCCATATGCCGTACATGCCATGTGTACGAAAAATGTACGGAGACGAGAGCTTTTATGATTTGTGCTTTATCGGGGGGAAAGAAGGCGTTGCTCGGGGAGGTGAGGGGACCGACGGCGGCTGAGTACCGCCGCTGCGCCCGCCGGTTTCAAATGTAGTTTGGCGAGACTCACAAGACGAATAGACAGACGGACAGACAGTCCTACAAAGAATAGATGGGAAGTTGCACAGACAGACAGACAGACAAGCATGCCTTTAGGCCGGCAAACCGATGGACGGGCAGCTTTAGATGGGTAGACATACTCCGTACGGACCCTAACGATCCGCTGACTCAGCAAACGGACAAACGGACGGACAAACGGACGGACAGACAGACAGACAGACATCGCCACGGCATAAGCGGTAAGCACGGCGCTGCCACAGCCGCGCATGTCCCTCCTGCAAAATCGGAACCACATGAACCAGCTTCATCCGGCGATATCTGCAGCCGTACATTTGGGACCCTCCGTACATCCCTTTCCCTCGTCCACACGTACACTAACGGAACTCGTCACACCAACGGTCGGCCCCCTGCGCCACACGGCAACATTGTCAAGTTCCACCTCGAAGCCCCATTGCATGCAAAACAACGGTTTTAACAATAATAACAGAATAATTACAACGACATCAACAACTAAGCAACAACAGCAATAAAACGAGGCCATGCGAAACAGAAGTGATGATTAGCATCGAGTCCCGAACTTGCTGCTAGGTCTCCTGCCAGACAGCATCAGGCCCAAAAGCATCATCCCCTCTACAGTCAACTAACGCGCCACTCTGCACCAGTCTCTCCCCAAGCCAGGGCGGCGTCTCCCCCCCCCAGCCACTTCACCTCCAAGGGGCGTCATTGATCCGCGAAACCCTCGACACCCGCCGCAGCCGTTAGTGCCGCCGCCAGCGCCGCCGCATCGTCCGCCGACGCCGTACAGCCCCCCGCAATGACGCCGCCAGCGGCATCCATTTGCAAGTTCGCCAGCCAATCCATTCCCCCCGAGTCGTGTCGTACCATGAGTAACGCGGGATCCGCCAGCGCCAGCAAAGTGCTGGACGGGGCTGCATCCAGGTTGAATGACGGCAGCCGCATCGAGCCGCCGCCGGTGCCCAAAATAGCCTCCAGCGGCTGCGGAGCCGGCGGCAGACTGGACGAGCAAAGGCCGCCACCGCCGCCGCCGCCTGCGGCGGCGGCAGCGGTGGGCAGCGAAAGCAGGCGCGCCAGGCTGAATGATGCGTCCAGGAAGGGAAGTTGCAGCATTGTGCCATCATCACTAGCCGCATCGTGAAGCAGCTGCGTATCGCCGCCGCCGCCATCGTCGCCTTCACCGGCGGCGCCGCCAGTGGCAGCGCCGGCGGCGGTGGCGGCGGTGGCGGCACCCCCGCCGCTGTAGATGGTCTGCGCCGGGGAGGGCGCCGGAGCCGGCAGCGTCGTCAGCGCCGTACCTGGACTCGTGTCACAAGGTGTGACGACGTTGCTTGGGGCCGAGCAATGCCGATAATGCGGCAGCGCCGGCGCCGGCACCGCGGTGGCCGCCGCGGCGGCCGCATCCGCCTTCGCCGCGCTCCCCTCGCAGCCGCTGTCCTCACTCGCTGCACGAACACCGTCGCCGCCGCCGCCGGCCATTACGGCGGCGGCGTCGAGACCTGACGCGGGATCTTGGCAAATTGTGTAAGGCGAGAAGCTGCTGCAAGGCCCGAGAGCTGCTGCCGCCGCCGTAGTCACTGTGGGTGCGCTGACATTGGAGCCCGACGCCGGCGGCGGCGGCGGCGGCGATGACGACGGATGCTGACACGCCGCAGTAGCAAAGGCAGTAGCTATGGGAGACTGAGGGGATAGGGTTTGGTATTGCTCGGTGCGAGTGCGAGGGCTCAACGGCATCTCATGAGCCTGATTAGGCAGCGCCAGCGGCAGCGGCGGCAGCGGCGACGGCACACAGTCGTACGGCCGAGACGCAGCGGCAGCGGCCCAGTAACTGCCGCCACTATCGCTGCTGGGGCTCAGCGGCGGCGGCAGTCGCGGCGACACTGGAGAGCCTGCGGGCAAGCCGACAGGCAGCGCCGCTGGCGGAGCGGCCGTGGCGGAATGCAACGAGGGTAGCAGGGATGGCAGCTGGTCTGCGGCGGCGGCGGCGGCGGCGGCGACGCGCCCTGCGGACGGCGAGACGGGCAGCAGCGGCGGCGGCTGCCGCAGCGTTGCGCTGTGCAACGACCCAGGCTCGTTTATGACCTGCGCTGCTGGCGGCGGCAGCGGCGGCAGGGGGGCGCCACCGTTGCTGCTACTGCCACCTACCACTGCCGGAAGCAGCGCCGTCGCTGCCGCTGCCGCTGCTGGCGGCGGGTGTAGCGCAACGCCGGCGGCGGCGGCGGCACCGACGGCGACCGCGGCGGCGGCGGCGGCGTTACGCTGCAGCATCGCAGATATGCTGTTGACATCGAGCGTACCCGCCTCCAATCCAATGATGACATCGTTGGCCGTGTATCCTGATCAAGCACACACCGCGAATCAGGACCCAAAGCTCTAAGCGCTCGACATAAACCGAAAAACATAAGCCGAAAAATATCCGACAACCGAATAACAACCTTAATGGCCGTACCCACTGACCCGTGCTCCGGATGGCGTTGGAGGTCCACACGGCAAAGATGACCCGCTTCATGGCCTCACGCAATTTGACTTCGCGACTAAACATGCGATGCCAGGTCACAACCTGCAGCAGCACCAGCGGCGCCAGCGGTGGCGATGAGGAATGGGATGAGTGGCGGCTGGCGGCGGCGGGAAATGCCGTGTTGGGAATGCTGGAAGGGCTGGCAGCGCTTCGCGGTGCTTCGTGTGATGGCGGTGCCTGTGATGGCTTTTCCATTGGGCATCAGACGAGTTTTTGGGCGTGGCGAGGGCATCCTGCCGTACTACGCTTTGGATCCTGTCGTACCTGCATCTTCATTTCCTGGTTCTGCGCCACCAACTCTTTGAGCTCCTCCTGTCGGTGAGTGGGTGATGGCGGGAAAAGAAGAAGAGGGCCGGACCGTTGGCCGTTTATGGTTTTTTATGGTTAGTACCGGTACTTGTTGGTTGACAGTTAGCGAAACCAGATCAGGAATTCAGGAACAAAGCGAATCCCGACGGTGAAGAGAAACGATTTCAACTACTACCAGGTCAGGAAGTGAAGGAAGTCATATTGCACGGGGGGACCACAGCTAGCTGGGGCAGCAGAGTTGTTATCAGGATTATTATCTGGATTATTATCTGGATTATTATCTGGATTATTATCAGGATTATTATCAGGATTATTATCAGGATTATTATCAGGATTATTATCTGGATTATTATCTGGATTATTATCAGGATTATTATCTGGATTATTATCTGGATTATTATCAGGATTGTTATCTGGATTATTATCTGGATTATTATCTGGATTATTATCTGGATTGTTATCTGGATTATTATCTGGATTATTATCTGGATTATTATCAGGATTATTATCTGGATTCCTATCTGAATTCTTATCTGGATTGTTATCTGGATTATTATCTGGATTGTTATCTGGATTATTATCTGGATTATTATCTGGATTATTATCAGGATTATTATCTGGATTATTATCTGGATTATTATCAGGATTTATTATCAGGATTATTATCAGGATTATTATCTGGATTATTATCTGGATTATTATCTGGATTATTATCTGGATTATTATCTGGATTATTATCTGGATTATTATCTGGATTATTATCTGGATTATTATCTGGATTATTATCTGGATTATTATCTGAGATTATTATCAGGATTATTATCTGGATTATTATCAGGATTATTATCAACAGGCGGCCGCATAAAGCGCAATTATTTCATAAACGAGGGCGGGTGGAACGAAGTGAAAGCAGTCAGTTCCCATTCAGGTTGGAGAAGGAGCAAGAGGTGGCAGCGGCCGCAGGATGCCGTACCTGCATTCCGCGAACCATGGCCACCTTCTTGGCGCGGCACTTCCTCGCGGCGATGCGGTTCTTCTCCCTCCGCTCCCTCGCTTTCTCCGGGTCCTCGTCCTCCCCCTCGACACCCTCGCCCGCGCCCTCGGCCTCACCGTCTTCACCGGCTAGGCAGTTGCCTTCGGTTGCAAGCTCGCTACTAGGGTCGTTGTTACCGTTATCGTTTCCGTTACTGCCTAGACCAGCGAAAGCTTGCCGTTGTTGTTGTTGTTGTTGATGGTGCTGGTGGTGGTGCTGCTGCCAGGCCTCCATCGCCATTCGGACACCCACTACGTCCTCAAGCACCTGGGGAAGCAGCCGCCGCCGCCGCCGCCGCCGCATAACAGGAAGAAGAGCGGGATGGAACCTCCTCGGATACGTGTGCGTCTGTGTGCATGTATGTGTATATGTGTATGTATGTGTGTATGTCTCTCCTCCTTTCTCGCGATGCGGTACTGCATGCAGTACGATACATTACGAGGTGCAGGTACAGAGCAGAAACCCACCGACACAACAGCGCCCAGAGGAAGAAACTACCGGCCATAAGATGTACGGCAAATCTCAGTACGAGCCTCTGCCGTACATACTGCGCTTCCCAACCCTCCAGGTTGGTCTGCATGGAATAGAACCCACCGCATTGCTAAGTCCCGACTCAGCAGCCGCCGCCGCCGCCGCCGCCGCCACCGCCGTCGCGGCGACAGCAAACGGAGACTTCCCAGGAGGCGGCGCCGCCGCCGCCGCCGCCGCCGGAGGCCTTAGCGCCCCGGCATCTTCCTTACCGCCGCCGCCGCCGCCCCCGCCGCCGCTGGTGCTGCTTTCTACGGCAGCAAGCCCTTGACTCCTAGACGGCGGCCTCGTCGCGGCGCCCGCGCCAGTCGAGGCCGTCACCGCGGGACTACCATCTGCATCTAGAGAGTACGGCACGGAAAACCCAAACATAACGCCGTCAGGCCGAGGCGAGGATCGCACAGGCGGCTCCCCGTCAGCGGCCAGCAGGCGCCCCGCATCCGGGAGGAGGAGGGCGGGAGAAGTCAGAATTGTCTAGCGGCAATGAAATGACCTGATTTGATGATGAATGATTTGGGTTTTTAAATACCGACCTACGATTGAGAGGATTCGGACCGGGTTCTTAAAACCCCTTTTTCCTCCTTCGTGCCCTCCTATAGGTGCCTAATGGCTCAGCATGGGCATCTGAGAATCCTTTTTGCGCTACCGCACGCATGCACGCACACACAAGGCCAGAAGCACAGAGAAGCCTAATTTCGAAAAAGCAGCAGCAGCAGCAGCAGCAGCACATTTAACGTGTTTGCATCGAGCACAGCCTCGCTCCTAGTCCTCCTCCTCCTAGTCCTCCTCCTCCTCCTTCTCCTAGTCCTCCTCCTCCTAGTCCTCCTCCTCCTCTTCTTCCTCCTCCTCCTCCTCCTCCTCCTAGTCCTCTCCCTAGTCCGCTTCCAGCAACGCGTTCCGATAGGGTTCCTGTCGACCTACCGCACAGCTGACCGGTCCCGGAAGTACCGGCGCCGCCCGCCGCCGCCCTTGCCGGCCGCTTCGCTGCTGGTGCAGCCGGCCCCGCCCCAGCCCCCACCCCCGCCCCCGCCCCGGCTACTGACTGCTGCTGCTGCTGCTGTTGACTGCATGGGAGGTGCTCTTGCTGACCCGGTACCGCCTCGCGCTTGCGCTTACTGCCGCCGCCGCCGCCGCCGCCGCCGCCGCCGCCGCTACCGCCAGCCCCGGCGGCGGGGACTCTGCTTCCGCCGGATGCAGAAGAGGGGCCAGTCGCACGGATGCACGAAGCAATGGCGGAGCCGTTACCGCCGCCGCCGCTGCTGCCGCCGCCGCCCGGCAGTACGGCTGTCAATCCCCCGCCGCCGCCGCCGCCGCCGCTGGCCAACAGGAACGGCGACGGGTTAAGCCCCATAGTCGCCGGCAGTAGGGGCTCTACCCGTCTGAAGGAGGACGCCTGTTGAAGCATGGGAGGTGGTGTTCGTTTGTTCATCCAAGATTATCCAAGGAATAGTGGTTAAAAAAGCTCACTTGGTGGTGAGGTGGGATGAGCGCACCAGGGGGATCGATTTCATTTCGACAAGCAGCGGAGTAGGCATGCGTGTGCCCCCAAGCACTTGAAAAAAGCATTAACCGTTCTTTTTCCTCGACCAAGACGTCTGACAAAAGCCTAGCGAGATGATAACATTCAAGCCTCGTCTATTTTGCGGATGCCAACCGCGCTAACTTTTTCCGGGCGCTATGCAGGCAACGAGCAGCAACTTCTACGTGGGTCCTCGGCGCGAGCTTCCTTTTCCCTCCTCCAACGTAATTTTGCGGAGACTTTTAATTGCGGAAGCACGAGGGGCAGAACGAGGAAAGGAAAAGGAAAAAATTAGGGAAAAGGTAGGACCTGCTTCTTGGGGGAATAGAGAAAACCTCCCACAGCGTCTTGTTGTCGCGCTGTAATTGTCCAAAAACGGAAATGATGCGTTCGCGCCGCCGCCCAAATTTACCTGCTTCACTTGGTAAGCCGATTGCCTCTGCGACTGCGGTCTAAGAGTTGCTGCGCCATTTTCAAGCGCGCTTCCATTGTTGACCCCGATCTGAACACCAGGAGCACCAGCAACGTTAGCCGGCCCGGAAATTCCTATCGGAACTTCCGCCTGGAGCCCTCCTGCGGAGGAGCCTTCCGCAGAATTCGGTCCAGAGCTCACAATATCAAATCTGGTTGCAGTCGCTGCTTCTCCTGCTCTTGTTTTCGGCGCGAAAAAGCTTGGTGGCCCAATAGGATTGCGCGCCAGCTGTTGATGCGGCTGCTGTTGCGTCTGCAAGCTTGGCTTGCAGTTCCCGGCACCGGGCTGACGCTGTGGCTGCTGTTCAAGCGGTCGTTGTTGTTGCCCTTGTTGCTGCTGTCGTTGTTGCTGCTGGAATTGCTCCTGAGATTTGGCCTGGCCGATGCGGTTCTGACGCTGATGTGGCTGACGGTGGGATTGTGTGACCAGGAGCGCAGACATACTCACGTCCCAATCGATCAACAAGGAGCTACGATGTAGCACCGATTACGCTCCTGTCTGGTTCCGGGCAGGTTGCGTGAGCGGCCCGAGGTGCAAGGTCAGAAAGTGTTGCCGTCGGAGGATTTTGATGACGCCGAGCTTTCCGGCGGCACAGATAGAGAAGGATAGACAAAAATATTACAGGCGCAATTGAAGCATTTCGTTACTAGGAGAACGTAACGAAAATCTGTTGTGCTTGAAGCCATGGTGTAATGCCATGTCTGGATGAGAAAACGATCCGTCCCTACTGCGAGTCCATTCTTGTGTCCAAAGCCCGAAGGGCCCGAGGACAAGCACGCTTAGCTATTCCACGCAATACGAAACTTGATCTTTAGGAAACGGATATCGATTCTTCCGATAGAGGACGCTTTGTGTGGGTAGTTATTTGAAGCCCGTGGCGCCATGTAAAGCAGGATTTTATGACCCATGGGTCCTTCTTGCAAGCGCGTTTTGCAAGAACACAACGCACACAGGTTTTAAGCACGGTTCTAGGTTTCCAGCTTGCGGTAATGCTCCCGTGTAACTGCTGGAAAAGTAATTGATTTCAGGGCATGCTCTCCGGGGTGACAAACACATTTTCCTCATGTGCCTCATGCTCATGTCAGATACGTCCCCCAGGAGCTTTCCTTTAGTACCTAACAAGCACTTTTAAGAAGTACTTGTTACATGTACTGAATACAATATCAGGATGGTTAGCTGAACACCCCGCCCCCCCCACCTCCTCCACCCGTCCCCTCCGTCGTATATTTCAGCCCCAGTCCCCCGTCCTTCCCTCATCCTGATGAATGGACCATACCCCCCTATCTCGCTCTGTCTCCCGGAGACAGCTGTCGGAGCTATTAGAGGCGCCAGCTCCGCATGACAGGCAACCCGTGGCATGATGCCTCGCCTGTGGCGGCTGCACTGTGCATGGGGTGATGTCGGCATACATGCGGCTGTATGGGCGCTGCTGCGTACGTCAATACACCTAGAAGTCCCCCCACTCCCCCACTCCCCCACTCCCACATCGTCCCTGCCGGCCGTGGATTCTTTCTTTCTTTTCTCGGTAGTGGCCTTTTCCCCTCCCCGGGACGCGGGGAAAGGGGGTTCCAGAGGAGGGTTCTTGTCCTCGGTGGGCATAGGTGGGCAATCCCCACCCCCACCCCCAGCTTCCGCCGTCCCAGCCTAATCGCCCCACACCCCTATTAAAACTTTGTCACCATTCGTAATCTTTTAGTGACCAAGTGGTTACTCTGGGGGTTTTCCTTGGTAACCATCTTACAAACAAAATGTTTTTCCCAAGCGAGTATGCTGAACAGGAGCCCACTAGAACCATGCATCCGAAGATCCAACTTTGACTCTATATGTACAGCAGCGTGCTCCCGAGCCGAGCTCAGTGAAGCATCACTGCTCCCATCCAAGCGTCAAAACATTTCGTAGGTGGTCGCTGCGGGGTTCTGTGGCCCCCAATTTCCTGGCGACCACCTGGTTACTGGCAGGTAACTCAAAACATTTCCTAGTGACCACCTTCTGGAAGGGAATTCATTTTTTAGTAACCACTTGGTCACTAGTAACCCCACGTCTAAAAGCACTGGGGGGGAAGTTAAGATACAGGGGCCGTCGTGTGTCAGCTCTACCTGTCACGTGCTGCTTCTATGGTACGTGCCTCCCATTCGGCATTGCCTCTTTTTCAAGGCAACGAAAGGCAGCACTGCCCTATACCTCCGATACAATCCAGGCTGAGGCTTCATGCCAGGCCCTGAACTATGCTCACGGAACCTGCGCAGCGGGACCGCCCTAAGACCACCCGATTATCTATCCTACCTCGTGCCACCGACATCCGGAGTTATGAAATAATTGACCTGGACAGCTACGAAGGAGTCATCGCGGCACATTTGAGAGAAAGAAAGGAGAGGCCGCGGGCTGCAGCCCAGGGCACAGCACGAAGGACAGCTGAAGGACACGCCTGGGTAACGGCAGCATGCGCCAGCCCACGGCACACGAAACCCGGGTAAAAACGACATTGGCTTAAATCCATTACAGTATCAGGTGCAGTTTAATGCCTGGTGCGCGTAGGACGATACATTTCTGCATCAGCTGCGCTGTGCTTTGTTGGGTCAAGGAGGCCTCAAGTTCCTCGGCCCTCCATCGCAATGCCATACAAAATTCTTCAATGTCGACGTACAGGGGACGCACACCTGGTTTTCGGCATTCATGTCCTTCCCAGGACGGACGATTCATCTGAACATCCGTGATGAGGGGGATTCACGTCAACGAATTCATGTCGTTCAAGGCTGCACGTCGGCTGTGTAGCTCTTAAGGGAGGCCGTACAATCAGCCGTGGGGTGATCTTCAGACTGAAGATCTACGCAGCCAACGTGCACAGCCTTGAACGACATGAATTCGTTGACGTGAATCCCCCTCATCACGGATGGTCAGATGAATCGTCCGTCCAGGGAAGGACATGAACGCCAAAAATATAAATGATATAATCATACCTGCAAAGACATTACTGCAGACAGCTATGCCCGGAAAGCGAACTTCTACAGTAATGCCTTTGGAAAGACAATTAGGACACACCCAAGTGCCATCAGGGATTTTGCTTAAGAGGCGGTTTCAGGCAATAAGTATGCCATCCCGTCCCACAACTATCACAAAGAAGCATCCACTCCTCCCCATCAGGCATTTTGCAAATTTCACAGGACAGATAAGCGTGAGGTTGAGCTAGTTAAAAAAACACTGTTCCTTCATCTCATGCCCGTGCAAGCTCGATACATGCTCTTGAGGGAAAGATGGGTGCGGAAACGCAGCTAAATCCCTCTCAGCTCCTTTGGTCGTATTAAGGCGCATGCGTCCGTCAACCTTCCGACGAAGGCTACGGTAAGCATTGCCACATGAGACATCCGACCAATAAAATGTTTATTTCTTAGCACTCGGCAGCGATGTTAAGGAATAGACACGTCTGTCAGTCATCCAGCCAGAGGCATTCGATTCAATCTTGAACCACGTGCATCCAACTGAACCACGACTAGGTATCGAATTCGAAAAATGTCTGGGCGTGGTATCGAATGCCTCTGGCCAAGAGACCTATGTCAACGGGTTCAGAATCCTGGTCGAATGGCTCGACAAAGTGTGGCTGATGGAGCTGTTGTGGCCGCCTGTGGTGGCCCTGCTGCCCACGGCCACCACGGTAATGGAAGTCTCGGTTGCATGCACCGAGCGGATTGCGACCCGCGCGTCCTCTGCGTGGCCTTGAATGATCTGCCTCGTAGTGGTCCACTGCAGGAGCGAATTCAGGCTAGTGAAGATTTGTTATGAACAAGTACGGTGCGGCGAGAGGTATGCAAACTGCTTGATAATCAGAGCTCGAACCTGCTGTTCAGGGCTGAGCTGAATATGTGGTATAACAATGATGCAAGGCTGGGCTGACCAAGCCTAGAAAGAAAAGAAAGGAAATTATATTCGGCAATCGGCTGTCGAGTGTCAGACGAGCGGTTGTGCATAACAAAGTATCAGCTGACACAGTATCCGAATACGTAAGCAAATCGAACCAGTGAGAAAATGGCCCAAACTTCCTAATTGGTAGGGCATCTATGCGTAACACGGCTGACAGGTTGCTGCTGGCGTGACCTAGCCAGAGGGTTGCAGAGATGGGGGATTGGGGGCAGGTACTGGTCAGGCGGGATGGGGAATAGGGTTGACGACGTCAGGATGGGATGTGGGGCCCAGGGCGAGGATTAGGGATTAGGCGTGCTACACTACTTTTGGGATGGGGATTGCTGTCTGGGGTGAGGATGGGGATGGGATCCCTGTCTGAGGGATGGGGATTGCAACCTTGACCAAGGAGGGGATTGGGAGCCCTGGCCAGGGATGGGGATGGGACCCTGGTCGACAGGACGGGGATTGCAGGCTTTCGCAAGTTTAGGATGAGGTCGCTGCCATAGGATTGGGAACACAGTTGGAGGATTAGATTTGGGTGTTCTGCTGTAAAATGAGGCTGCAGGTGCAGAACTTGGAATACTGACAGGACTGCAAAACAGGCCAAGGATGGATGGTTTAGTTGTCCATAGTTGCTTACATGGAAACTCAAACAAACACAAGGAGGTTCTGCTTGCAAGTCGCGTCCCATAGCAAACCAAACTCAAAC
>NW_003307547.1:2249847-2263020 GCF_000143455.1 Volvox carteri f. nagariensis | reverse complement strand
GAACCAATGGTGCACGTTCCCAGCCATGGACATTTTGACAGAACACCCTTGTACGTTCTGCCATTCTAACCACAGCATTATAATTTGTTGCTGTGGCCGTCCTTCGAACATAACAGTCCTTCCCCCCTTAGGACGCGCGATTTGCAATAGCAGCCAGTGTGCAATTAGATACGTAGACCTCTGTGATGCGAGTTCTTCCTCAGTCGAGATCCGCTTCAACGAGCGTTTGTCGCTTCAGTCTGCTTCGGAACGAACACAGCCGGGCGGAATTTGACGCTAGAGGAAATAAGCCATAGAGCAAGAGAAAAATATCTCGCGGAAATAGAAAATAACCCTGGTCATTCCCCTGATTTACGCCTAAAGAGAAAGCCGATATTACAGCACCTGTGTAAACGTAAGGAGTAGGTTTGTAGCTGGCAAGGGATGGGGATGGGACCCTGGCTGACAGCTTTCGGATCTGAACACAGCTGCAGGATGGGGATGGCCCTGGTCGAAGGGATTGGGAAGGGACCCTGGCTGGCAGGATGAGGATTGGGGGAACACAGCTGCAGGATGGGATTGGAAACCCTGGCCATAGGATTGGGGATGGGACCCAGGCTGGCAGGATGGGAAACCTGTCTCAAGGGATGGGATTAGCACCGGGCCCCTAAGATGGGAGATGGGAGTCGGCCACCCCAGCCAGGATGGGGGGATGGCTGACCACTACCACCCCCCGGGATTGGGGGATTAGACCGTTTTTGCAACCCTCTGACCTAGCCTACCTAACCTACCAACAAGGCTCCTGGGAAAGCAACCCAAGCAACCAAACCGAACTTACGTGATGTATTAAGCCTGGATGAGGCTTTACGGCTGATGGAAGCAGGGTGGTCTGGCGAAGACCTGTAGGTAGCTAAGATGCTTACGCGATGGCCAAAAAGGGGCAAATCGTAAGACGAAGTAAAATGCAACCTACCAAAGGGGCCAGAGTTACCTCCAGACAATAAACAACAGCGTTAAGGATTTACCGAACCTACTGAGTGTGCCCGGCGTGAAGGCTATGGACCTTGATAAGCCCACACAGGAGTTCGGCTGGTATATACGCTTAACAGAGATTCGAAACTTTGACCAAGTTCATAAACAGTTCTAGGATCCACTGCTCGTAATTTCACCCTGGGACGCGCGCACCAATGAAAAAAGTTTCCTTAGGGACGTGCTGATCCAGTCTAATCCCTGTTAATCCTGGGCAGATTGCTAAGGTCATTGGTTAGCGCAGGGATAATCCGCACATGAATTAGGCCCTCATTGTCCACTGGATAAAGAACCAAGACTCCTTAAATCATATATTTGTCCAAGTAAGCACACATGGATTTATTCCCAGGCTTGGAAATGGTTAATCACGGCTTATTCCATGGTTCCATGGATTTTTGATGGGCAGATCGTGGATGGATGGATGGATGGATGGATGGATGTACAAGCTTCAGCAGCGAGCTCCTACGGTTCAGATCGCGTAAAAGAAGAATCCGAGTATAAGAAGTGAGAAAGC
This sequence comes from Volvox carteri f. nagariensis, assembly GCF_000143455.1. Classification (NCBI taxonomy): domain Eukaryota; kingdom Viridiplantae; phylum Chlorophyta; class Chlorophyceae; order Chlamydomonadales; family Volvocaceae; genus Volvox; species Volvox carteri. The sequence goes on along the minus strand of NW_003307547.1, from coordinate 2,261,498 downwards.
ACACAGCACTTCCACAATGCGCAGCGTACGGAGTTTCCGTATTAAATCCGCATGGACTTTCCACCCATCCCGCCTGACTTTCCACGTAACTTCTATCTACTTGAATCTTATTTGACACGCGATCCATAAGCTTTTCTGGTTCATCCAGCCCTTACAAGTTTATGCGAGGTTTCAACATCGTCAACGTAGATTGTTACGCTAGCAAAAGGGGGACTTCCACGGCATCTAAGGGTGCCTTCAAGTTGTATACATACATGATGCCCTTTATTAATTCCTGCTCAGATTCAGGGTGATTCCTTACCGTTGGCTTAGTAAACATGTGTCCCGGTTTCAGGTGGTGTTTATCTTTCATGACCATCCTTGTGTCCGCTTACATAACATTGGCAGAAAACAGAAGCGTCAAGGAAGCTAAATTTTTTCGGTGCTTTGACAGTCGCGGATGCCTTACTGCGGAACGGACAACATGGCGACACTTCACCAAAGACCTTGACAGCTGCCAAGCAGCAGCACAAATATGGTGGTCATCCAAGCCTGCTGGGATACCCGTTACGTTGGTGACTCAATTGTCGGTAACGCGGCTGAACCAGCTCAAAGCGCAGTGCTCGACGTGGAGGGGCCCGCTGGCCGCAGCAATTTACCTGCCGTTAGTAAATCCTGAGAAGAAGCTGTCCATAATGAACAAGCAGCAGTTGCTGGGCGCTATCGAAACCGTTGATGCTTTCTTCCGCGCTTCCGAGGCAAACCGCACGGCTGGCTGTGCATTTCGCCTTGTCCTTATGTATGAACTGTTCAACGATACTCGGGCAGCCAGCACCTTGTACCCGCTCAACACCTTGCGCAACTACGCGCGACTTATGGCAGATACGGACCTCATAACAAACGTTGATGTGGATTTGCTGCCTTCCATGTCCATCTCTTATGCGCTGGCTGACCCAGGAATCCTGGCAAACTACACGGAAGGCTGCCGCAGCGGTCGCGCCTTCGTTTGGCCAGCATTTGACACCCACTGCAATGGTACAGAATACGCGGACTTCATTGCGATGGACGGCCGGCCAGCACTTAATGAAGGCCTCCAGAAATGCGTTACAATGTTTTCGTACAAGAACCCCGTCTTCCACAACGCCACGAACTACCAGCGGTGGCTCACGAGCCGTGAGACGTACGACATCGAGTACAACTTGGAGTACGAGCCTTGGTACTTGAGCTGGCGCTGGGATACACCCTGGTTCGACTTCAGGTACATTTTGCCGACTCAGGGTATACAACTTACCCTGTGGATTAGGAAGGCGCGAAATAAAAGGATGGCACCAGGGATGGTAACGTTGGTTAAAGAGGAGGGGGCCATGCTTGATATCCCCCTCGCTTCATTGCACAACTCGCTTATATTGTTGGTCAAGTTCCTGCTGGTTCCAATAGTAATGATTTACTACTACTACTATTACTCCTTGGCAGCTACTCATATCGTGGTGCGCCCGCCCTCGCTCAGGTATCGCGGCTATGGGTACAACAAGTGCATTCAGGCGTTGGCCATGAACTCCACCGGCGCCAAGTGGCAGGTGTCGCCGCACGGCTTCGTGATCCATCGCCCGCACGAGCGCACGAACTTACGCAAGCTATACGTGCTGGAGAAGACTTCCCGCCTAGGTATGAAGGCCTTGCACGACACGCTGTTCGGACACGTGTCGAAGCTCTGGGAGGAAGCCAAAGCGGACGTGGCGAGTTCCTCAGCTAGGCTGGAGGTCCGTGTAGGAGAGAGCTTCGAGAAGTGCCTTCGGTCGCTGCCTTGGTGGCAGGGGCAGGGGCCCTCGGCGCCGCCTGTCAGCGGCGACGGTGTCCGCGCGAGAAGCCGTCGCACTAAGGCCAAATGTGGGCCAAAGTGCAGGGGGGCACCGACGGCGAAGCAAGCGCGTAAACGGACTACTAGGCAAGCGCGTGAACGGAATAGTGACTAGCGCAGCGGTGCACATAAAAGAGTCAACCATGAGCACGCTAAGCTACGTAATACAAGTTTTTTGAGAGTCCGTCGCGAGCGAGGTCATGTTAGTGTGGGTTAGGCGGGGTCAAACTATCGATAGTTTTATTATATAGGGGAGTCGTCTTGCTTTTAGGTTGTCGCAGGCAGCTGTCAGCGCTGTCCACGTATCATATCGTACGGAAGCTGAATCTAGCTTCCTCACGGCGATAGTTTCGGTTAGCTGTCAAGAGATGATTCTCGGTGTAGCGGCCGCATGTTAAAACGTGGAAACAATTCACTGGTGGCCTCACTGTACTTGCACTTGCCTGCGTTCTGTTGCAGCATGCACATGGGACCAGAGGTGGCATACGGGTTAAGTAGTGATCCATCCGCATTTCTTGTGTCTGTTAGCACGTCAGATGGCGTGACAACCTTCTCGTTCCAATTACAGTGTATGGGTGGGGTGTGGGGCCGGCACTGGTGAGCCGGTCGGATTCGTTGTTATCACATCATTCAGTCCATCAATGCATGATGTAATTATAGACATGCAGACGAACAGACGGCCAAGGTGGACATGAAAATGGACAGTTAATACGCGAACCAAAAGCACAGGCCGTAGGCACAAAGGACGTGAAGCCGCTACCGGTCAAGAACAGTTTGCGACTCAGCGAGAAACGCCAGCTTGTGGCGGACCGTAGGAACACGAAGGGTGTGACAAACACAGGCCAAGAAGAAGAAGATGAAGAAGAAGAAGCCGTCCGCACATAAAATCACAGAAAAGTCCGGAAGTAGCCGTATGAATTGCCGTAAACGACATTGCATTGTCATCGTCACTGCGACTACCATCACCACAAAGAGCCGCTTAGGCAGCTAAGGCCCTCCCAGCTCCCTCAAGTCGCCACGAATACAAACACATTTGATGCATGCTCCTCTTCACACACACACACACACACACACATACGCGCACGCCTTCCTTTTCAGGGCGTGCAAACGTAAGTACGTAATATTTTTTTCGCGGGTGTACATACAAACGCACATTTCGTCGTTCATGTTGCTAAATCTTTGCCTACTACACCATTTAACCACCACCCCGCGGCGGCATCTCTTTGCCATCATACTAAAAAAACACGATACTACCTAATTTCAAAACCACTACCACCACCTATTGCCATCATACCACCACCCACCCGCATGCCAAGCCCGCCGTCACATCACACCGCGGCCGTCACACTACCACCATTCAACACCTTTTCCTGCCTAAGCGCTGTTGCTTTGTTAGCAAACAACCCAGCTGCGAACATCAGATGCCCATCCCGCCGCCGCCGCCTCGGGAGTCAGGGTTCGGCAACTTGGCCACCATCTCCAGCGTAATTCGGTCTTCCGGCTTGTCACCCGGTTGCTGTGGCAGCAGTGACGGAATCGAGGGGAAGAGGTCCTTGTACGCGGCTCGAATGGTGGCTTCTGCTACGGAAGAGATAATGGCGACCTTCTGCATGGCGCTATCCGCTCGTGCCTTGGCGGCCTTGAGGCTGGCGAAAGCGGGCTGCCCAGCCGAGCCGCCAGCCCCCGCCTGGCCCTCTTCCTTCTTGATCTGCATGCGCAAGCAGGGAGATGACATGATCACATCGCGCTTCAGCGCAAGGGCCTTGGAATTCGTGGGGGTTGAGTGGTGACTGGTGTTGTAGCTGTAAAAATGGATGTTTGTGAAGGATATTATATCTCAAAAGCTTTTTCGATGTTCGTTGGGCAGCGTGCACGTGCGAGGTCGCATCATAAAGTTATAAAAATTGTTAAGTTACAAGGATGTTCTTATGTTAAGAAGTTAAGAAGGCGGCCTGGATATGTGGAACAGAGCAGAAGGCCGCCTGAATCACCAGACGTCCTCCTGTTTTTTTCCCTTCGTGCACGTACGGCCCAAAGATAACCCCCCTCTGCCTGGCAATGATATGGTACCCCAGTCCGGGGCTCGCGTGCCCCTCTCTCGCACGCTGCTGTCGTGCACGTGCGAATAAAACATGTCACTATGGCATTATCGTACACGCCGCTGGACTACTAGTACTTCCATCGGTAAAGTTTTCTCCTGTCCTCTCACCGCCCTCGCCAGCTCCTCCTGCCCATGGCGCAAATCATTTACTATGCACCTCGGACGGGGGACTTAGCAATTAATGAAGACAGGATGCGCAAACATACATATGTTGCAGACATACCCACCTCCCACAGCATCATGGCGATGAACACGATGGCGGATGCGATGGACGTGGGCGTGCGACCGTCCCATGGGACACGGCGGTCCTGTGGCTTGGCGTTCTGCGCAATCTCCTCCGCCAGCTTCTTGCACTTGAATTCCAACCGCAGGTGGTTACAGTAGTTGCGCTGTAAAAACCGAAACCAACCGCCGGAGGTGAATGCGGGATGTAGGGTCATTGTGAGTCATTGTTGAAAGTAACTAGCAAGGCCTCGTTTGGCCACACGAGTGTGTGATGGGGCGGGTAGGTTCCCATCCTTACGGCAAAGCGCCTGCAGGGCCGCATTCCCTCTCCTATAAAACCCTCCCCCAAACCAAGCCCTCCCAAAAGTACGACATAAATCTTACCACAAACTCTGCAGGGTGCTGTACAGTCTGGTTCATGGTGGACGCCAACGCGTCAGCTGAAGCGCCCTGCTTGTGCAGCTCGTCCTTTTTGAGCTGCTGCAGGTCCTGTGTGGCAGTTTGGCGGGTTGGGTAACGAGGGGTTGGGTGAGGTTCTCCCTGAACTCCTGATTCAGAGGACACCACCCCGACATCCCCACCAACGGCCCGGACCCCTTGACACACATACACACACACACACACACAGAGGCACACACATCACAGGCACACACATCACAGGCACACACACACAGGCACACACAAGTCCACCAACTCGAAACGCCCGCCCGCCCACCCACCTTGAAGCAGCGGCCAATCTCCTTCTTGCTCACGTCGTTTCCAAGCACCGCCACGATCTGCTTGAACGTGCGCGCCTGCTTCTCCTGGCGACATGCCCAGAACAGACAGGAGGCGGCGAGAGCCTGCGCGCACCAGAACACATGCCCGACACAAAAAACACTAAACGCTGCCGGCGCGACCACCAACAAAACAACGAGAGCAACGCAAGGCGTCCTCTTTCCAAGATGAAGTTCGCTTTGATTTCAACTGCAGCGCACGACGCAGCATAATATATACAGATAATGGAAGGATGGGAATGAATATCAAGATGCGGAGAACCAATCATGTTTGACCGATAATGTTGGATGGCCGGTCGGTCGATGCGATTGACAAATGGGAAGGAACTTCGAAACTGGACGTCAGTAAACTAGCCAGATTGTCCTTCAGTCAACATTACCGACTCACCCAGCCACATGCACAACCCCTCCACGTGTTTCACCACCATCATTTCCCTCCCCCGGCCCCCTTCCTCCAACCATACGCAATCATACCTTAACGGAACGGCCCTTGAGCGTCTTAGCCTGCAGAGGCGGTGGCGGCCGTGGAGTGGTGTGTGTGCGGGGGGGGGGGAAAGAGGAGGGGGTTTACGACGAAGCACAAACAAACGACGAGAAGAAAAAACATAGACGGTGTGTGTTTATGGTACTATGGATAGGTATGTATGGGCGTGCGGGGGTCAGTGCGAACAGATGGAGAGCAAACCGGGTACACCCCCATCAGCAGACCTCCACTCGCTCGGACCAGTCGCCACTCGGCCCTTTCCGAAGCCCACCTTCCTACCACCACCACCTAACGGCCCCCAACCTCTGGGAGGGGGGTCCTAGGGCGCGTTCGGTCCGCCGTACGCTATTGCTGAACCTCTAATGCCCCCGCGCGGATGTGCGGCGCCTCCCTTCTCATCCATCCTATAGCTAATAAGGCCCACCAAGGGAACTCAACGAGCATGAGGCGTAGGACATAGGCGAGAGTGCCTTACGGTGCTCATCCCGTCCCATCTAGGTTCGTTGGATGGTGCTCGGTCCCCCCTTCGCCTATCGGGTCAGTTTTACTTCTTGTACACTCTTTCCCTGGCAGCAGCTTCACTCGTTCACGTGGTTCGTCTTTCCCCCCCTTTCGCCCACTACCAGAGGGCCCTGCCAGAACCCAGAGACTCGAGAGACGGTGGACTCACTCTTGAATCCAACTAGCATATGGGGTCGGTCGCCAGCCAACGAAAACGAGAAGAAGAAGAACACTAAGTGCCCAGTTTGCGAAATAATATCTAGGTTCCACAGCACGACGGCAAACTGCTAACGGGCTGCCTAGGTACCAAGATGTTCCTCCTAGCCTTGCTGTCCGCTGTGGCTTTCAAAATCTCACCTCCACCACTTCTTTATAAATTTCCAATGCGCGATCTTTGACCGTCCCGTTGACTTTGAGCAGCTCGCACATCCGGCCGACCTCCTTCATCGCCGCCATGATGACCCGATCTGGGTTGTTGGTACGAGCATGAATTCGGTTGAGCGTGTAAGACAGGCCGCCGTCATTCTGCGCAGAGATAGAGGGAGGGTGAGAAGGAGGAGGGCGGTGATAATGCTGCAGCAGGAGTAGGAAAGGAGATGGAAAAGGTATGGGAGAGAGGGTTTAGTGCGCGGATATGACTGCTGTGGGGGGTTGTGGGGGTGTAAGGGTGTTATCAGCGCCCATGAGTTTTCTTTCCCCCCCAAGGGCCAGCAAGCATCTACACTCCTTATTTCGCGTGGTCTCCTCACGGATGCATGCGAAATATGCTATTTTTTCCCTTAGCCGCGCCTGCTCTCACCCGCTCGCGTCCAATCGTGGTCGTAAGTCCCTCCAGCAGATGGTTTGTAGGCCCACCGACACGATTAGGGTCAGTCGTGTCCTTGTCCTACGATGGACCACCATGCAGTTTTAGATACATAGCTCAGACTGTATCAAACATAGCCTGCTATGCGGTCAGGGTATTTTCCCTGACATGAATCCACCTTATCGCTGAACGTGCGCCATTCCGAGCGCTCGTCGATTAGCCGGGATTCCTTCACTGTTCCGCAGCTCTGTGACATAAAGGAATACTTGTAAAAGCAGAGCTTGGATGAATTGCGGCAGCAGCTGCACTTCGTACGCCTTGCTTCGCGACTAGAACCTACCCTGCATACAAGGTCGCCCTCTGACTTGAACTCCACAAAGTCCACGCCTTGACAGGTCACGCACGCCTCGGTGTCCATGGAGAAACAGAAGGCGCAGAGCAGCAGGCTAAAATTGGAGCAGACACCTAAGCGCAAAGCTTGTGCGTGTTTGCTTTTCTTGAGGTAAAACTTTGGAGGTGAGCAGCCTAAGATGAGCTAACAGAGAAGTTCGGGGTAGCCAAGGGCAGCAGCTTTCTTATACGCTCGAGCCAGTTTTCTACAGGACGTAAAAGGTATACCGTGTTGGTATGCAATATGCGTTGTACAGAAACTTTACAAGGATATAGGAAAGTTATTTTAGCTTACATTAGGACTGCTGAATGACATTCGTTGCATACAACGAAATCCGGTAGCTACCAGTAACAGTTATTCCAACAGAGGTGCCAACCAGGCATCGGGGTATTTCTGGTTTCGGGAACGGGTCTGTTTCTGTCTTCCAGTAAAATCCTGTTACAAGGCCGCGGAATGAAAATGCGTTTTTTGCAATAGTTTGACATCCTGAAAGTTATTGACCGCGGACTAAGGTCGTCGGGCGGCCCTTCGGGCCGCATACTTGTTGACTTAGATGCGACGGAGCGAAGCGATCGGAATCTCTAAGTCTGGTTCTGTGCGACTGTCATACAACCGTATTTGAGTGGCGAGTATAACATGCTTCAGTTCCTTCGTTACAGGCATTTTGCCTTTCACTCGTTAGAGCTTCAGCTCGTAGCTGACAGTTTCTGCAGTGCAAGGGCCTTGGCAGCTGGTCTCCCCGCTTCCCGTCTCTACAATTTCCCAGCACGGTCAGCAAGCACGTCAGAGTCGGCAGAGCCATGAGAATACGGTTAAGGGAGATAGGAGCACAGAACACCTTTTGTATACGGCGTATGATAATACTTATGCAAGCCGGCCGGCTTCGGGAACTCTATTTCTGATTTCGGGAGTTTCGGTACGACCCGAAGCTCCCGTGCCAACAGAGGACAAACTAGCATGGTGATACCTAACTTGCGAAGCAGCAACCAACTTTTCTAAGCTTTTGACCAACTTCATCTGCAAGCATACAAAACAACCGGGCCACCGGGCCATCGACGCGAGCGGGGAGAGAGAGGTGCTGGACTTCCGTTCGTGTGCCGCGCATGCTGTGCCTTCAAACTTGTTCGAAAAGCATATCTGCCGAACGCCTAAAAATGCTCTCCGGTATAAATCCCAACAATCACAAAAAGCGCTGTGAAATTGACAACGCAAAAATAACAATACCTGTAGTAGCAGGAAGTGTGCTGATTTGCATGATATGTGCATGCGTAGCTTGGTGGGGAGGTGAACGGCAAGCGCACGCCTCTCAATCCTCCACCCGCAGACCACCACTTTACCGGTCGGCTCCCAAATTCGTACGGCGGCCACCTACGTCACACCTACTTATAGGCACGTACGTACATATGTCCGTATACAAGGCAGAGTTAAGGATACGAGCGTCCCTCTCCCCCGCGACGACGGAAGCGGCATGTCCCGGCGTGTACGATGCACCCAGAAAGCATGCGCCGTACAACCGTTCATCCGTACAACCGTACGAATATAGCCCATAGGGCAAAACGATGTTTCCAGTTTATTTCCAAGAAACCTTGGACCGCTTGCTTTCATCGAAACACTTAGAAACCATCATCACCACGCTGACCTACATCATTTTGCAATAGTTGAGCGTCATCATCCAGCCGTGCTGTGGCAGTAGCTGTAACATTGGCTACAGCCAAGCCATCGCCGCGCAGTACGACTACAGCAGCATCGTAAAACAACACCCGCCTCCGTCCATCCGCCCAAAACAAGTTCCTGCAGGGTTTGGCACCCAAGTCCCTGCTGTACTACAACGTGTACTACAAGGTGTACTGCTCGAGATCCAAGCCGTACAGCACGTGCGCCGCCATTTTCCGCCTCCGTGTGTCCTTGGTCCCCACTGGATACTGCGCCAGGGGCCGCCAGTCGGCGGCGGAGGCGGCCTCCCGCGCCGCCGTCACCGCCGTCACCCGCGCCACCGTGTCCGTACTGCTGTGCCGACCACCCGCAAGTGCGGCCCGGATGTTACCCTCCACTCGCCGCATCTGCATGCGAGTACGCGTGGGCGCGTGCTGTGTGATTTTATGAACGAAGCCACGTACTTGCGTATATGTATGTATGTATGTATGTATGTATGTATGTATGTATGTATGTATGTATGTATGTATGTATGTATGTATGTATGTATGTATGTATGCGTGCGTGCCAGGAGAGAAGAGCCTCCCCTTTGTCGCAAACCAGCAACATGTGTTGGAAAGAAAGGTGTTCACGTTTTCCTCCACGTCTAACGAAACATCAGCTTTTCATCATGCGTCAGGACGAGCAGCATTGGCTCCTCCGTTGGTGGAGAAGCTTTATCTCGGCTGGGCTGAGCTCTGTCGAGTGTCGGGGTGCTTTCTTTACTTGTGCGTTTCTGAGGGCGGGATCTTGAGGACTACAACGCGCTCCGCCGCAGTCACGGAAAGCTATATCACCGACGGGACAGTACGACACGGTACGGCACAGATCCGAGGGGTCTACATGGGCCCGTCATCATAACATGGTCACCGTCGTACCTCGTACAATGGCGCCATGAGCCGTGCTGGTTTGATGGAGGGGCTCTCCCCCACCGCTCCCCCGCTGCGATGTCCGGCTATGGGTCGCAAGTACCGAGGCACGTCGCCGCTGCTGGCGGGCTCCGCGCCAGTGGGCTTTCCCGCCATCAACCTGTCCACGTCATTCTGGTAGGGGAGAGGGGAGGGGAGGGAGGGGGGAGGGAGGGGGGAGAGGGAGAAGGGAGGGGGGAGAGGGAGAGAGAAAAATGATGAAAAAACCCGATTAATTAAGGCAGCAGGAAAGAGAGATGGGACCGCGAAAAAGGCGTGAGAAGAGTGGTGGAAGCGGAAGTTTTACATTTTAAAAGTTCAAATGCAATGCGATGGGTGGGTGGAGCCGGTTTCTTAATCAACATATCATTAATTTTATAAACCACCCACGGAAAGATGCTATTTACCGGAATTGATTCCCTTCCTCTCCCCTCCCCTCCCCCCCGCACCACCACCCCACCCCACCCCTCTCCTCCCCCCCACCCCTCCGCTCCCCTCCCCCTCCCCTCCCCACCCCCCTCCCCTCCCCACCCCTTCGGCACCTGTATGTATCCACTCAGCCGGTCGCTCATCTGCTTCAGCTGACCGCTGCCAGCCGCCAGGGCCGCACGTTGCCGCGCCTCAATCAGACCGCGAACTTCCAACAGCCCCCGACGCATCGCCGCCGCCTCCGCCGCTGCCGCCCGACGGCTGGCCTCGTACGACGACACGGCGTCCGTCGTGCTGGCGGAGGCGGCCGCCGCAAGACGGCTGTAACTCAGCTCCTCGTCACTAGCCTCGTCCAGGGCCCTGCGGCGCGTTTGTACGGAAGTGTCGTACTAAAAAATGTCGTACGATGGCTGTAGTGTATAGTTGTGCGGTGTGTTTGTGGTGATGGAGTCTTAGAAAGGGCAGCGGGGCTGAAATGATTGAGCCACCGCAAGGGCCAATCGTGATTGCCGTGACAGTTCACCCGGCCCTGGACGAGATTCGTACACAACGCCCTTCTCTGTGCATCCACTGCCTCCGCCGCTACCGCTTCCCTCTTTACCTGTGAAATCGCGCCAGCGTGCCACCCACTGTGTGTTTCATAAGGCCCTTAATAATGGGCGGCGCGGCGGCGCCGCTGCCGCCTCCGCCGCCATAGGCCTCCGCCGCAGCAGAGCTACCGCCTCCGCCGCCTCCGCCGCCGCCGGCACCCGCCAGAAGCATCTGCACCATGACGGGGCTGTTCTTTGTGAACACGAACGCTTGCGGGCCGCCGTGCCCGCGGCCGTCCCCGTCGCCACCGCCGCCACCGCCGCCGTTGACGCTGCCGTCGTTGCCGTACCCGGCGAGCCCGGCGGGTGCCGTAACAGAACCCATAAAGGTGCGACTGCTGGTGCTGTTTTTTATGGAGCCTGGATGTACGAAAAGACAGGAGTCCAGGTTCGAACCAAAATTGATGCAATCCTTTAAAGGCGTTTGTTGATACACTGTATAATTACTGCTTCAGTCGCGGCAGGGGGCCTTAGCTTCAAATCTCGTAAATTTTTGCAGAAAGGGTTTATGCTCCTGCCAAAAGCCATATTTGCTGTTGTCCAGAAGATCAAGTATCTTTTTGTTTTTAAGTGTTTCAAGTGCAAGCAAATCAGCCTGTTTACCGGATGGCCTGGAAACGTTTGAAAAATCTGAGATTTGAGAAAATTCAAACAACATCATGTCTTACCTTCCGGGCTGATCCGAGTGGAACTCGGGCGCCGGTGCGGAGTTGACTTGCCGCTGTGGCCACTGAACATCTCCGACGCAGCGGAAGCCAGCGCCGGCGGGGAACGCGTGAGCGCCATCACACGTGGCGGCCCGCCGCCGCCGCCGCCGCCAGAGGCCACCGCGGCGGCGCTAGCGCCGGCGGCGCCGTTGCCGGCCGCCGCACCGGGCGACGACGACGCGGCGGCGGCGGCGGCAGCCGGCGG
>NW_003307547.1:2218861-2249797 GCF_000143455.1 Volvox carteri f. nagariensis | reverse complement strand
TGATGAGGGCTCGCAACGCGTCGTCGAATTTGTGTTGGGAGCTGCGCCGCGCCGCCGTTGCCGTACACGCCACCAATGAAAAATCGACCAGCCGCAGCGTATGACCATACAACCATACAACAAACAGCACCACACAACACAAGCAAACCACGTTTTGATATAGTGTGAGTGGTGGCCTGTTCGCTGACGCCCCAGTTCGCCGCTTCCGGGTGTTGTGTTACACCGCTGACCTAAACGGCCAGCCTTGGAGTAAAATATAAAAACAAATCAGGATCAAGTGAAAATTCCTAAAATTGAACCTACGGAGGACCGCCATCATCAAAAGCGCGCGTTACAAAAGGAACCCCTAGGCCCCTGACCCTTCACACAATTCCCCCCCACGCAGTACCCATGGTATGCAGTTAACAACAAAGCCCCTTTACAAAAAACCTCACTCACCGAGGGAAAACGTCCACTAAGAGGTACAGCGCCGCCGCCGCCATCATCTCGATCCAAACTTGCTGGTACTGATCCCGCGCTTTGCCGCGCAGGTTCAGTACGACAGTGACGTAATGACGGCAAAAGTGTCCGAATGCAAAGTCTTGTAGCGGTCTGCTAAGCGGGTGTTCGGAGCGAAAGGCCGCCGCCACGACCCACCAAAACAGACTCACCAGCAGGGCTGTCGCGCCGTACATGTGCCGTACGTGCGGGTTTTGGGGCGATGGCGGTGGCGGTGTTTGTATATGCGGTGACAGGTAGCGGTGAGTGCGGGAGGGAGAGGGAGAGGGAGGGCACAGCAAGTTTGTGAGGTCATGTTCGAAGGCGGAGCTCTAGTCGAGGGGTGATAAGATGGGGCATCGTAAATTTTAACGAGAGAAGAGAGGTGACTCAGCTCTAAGCAGCCCGCACTATACAAAGAAGCCCCAGCCCCATCGCCGCCACTGGTATACGTCCATCACGCCCGTCGCTGTCCACCCATTCTGCAGCCATACGTCCAGGCACCCGGCCGCATCCGTACACCCCCCCTTTCACAGCCCTACCTCCCCCCTCACCAATCCTAACCCCACTACCACCCACCCACTACCACCCAGCCACTACCCCCCCCCCCCCACACACACACTACCACATCCCCCCCCACACCGGAGTGTGCTCGAGTCAGCGCCCACTTCTTCCAGCCCATCTTGGCAGCCGCCGCGCCGAACGACGCCACGCTATCGTTGACTGCGGCCTGGAGGGCCTCCCACTCGTGGCCTCCGGGGGGCAGCGGTAGGGGCTGGCTGGGGTCTGGGGGAAAGTGTGTGTGTGGGGGGGGGGAAGGGAAGACGAACCACGAAACTCTGTATTGTTTATGTATACTGTTCCACGAGTGAAGGTGCTGCCAGGGCAAGAGTGTGCACCGGGGGGGGGAAAGAGAAAAAAGGTGGATTGGGGGCCCGGAGAGAGGGGTCGAGTTAAGACGGGTTGAGGGTACTTGGTAACTGGGACCGCCCACTATTTTTCCCAACCCACCATATCACTTAAAAATCCCATCGCCGTTTTGCATGTCGTTGATTTCCAATCCCCCGGCCACCACCCCATACCGGTTCCGTACCCTCCGGTGGTTCAGGAAGCACCGCCTCCTCCACCCGCCCAGACCCAGATCCAGATTCCGCCTGGCCTCGGCCGTTTTCCCCGCTGCCGCCGCTGCCGCCGCCGCCTGATCCCTGACCCTGCTGCGATTTTGGAGGACCATGGTAAATCGTACGCCGTACACGGTGTACGGCATCAGCGAAGGCGTCCGCTCCCCGGAGACGGGCCCCGCTGGCGCTGGTTGGGCTTGAGCCGCGGCGGTACGGCGGTCCGCCGCTATTGCCGGCGCCGGCGCCGCTGTCGGTTCCGGAGCCTATGAAGCGAGTTGCCAAAGGAAGGGGCCAGGTCGTGCAGGTGAAGGAAGAGGAAAACGTAACGGGGAGATGGGGAATTATAGCGGATAAGGTCAAGACATAGCGGTATATGTGTAACGGTCGTAGCTGCAGTAACCGCCAGCCAGCACTAAGCGGGATTGCGGCCGTGGCGCACCTCTTGTGGCGAGTGCTCTCATCCCAGCGCGCCCAAACCAAAGCCCAGGCCCCCGGCCCCATCACGTGGATCTAAACCACGGCTTCTTTTGTTACGTTTTCTAGTCTGGCAGACATGATCTTATTTGGTTGTTTTCGCGTCGAGGACAGGATGGGAAGGTAACCGGCGCTTACCTCGGCGGCCGGCGGTTGCTAAGCGAGGGTCAACTGTCGCCAATTCCGCCACCTGCAGACGAGTTGCGATAACGGTAAAATATCACGACGTTTTGTGGAGAATACGCGACATGAGGCTTGGAAAAGTTCCCGCTCGTTACCTGTACTCGGTTGGACAACTCTTGCAGCTCCTTGACAAGGAGGGCCACACGTCCATCGTCGTCTTTGAAGTGCTCCAGGAGTTGAACGATACTCTCATTTTCACCATTTGTGGCTGCTGGAGCTTGTGGCGTCAGCGCAATCGACATGGAGGCACCGCACGTAGCGGAAAATGGGGTTATCCCGTCGATAAGTTGATAAATCTAAAAGGTTAGGAATCCCACGGTCATGCCAAGCTCCGAACTGAGGTCTAGAGGAAAGAAAGCGCTCGAAGATAGTGCGTCGATGGCGAGCTAGTTGTAAATTTTTACAGCGATGCGATGATACGTCGAGTACAAAGTCTTCATGAAGATCGCCGCATCCTACCACTATAGTACCGGGTCATTGAAATTATAAAGGATTGTACGGTGAAACCAACCTTTTGCCCTTCAACTTTTAAGAACGGAAAACATCTCTTATGATATGCATGGACACCTGTATTGATATGAAACGTATATCGTGCTTGATGCATTTCGCCTGTTCGTTGTAGGGTTACAGGCCTTCATTGAGACACGTGATCGAAAAGAAGCATTCCCTGTCTCTTAGACATACCCCGATTACCCATATTAACACTTTGGGGCAGTTTGTAGCGCGACGATGCGGCACCTCGCGGAGTGTACAGGGAAAGTCGCCAGCGCTCCGTCCACCAGTTACAGCTCAAGCAGTTGCTGCAGTCGACATCGCAAGAGCCGACCCTGGACATATAACCAGCCACTTCTGCGAGGATGTGGCGCGGTGAAAGTTGGACACTTAACCTGCGAACGGCCACCTCGTTTGCTGGTACTCCGTGCTTCAAATAACCAGGACTCGCCTGTAAATAATGTCAAAAACACTTCGGCGCCTGGGGCCACTCCAGCCGATCAGCCGACGAGCTCCGCTTCGCCGGGCGAACCTACAAGCTCTGCAGCCCAGCCAGAGCTGGAGCTTGTATCTATGTGGGAAACAATCAAGAAGGACGTGCGTAAGGAGCTCAGCCCCGAAGAGGCACAGGTTCTGGATACCATCAACGTAGGCTGAGTTTCCGATGCTGGCTTGGGCTGCGCTATATAACTCTCTCACGCGGCAAGCTTAAATGTAGAATACAACGGGACCTTCCCCTCGACGGAAGGCCCACGCTTTCGGAACGTTAACCTCACGAGGGCGCGTACTTGTGTATACGCGCGCCTTCACCAGCTGGAGGTTGGAGGGTACAGGCCCCAGGCGTTTGATTTGGTTTGAGTGAGAGTTTGGCAGCGAGTCATGCGCCGTCATGATCTGGAATCGATCTGGGTCGGATGGGGATCAGGATCAGGGTCAGGCGAGAGAGGTTAGAAGTGGCTGCAGCCCGGGACCTAGCTAGGGGGGTCTAAGCAGTGTACACACACATACAGCCCCCGCCTTCTTAAACGCAAACGAACTCTCCCATTAGACACAACCCAACCCCGGACTCCGCCCAGATCTGCCCCGGTCCGTGCATTCGTCCACACCAGCTGCCCCCTCTCGCTGTGCAGGTTGATGACCTTATGGGCGACACGGGGGGCCTCATGAAAAAGGTGTGCACAGGGGCTTTGTACGGGCCCGGTGAAGTACGTAGGGGGGTAGTGGTGCGGTCTGATTCCATTTGGGTCAATGTGACGCGAGGTGGTGTGGAACTGGGGGGAGGGATGCTGTTGGGAGTCAAGGCAATGGCTGCTCTGTAATGGCGGTGGTGGTGGTGATGGTTAAGTCCACACCATGTGCCGTCACTCACCAGCATGCGGTCACCACTGAGCTCATTGCGACTTTCTCTTCTTGCTTCCTGTGTGTAGTTGTTACATGCTTGCTGGTTGTTTCTACGGACCCTGCTGCTGCTACTGCTCCGGTTGCTGCTTGTAGCTTTTCACGAGCCGACTAGCTTAAGCAAAAACAACAGCAGCTTCGCTTCCTACCCCCTTACCTGCCTCCTCTCCCTGCTTCCCGACGCCGTACGGCATTCCGTACCTTTTAAAATTGCAGCTGGCAGATGAGCAGCTGGGTCCGCTGTTGCAATCTCTGGGCGTATCTGAGGACCCTCTGACGTTCTTTGTGGATTTGCTGAGGTTGGCCACCGCACTGCAGCTGCTGTCCGCCGGGGCGCTCTTCTACGGAGTGGAGCTTTGGGGGGGCCTCGACTCGGGTATGTGGATATGCGGGCGTGCGTGATTAAGGAAGGCGTGTATTTTTTTAATTTATCTGAGCCTTATGTGTGTATGTGACTTAGGGTTTGGGGCAGGTGTACGTGTGTGTATATGGCCACTTCCTTTTTCCCCGTTTTCCCCTCACCTCACCCATCGTTTTCATGCCATCACATCCCACGAACAGTATGGCATGTGACTCCGCCTCCCCTTTCTCCGCTGCCCGAAATCCTAGGTGAGGCATTTCGCTGTGTGTGCGGTCTGGCGGCTGGCTACCTCTCCCGCCCATTCTTCAAGGTGGAGCAGCTGCTGTGGCCGTTGTACGACTGGGGACTACGGATACTGGCTCCCGGAGCCGTGTACGAGGTGCGTTCGATAGGAAAAAGGAGGGAGGGAACGAGAGAGGAAAGGGGGGGAAAGGGTCAGTCGGGGGAGAGGAGATGGTATGATGGGGAGTCAGAAGGTGGGTTAGGTCTTAGGGGGAGGTTGGAGCAGCCATGTGGCGGGGGGGTGGGCGCGTAAGGTGGGGTGGGTTTTGCACATATCGCCGCCACGCTGGACATTAGCAGTAGCACCCGCTCACATCGCCACACACGACCACAACTACCGAGGGCACATGCAACGGCTACGCCACCCGCGCCGATTGATTGGGCTGTTGATACCGCGAAGGTGCTGTTTGCTCCATTTTTCAATCTGAGGTGTAAGGACATTTACTTGATAACCCGTCAAAGCTTGCGATTGAAACCTTTCTCCACGCATCACCATTTGCCAGCCAGTTTTACCCTTTTCCACATCTAACCGAATGCAACTGAATCTAACTGAATCCTACCCTCCAGGTGACAGCTAGTCGTGAGGAGTCCCAGGCCACACTGACACGGCTGGGGGTGGCTGTGTCGGTGTGTAGCTTCCTACCGCAGCTGCTTCTGGGTTGGGACTCCTCAACTGCGGTGCAATTTGTGTTGCCGCTGACCGTGGGTTGGCTGCTGTTCGACGTGACGTACATGGCAGCGCTGCTGGCCATGCTGCAGCGATACAATTGAAGGAAATGGAAAGGGAGGGAGGTGCCAGGTGATTGTATAGCAAATGCACCAATGCATGTATGTTTAGGTGGCAGGATTTGTGTGGAACTGCTGGACTATGGATGCTGCACAGGTGATGCAGCTGGGAAGGCGAAGAAGTGAAGGGAAGTGAACGGAAATGAAGGGAAGCGAAGGCGGCTCAGGGTGGCAGCTGAAGTGCGACCATGTTGTGCTACTATTGGGTGCGGTTTGACAGGGCGGTTGTGCGCGGGTGGAGACCGTGAGCCGTGTGGGTGTGTTGACATGTGTGTGTGTGTGTGTGTGTGTGCGTGTGTGTGTGTGTTGGAATGGGCCTAGATGGGCCTTGGGAGAAGGGGAGAAACGTGTCCCGCAGAAGCGGACAACATACCGATGACCTGAATATTGTGACGACATGCATTAACGGTCTTGAATGTCTGTTTGTCCTTGGACGAAGAACATATGCATGTGTTTTTTCAGGAACCTCATTCGCTGTTCGTGCACATGGTAAGATAGATATTACCTCGGAATCAATGAAACAGCTCCCATTTTTTCTTCATTTGCTGATATCTGTCGTCCTGAGGGGAAATTTTTCATACATAATACTGGGGAAGGCAGGGTTTCGCAGGGTAGCTGCCACGGGCGAAATTATACCCCCCTTGTTCATACATCATACATTTTTCACTGATACTCAACTCCTACCAAAGCCCATTTTGCACTGCCACCGCTCCTGCTTCGCACTACAACGGCTTGTCTGCCGCGATCTGAAGTAACTTTGGTAACAATCATTTGTTAGGAAAGCTCTGGGCTGATACAGGCATAATACCCTGGCGATTCGACAAGTGGCCAACGGTTGATGAACGGTTGCAACGTTCATCCTTAATCACAACTAGTCAAGGTGGTTTCAAAAGACACCGGACGCGATACAGCAGCGAAGACGTAGCTATCCGATGTACGACCCGTACTATTGTACGACGACGTAAAAGGACAGTCTTGACAACAGCTACCTGAACCCCTTTGATGAAGCTATAAGATGTTTTCGATGAATGTCCCGCTTGCAAGAGCATACGGGCTAAGTATGATGGTGACCTAGTCTTTTAGGGGCGCAGCATGCGCACCATTATGACTGAGGCGCCCCCTGGCATTGGCCAGGTACCTCTCGGAAATTTGGGAGGCCAGGCACGTCGCGCTGAGGCGCTTCGCCCTAAAGCGGGCGAGGGAGAATGATGATGACCTCCCGCGTACCCGCATCAATACCAATACAACGTCCATGGCACCCCCGGCTTTTACGGACACACCCGCACTTGTATGCGGAACTAGTAACTATAAGAACCATTCAAGAGATATGTGTGTGTTACATGGTTGGGGGGTGCGTGACCCCATACCTGTAAAATGAGCCGAAGGCCCAAGGGCAAATACTACAACGCCTAAAAGCCACGGAGAAAAGGAAACACCGCACATCAGCCCAGACTAGCGTCCAAAAGGGGGTAACTGAGTTTCGGTGAGCCCACATACGTTCGAACATCCTCGCCAGACGTGCTGGCTCCCATTTCATGGCCTCCAACATATATAACTGCTCTTGCACGTGTTGCAACGGTAGAGTTATATATAGCCCTCGTGCTGATGCTGTCATGTGCGCATATCGTCCTCTGCTTGCTGTTCAACACATATGCCTGAGGGATACTCTGCTGAGTGATACTTTCTTGCCACCCTGCCATAAGCGCACAACTGAGGATTCATTATTTTTAAGATACGTAAGTCTTCCTAGTGGGAATCGTTAGACGAGGTATGTAGGAGGTGTGATTGCTGCCTGTCTCAAGAGAGCACCCGCGGAGTTGGGCCGATACCTGAGCTGCGCTTACGACATCAGTACACCGTACCGTCCTGTTACAGATTTGTACAAAAAAGTACGAAGTACGATGATGATGTACCTGCCATTCGGCAAAGTCTCCACCTCAACGAAATAATACACAACCAAACATGCACGGCCATTTAATGATAGCGCGTACAACACACAGCATGAACATGCCGATTGGACATATGTCTATAGCATTGTACAAAGATATTTGATGCCCAAATCCTATCTAAACGCAGTTAAGACGCCAGTGAGGTAACTTAACCTGTATGTGCGAAGGCGTACTGCACCTCAACATCATATATCGAAACATGCATAATCTAAACGTTTCACACACCTGCTCGTGGGACCCAAACAAAACCTCAATTACATCACAGACTTGCTGCTTATGTCCGAAAAATTTAGCTTGCTTGCTTGATGCCTGGCTACACGCGCGCCCATCTTCTCCCCCCGAATTGTTCCCTCGCTTCCCATCTGCCAAGCAGCTCGGCGGAACGACTTGCATGCTTTTCAGTGTCCAGCGGACACGCAACTCAGCAAGGCTGGACACGTCGTGCGGCTCAGCGAGCTCTGAACGCGAATGACTTGTGTCCCAAACAGCACAGTTTCAACCTAACCAAAAACAATCACCAACAAAAGCATGTACGTTTGGCCCTCCGCCAGATGGAAATGCGCACGGGTCATGCGAACCCGTCTTTATATATAAGACAGGAAAAATGCTACAAAGAGTACAAATAAAGAGATCGATGTGGGGCCCCCACGACGCAGTAACCCTACCCTCAAGAAAACACACGACTTCTCACCGACCTCGAAATGCCTTGCCCTAAAAAGCAGTAGCTCGTTCTGACTACCGAAAAACCGTACATTAGTTCCTGCCGTACAGTACAGCTGCAGGCCGTTACTGCACTTGTCCGAAAGAAGGGAAAACAATCCATGACCATACAACGAGAGCCGTTTTGCGCAATCAAAAAGGCGTCATCAACCAAATTTCACCGACGCATCCTGATCCAGCGGCACGGTAGATTCTTGTCAAAATTCACAGAAAGAAGTCGATGCAACAACCAAATGACCGGCAAACCATCAAAACACTTGCATCCATCTACATATATCTGCAGCTCATTCATGCCAAGACAGCTAACTGGAAGACAGTGCTGCGTCAAGGGCCTAGCCCGCCAATAGCCAACCATTCCTCCCGCCCGTCTACCTAAAAACTCCCCTCGAGTATCCTGTCATTCTTTACGTTTTCCGCGCCTCAAAAAATATCAAACCTTCTCATCCAGACGCCCAACAGCTGCTTTCATCCAAAAATGATTAATTCAGGCCGTACAGCTATTGCTGTTGGCATTCCAAGCAACAGGTAACGTGCGGCTTTACGTCAGGAGAGGACGCCGCCGCGTCTAATCCACATACAACTCCTGTACCCTCCACCGGGCTTGACGGTAGCGGCGGCGGCGCCACTTCCGTTGCCGCAAAATGCTCCAGGAAGACTTCTCTTAGCTGTGCCGGTCGAACCTGGGTGTACGTGGCGCAGGGCTGACCCATGGGTCGAACTCGGAGAGCCGCACCAGCAGAGCACTTGCCGACACACTTGCAAGGCACGACTTCGATGTTGGGGTTCCCATCGGACAGCGCAGAAACGGCGCGAAGCACTTCGGCGCCGCCCTTACGTTGGCACCTACATAGCGATGTGGGTCAGTCGCAGAAGTTATTCAATTGCAAACATGGTCGGGTCATCCAAATAAGTGAGGAGTTGAGAGGTTGAAGTCGCTAAAAAAAGGAACAACGTGAGCAGATTGCAAACATTTTATGAACAACAGTTAGCAGCAAGGGAAAAAACAAAAAGACAAATTGGAGGCTCATTGTAAGACTCACTTGCTTCCGGTGCAAACCATGACGCGTCCTCCAGCGCCGTCAAACTTTGCTAAACGAAACTCATCCTCGTCCCAGCACCAACCCTCCTGCGGAGGTGGCACCTGCAGCTCCACCTCTCCAGCCAGACTCGAAACCACAATACTTGTAGCAGTGCTGCTGGCCGCAAGCTGGTCGGCAACCATGCCAGGTATCGCAGGTGGAGTTGATTTTGAAACCGGGTCCGATAGTTCTGCTTGTGACTGACGCGGTGAGGTGGCCGAAAGGGCCCGACGGAAACAGAGCGCTGCTGCCGAACGTGTTTCACAAAGCTCCTCGTCCGAGTCAGATGAGGAGCTATCCGAGTCCTTGATATCTTGCAAGATGAGGAGAGCTGCCCGCTGACTTTTGAGACGGGAATTAAGGATGCGAAGCTCTTGAAGCAGCTCCGAAAGAACGGGAGCTTCGACCTCGGCACGCGTGAGAGCAGACAGCCGCTTTTCCAAGACCTTGCGGTGGGATTTCAGGACTTTGGCGAGCTTTTTGCGCTCCTTGCCTAGGGAGGAAGAGCAGAGGACGGTAGACGGACCCGCGGGAGGCCTTAAGGACTCGCACGCATCGACTCGGCCCGAGCCGACAGCTGTCGAGTTGCGAGAGGCATGCGGAGGTCCAACACCTGCAATACCCAAATAGAAAGATAGTTAAGAGTGTTAAGTTCACGTCGTCGGGCCATGAAACATGTTTTTGCGACATAATGAGGAATCACATGCTATACGAAAAATGGGAGACCGAAACAAGATAATTGCTGCTCACATAGTACGGGCACGGCTTTAAAGTATATGCCCACCACTTTTACGCACGGATGCTCACCAAAAGTCCTGTGGATGGAGTGACTCCCGACCACGCGCCTGAGGTTATCGCAGCGGCCCGAAGTTGAAGGTGTATCACTATGAGAAATAAGCCTTCGGCTAAAAGTCAAGGACATGATTACAGATGCTAGTGCAAGAAATAATGCTAAAGGGACCGGACTGAAGAGACCACAAATTTTCTTATTTGTTCACCGATCGACCCTACTTGATTGTTATTTTAATACTCTTATACAGCTCGAAGTAGTGTAACACTCCCCGGGCACACGTGAGCATTAAAGGAGCGGGTGCCAGGCATGAGCATGGCACACGCCTGGCTTCGGAGCGCTCTGCTATGACACACGCCCGAGGTTGCATAGCCATGTCGTTAATGACTCATAGAATGATTACTGAAAGCCATATTCTTTAATATCATCCCCAAAAGGACTAACCTCATTTGAGCTGCTCGCACATTAGTACGGGGTTTTTGTCTTGCCGGCCAGTTATGTTGGCTATAGGTTGGATACACTTTTGAAAAGTAATATCCTTGAAAATTAATCTTTAAAAAAAACTGGCTGGACACCCATAATTGCATATTTTTGAACCTTTAATAAGGAAATAACCTGACTCAACCGTCGGTATACGGTATGAGTGGCCAGGATTAGCTAACGCTTTCGGTCAATGTACTACCTGATTTACGATGCAAAAAAACTGCACTTGGGAAAGAGGGAGTAGAAAAACCTGAAGTTGGGAGAGAGGATGTAAGGCACATCGGACACCCTTAGTCCTGGGCGAAGCTATCGGTAACCAAAGAGCAAATAATGGAGATACCCCTGCCGCGACGCACAGCTGCGTCCACAACTTCAGATCGCTCACGGTAACTTTTGTGGTGCCGGAAAGTCGAGGATAAAAATTGCTCCCCAACGCGTGGCGTGCATTTGCTCAGGATAATCACGCTCCTATGAACGTGAGATCGCCAGCTGTGGCTTTTGAATTTTGTGCCTGCTTGCTTCTGGCCTATTCCCATGTAGCATCCAGCCAATTCCGTAAATCTACGGTCCTCTGCAAAGACGGTCCTGCAAGGAGCCCGACGTAACAGCGTCAAACCTAACTATGCATATGTATATGCACGCAAGCTTCCCTGCTTTTCCTATCCTAGTCGTGGCTAATGTTCATAAGAAGCTCCATACCAGCAGAGCAGCCCAGCCCGACAAGGGAAGGGGTCAATTTCTGCCATGCTGGCCCTACTTCACATACATACCTGAAACAGCGATAATTCGCCTGTTTAGATATTAAAATAAGGATTCTGTAAGCGAGCGCATGGTGAAGCCATCTTCTGTTCAAAGTGATTTAAATCGCACAAGTAGCGATCCACCATTCACCATTAGCTGCCACCCATGTCAACAGTTCCCGAGGGTGGGATTGCCAACCAATGGTTCTGTCTGCGTGAATCAACACGGACATCTACTTCAGTTCCACTGGCCTCCTTCAGGGCTACAGCCACGGTATCGACGATTTCCCTTTGTCATTCACACGGGCAAAATGTCCAAGCCCAAAATATTGCCCCCGCTGTTTATTCAGTGCACCAAATCTAATCACACCGAACACAGTCGCGAGAACCGTAGTCGCCGGACCTGATTCTCAATCTTCTCAGCGGTAGTGTTAAATAGAAGCATGATCATCTTCGATGTACATATATGTACCTCCCCATGACCTGTTTCGTGCTTAAATGCAAATGGCAATATCGCGTGCTAGTCAACTTGATCCTGAGTCCAAGGCCTGCTGTGGCCGCACATCTTGTTATTCTGTGGAGTTTAGTATGCGGGCCGTTTAGGCTCATTGCCCACACTCAGCCAACGAGTATCATACCCAGACAACCGACTGTACAATTTTTAGCAATATTGTGACCGACGAAATCACTGCAGTAGACTAAAAACAATCAGCCAATATCCAATACCTGTATCAGGCTACCAGTGTTGGCACAACATGACAGGTCCTGGACAGTGTAGGATAGAAGTTTGCCAAAGTATTCAATGCAGTAGAAGCAGTAAAACTTACATGTATAAGAAATTTGATGCAGATTCTTTATGCTTTTAAGGATTGAAGTCGCTTGTCACGGCCATTCCCGCGCGGTTGTCGTGCCGCTCCGAAACGTCCGATGAAAGGCTGGTAAGCGAAGCAGGAAAAACGATATTGGCGAGTTGTGGTATTTACTTCACGTATAATGAACCTCTCACTTAATTTGATAACTTTGTTTCTTGTGGTGAATGGTGGTGTAAGGAAGTGTCGCGTCGCTCGTCATAACTGGTTATAATGGCTTCCTTCGGACACGATAATTCTGATCTTGGGATTGCGTTCCGCACAAGATCCAACACAGGGCCTTTACCTTTACAAAAGTCAGCTGCTGGTGTCGGTGCATTTCGTGGGACTGTCGCGCTTCACGGTCCTATGACGACAGGTTTGTGGACGCGTCACCACAAGTCTCACACCGCAGAATCTAATAATCATCTCGTTACACTCTTAATATTGAATTAAATCCAATTACTAACAATTTGCAGGTCCTCATGCCGTTCCAGCTCCTTCGACAACCCAGCTCCCTCCACAACCACCACTCGTACCGGCGTTGCCAGCCCCAGCCCCAGCTCCTCCGAACCTACCTGATACTTTCAACTCTTTGCCCGCACCTCCTGAAACCGTGCCGATCGCTCCATCGGCCCTAACGCCATCACAACGTGGAGAGCTCGAGCTCGCACGAACGCGCGCGGAGCGCGCCGCAGCGGGCCGCTCGCGACTGCCTGCACCGCCGTTGCCATCACCGCCATGTGGCGGGAACAACGTTGGCGGCGGCGGCTTCGCCGCCGCCGCTGCCGGCCCCACCCTGGCAGCTGGCTTAGCTGGTGGTGGCAGCGCTAAGCGGCACCGTGGCGGGTCGGTTCCCGACTCGTCCGACGACGATGGTGGTGATCACTCCGATGGCGAACTGGAGCTGGCAAGGCTTAGTCCCGAGGACCAGGAGCGAGTATTGAAGGCGCGCCTGGCGTCGGGCGGTGGAACCGGAGGCAGCGACAGAGACGCTCGGCGACTCAAGAGGTAGATGGGTCCACTAACACCTTGGGGGGATGCACAGCCGCATCAAGCAGCCCTGTATGTATGTCTCTGATTTCCTCCAAGCTTTGTTCGGCGTCCCCATGTATGTATGTATGTACGTGTGTGTATGTTGTGTATGTATGTGCGTATGTATCTATGTATGTTGTGCATGTCTGCATGTATGTAGTGCTGGCCTCGATTTGGTGACGAGGCTCGAGCTGGCTTTGGAGTGTTGTGCCTTGTGCGGGGTTACGCGATTTGCTAGGTTTGCGTGTCTTCAAATCCCTTTTTAGGGTTTTAGCGGTTTTTAGCGGATTTTCCTCCGCGTATGTCCACCGACCTGTCTATGTACCTATCCTTCGTTTCTGGCTTTCGTCCTCCTACCAGCTACGAACCCCAGCCGATACTTGTCCATAAATCATCTGTCCTTCTGTCTACTACCACCACCACCACCACCACCTCCTCCATCTGTCTTGAGAAGTTTTTTCTCTTTTCCAAGACAACCCCCCATTTGCTCTGCCCCCTGCTCCCCGCGCACGTCTCGCACGCGCACGGCAGGTTGCTCCGGAACCGCGTGTCAGCACAGCAGGCTCGGGAGCGCAAGAAGCAGTACGTCTCCTCCCTGGAGGAGCAGATCCGCGAACAGCAGACCCACATCGGACTGCTGGAGAAGCGTCTAGAAGCTGTGGAAGCCCAGAATGAAGCGCTCCGAAACATCATCATGACCATGAGGGGCTTCGCGACGGAGAATCCGCCGCAGCGGCCCACTGCCGCCGGCGGCGGTGGCGGCGGTGCAGCCGCCGCAGCGCCTCATCCTGCTTCAGCTCAGCCTCATAGCGGGCTGCCGCGACAAGGAGCTCCACTGGGAGCAGCAGCAGGAGCACCCGGGGGCCGAGGTGGGACTCCAGGGGGGGCTCGGATGGCGGTCTACGCTAACTGCCAACCGCTGCGGCCGCCACCACAGCCCCCGTTGCAACCCGATCAAGTGGTTCCGGAGCTGCCCCCCGGCCACCATCATTTCCCCCCCCTGTCGTACGACCAAGGTGAGCAGGAGGTGCCCCCCGCGAGTCGTGGCGTGGAGCAGCAGCAGCAGCAGCATTTGAGAATGGAAGAGGAGGTGCAGGAGGTGCAGGAGGTGCCCCGGCAACATGGATGTGAGGAGTTGACGGTACGGCACTCACGAGCGCGGCCAATGGCGGCGCCGGAGCTGCCGAATGACACGTCTACGGCGGCAACGGCAGCGTCGCCGCTAAGAGATGGCGTACTGCCGTACCATGCTGGCGGCTGCCTAACCCACGCGGCACCGTTACCGCCGGCTGCAGACGAGCTCCTAGATCGCAGCGGAGACGCCGCCGGAAGCAGCTGCGTCGGCGGCGGTGGCGGCGGCGGCGGCGGCGGCGGTGGGACTACGCCGGGCGCTGCAGGCGGGTACACGGCTCCAGTGAACCACGGGTCATCCATTTCCGCCGCCGAGTTGCAATACCCTACACCCATGGTAAACCAGCCGCCAGCGAACCAGCTAGGGGCGGAGGCGCGTACGATCCTATCGTACGGCTTGTCATACGGCCTATCATACGGAGATGGCGGCGGTGTGGCACCTATTGGCATGGAGGGTAAGCTCCTTCGGATCAGGGACGAAGACATAAATAGAATTGAAAATCGCCCTCGCCCTCGCCCTTTGGGGTGAGCGGGGCTTTGACGCTGCGATGGTTGTCACGGCGTTGGTTTCGTCTTTCTGCCGTTGGTTTCGGGGCGCCTTGCTGGTGATGCTGAATTGGCAGTTAAGGATTTCAGCGCTTGGGAATAGCTGCGTGTGTCCGCGATCATTCTTCACATGCTTTAGGTTGGACCCACCAGTATAATGCGTTAGCTGGCCTCCTGCCCGCGGCGAAGGTCTTTAAAATGCTTCTCAACAAAAAGCCCCGACCCGGCCCGCGTACGCATCCCTCCTCCCCGTTAACCGCAGTGCCTGTTTGTGACGACGTTGGATTCTAACTACCAACTACCAACGAACGCGGCTCGCGGGACTCGGCGTGTCGCGATCCGCAGCCGCGCATTGACGCGCCACTTCCGATGTTTTTGGATCCTGGTGAGGCCCTTCAATCCAGATCCAGATTCTGGTCCGCACCCGACTCAGGCGGCGACGGACATGTTTATCCGCAATCCGCCGCCAGCAGCAGCGCTGCGCATGTGATCCAGCGCTTCCTTCTATTCCTCGTGGCTGAGCCAATGTCAGCTGAACCCCTTCTCGTGCAGTGCTCCGTTTCCGGCGTATTGGACTGCTAGCAATGCGCTTTTTGCTGGCATCCACACCTGTGCCATAAAATTGACGAAGTCACTAAGTCCCAACCGCACTTGTGTACTGGAGTACCTGAAGAAAAATTGGTAAAAATTGAAACATTTTTTGTTCTTATCTTTTGTCATCTGCTGGTTCTCTGCCTGTCTGTCTGTCTGTCTGTCTATCTGTCGTCAGTCTGTTTTCCTGTCTGTTTACTCTTCTGTTTCCCAATATGTCATCATGAACGAGTCACGGTAGGGTACACTACGGTACAGTGGGCCGTTACGGTACGATTTAATATGTATATTTCTTTGGCGGTGACAGCTAGCATAGGTCCCCTCCTCCTTCCACGGCATATGAGCGCACTTCCATGGGTTGTTTGCCTGCTAGAGAAGCACATATAACGGCTGTCCTGGGCCAGGTCAGCAGTGGAAATTCGTATCAGCAGTTAGCTGTTAGCTGTTAGCAAGTCGTGTCTGCCGTACTTCCGTACTGGGAAGCTAGAAAAAGCTCTAAAGAGCAAACGCCAATCGCTGGTGGGATCTACGCAATTGTGTGGTATGGGGTGGTATGGCGAAATGCGACGGTGTGAGAGCGTGGTGTGGAGCGACCCCTGGGACAGAGCCCGGAGGAGAAGGTCGAACCCAACATCCCGCGTGGAGGACGTTCTGAACGTTCTCAGAGGGAAGTGAGAGCGCGGGTGAGCAGGAGGTGGGGGGGAAGTGAGAGGCAGGCAGGGAGGGGTGGAGGGAGAATGAAGGGGGAAGAGACAGAGAGACAGAGAGAGAGAGAGAGGCAGAGAGAGAGAACGCTGTGAGGAGGGGGAGGAGGCGAGGGAAGAGCGGGCTGGAAAGAAGGCGGGCAAACCAAAACCCAATGTCACGGATTGTGTAGTCGCACGGCAGCCGGGTTGCGCTGCTAGCAGCGGGGAGATGTGCCCAGGGAGTGTGCGGTCCTCCACTTGACCATGGACCCCGCTGTTAGTTTCCCTCATTCCTCCGCCACATGAACCCTCTTGCTGACGATGCACGGTTTCCCGCGCATTGTAACTGAAAACTGAATGTCGTACATCGGAACGGGCAGCTCACCCATTCCTTGGCGACACGTGTTGAACTTTGGCCTGGGTTCTGTGCGTGTGCGTGTGCGTGTACATGTGTTTGTACATATGTATGTATGTCAGCGCAAAACATGCGTCGTATCTGTAAGGAAGAGGACGCATGTTTGTACGTGTCTGTATGTGTACGAATGGCTAATTTGCTGTGGTGTACACTATGTACGACGGACATGTACGGCAGGTGGGCTTCATTAAAGAGGGCTGGTAGCCCAGCTGGCTGCTCGTGGGAAGGGAGGAAGCGTGTCGCGTCATACGACTGTAGCATCGACAAAACACGTGCGTACGGTAAAATGGACGTGACGCTGAAGTGTCGTGATAAGCGAAAGCGAATCAGGAGAAGTTGGCCGTCGCGTTTTGGAAGCTTCAGGGGCATTTGTGTGCTCCTACCCGAGAATCCTGAGTCCCGGAGTTCTGACGTGGCTCGGTTGGGCTCGTGGCTAGTGCGAGACTACTGCTCATTTGTGCTGTGTATTCTTTTGAGTGGCGTCATCGATGGAGCGGCATTTTGTTGTGTCTTCCTTTCTATAGGATTGTCTTTTTTGTATGGAGTGGTCGGCTAGGGTAGTAGGGATGGCGCCTAGGGCCATGCCTGTGTCCTTGATTGGTGTGGTGCCAGGTGCAGAGCGGGCGGGTTTACCATTGCGTGCCTGGCTGCTTTGAAATGGCAGCAAGTGCTGCGGTGTGGGTGCGTGGTGGGTGCGTGGTTTTTTGAGTTGGCCTCCAGTGTTGAGATAGCGGCAGAGATGGAGGTAACACTCAACCTGAATCCAAGTTCCCGGTTGACAAGGTGTAGGAGCATATTGTGAAAATCACGAATGAAACCCAATTTGGGAAGGGGCACTTCCGAGCTCCAAGTAGAGGATCTATGGATATTTTTCGTTATTGGTGAGCACAAAGCATTGATGAGTGACTGGAACGGATATTCCGCCGGATTCGACCCGTCTTCGGCTTCCGCACCGTGTTCAGTTCCTGCATGATTCGCCGTGTCTCCAGCTTCCCTCCTGACTTTTCTTGCCTTCGCCTTGTATTTGCGGGATTATCAAGGACTGAGGAAGGCCCTCGATTTAAGGGCAAAAGCTACGTCAGCGTAAAGTATGCACTAAGTAATGGAGCATACTCTAGCACACCACCACCAGCTGTACACCAGCTGTTTCTGTTAAAACTTCTGCTCTGAATCAAGTGACGCCTGCAACAGGTAAATCGTATTGCGCCCGCTTCAGCAGACACAGTAATTAGATTTCGCGAAAACTTTGCAAACATAATTTGTTGCAAGGCATGAGGGCGATTGGGATCGCACGGAGCAGTGAGGCTTCGACCTAGCTAGAACTACAATTGCTAATATCTTGGAAACATTTGCATCCAGTACAGCAGGAGTTGCAAGGTGCTGTTACAAAACGTGTACCAGCATGAGAATCACAGCAAATCCCCGCCCGCCACGCATCTCGCATCGTTCAGGCCATGTATCCGAAAGCTACAACGTCTGCAACCCTCAAACAAGCTTCGGTGCGGATGAAAGGGTCTGAAAAGTTTGAAATTTTTGGAGTATCCCTCGCCCTTGCCTCGTATGCAAGGTGGCGCTTTAGGAGTACCCTGTTGTTTTCCACTATCTGTTGACACGACTCCCAAGCCACCTCAAAGCAAGCCCAAAACCTTTAATTATTTCTTGTTTGATTACACCTGCAAGCAGCCATAGTGAAATTACCAGCATATAGCTGTACACGGTGCAGTTTTCATGCACAGAAAGTTAGGTGCCGTACGGCGTTGTGAAGGGAGGTTTCCTTGAAAGGCATCTATGCTGAATACCATAAGATTGAAACGTTATTAGATATGAGAATCAAACGGGTGCGCGTGCGGCCCTTCGCAGCGCACCCTTCACAGGCATGAAAAGTCGTTGCCGCCGCCCCGACGGGGCGACTGAAAGCGTTTGGAGGCCATTTCGTCTCCTAGCATTCTCTGCCACGATAGCAGCTGCGGGTCTTGCGGGTCTCGGTCTCACTCTTGGAGTCGTGGGCAAGAGTCGAAGGTAAGGTCAACTCCAACGGCGTTTCCCTTGTAAATGCAATATTTCAGTACAAACATTCTTGTATTATGGGTGCATAGTGATGATGTTTGATTCTTTTTGGCGCAGGCGCGCACGCCAGGGTGCGGGTAAGATAACGCTATGCACCGGCGTTGCTGACAGTGGGCTTATCCCAACTGGTCATGTTCAGGTGTGCGCTATAGTCTTTATATATTTCGTTCTGCTGCTTGTCCACTCGAGGAGGTTTGTCGCAGTAAAGCGTCGGCTTGGTTTGTCATATCCGCAGGATGGGGCTCTCCAGGAGGGGGATTCAGCATGTGCGTCATGGGCGATCCAGGTATATCAGCCTTTGGGCTTGCCGTGCTTTGGCACGGTGACCGAGCCAACAGCCCTAGGCTGTACGCCTGAGGAGCTGTCCCCAAAGGTAGGGAGAGTTGTTATCTGGAAACGTATATAGGCAGCTTGTTGTGATGCTAAGTAGTTGAGTCTTTAAGGGATGGAATCCTGACTTTGTCCTAACATCTGTGCAACTATTACGTGCCCTTTATTGATGACCCTGTAGTCGCATGCGAAGGATGAGCGGAGTGGGCTTCATGACTGTCAGGTGGCTGACTATGATCACAGCGACACGTGCGACTCCGACACGATCTTTCCATCAGCATCTTGCCTTGCGGTTTTGCTAACTCCCAGCGCGGGTATCTCGCAGCTCTACGAGGAATCATTTAATCTAGTTGGATCTGCTCGTCTGGGTTTGGTTCAGCCCGCCGAGACACGGGCCGCAACTGGGCCGGTCAGTCCATCTTGTAATCTTCCCCAGGAGCCTTGCCTTGCTTCTGCAAACGTTCTTAATCCGCCGATCCCTGACAGCTTCACATCAGTATTACCTCTGAAGGTTCGTAGGCCGCAGAGCTCCTCTATGCTCAGTGTACTGCGCAGCACGGAGAGCTGGGCATCGATGGATATGAGTCTGGCTGGCCTTTCGTTACCCCTTGACGAGCTTCCCTCTGGCAGCGATCAGCCACACGAAGATGACGTTGGTTTGGTTCGCGAGGTAGACGTTTTCAGCTGCAATCTCGACGAGTTTGAGGTCTGCAGTGGGATGAATGTCGAGGCAAACGTTTGCAACCGCCGAAGCAGCAGCAGCGATAGAATACGTTCCGGCCCAATTTCTAGTGACCGTATCGTTGAGATGGTTCAGGGACTCGATGCCTTGTCAGGTGGTAACGGCAGCCAGCGGCGGGATTCTTTGGACGATAATGTCCTAGGGTCGCTCAGCCTTTCTTTGGCTACTTCCGAGAGCTCCTATGAGGGTTGCGACATCACGGTGACGGTCACTATGGGTAACCCACTTTTCGCAAAGGACAGCCTTAACCCCACCGACGACAGCGGCGTTGCCGCCGCCACCGGCGGGGCCAGGGGTCAAAGAGAGGCGGATGGCCTGGAACTTAACCCGTATTGCCACGTCGGCCACGGTGCAGTGAAGGAGGACGACCGCCTGAATGAAAAGCGTCAACCACGGCCTCAGCGAGGACTGCCTGTCATCGGCAGTTCCGCTGACACTTCCACTGCCTTTATGACTACCTCCCTGGACAATCCTAGCTTCACAGAAGCCGCCACCACCGCTGTGTATAACCCGTGCTTTTCCACATCCGAAGAATGGGGAGGTGCCGTGCCTACATTGCTGCACGGGAACCCTGCCGCTGCTGCGGCAGCGGCAGGGGCGTCGTATGCTCGGCCCACGGCGGTGGTGCTATGGCACCCGCGCAATCCATTGGCCGCAGGTGCAGCAGCGGAAGTTGAAGAGGTGGATGTGGAAAGTCTGTGGGGGACGCCATCGAGTAATTCGAGCCGTAAAGCTGTCCCTTCGGTGGCGATGTCAACGGCGGCTGTTGCAGGTCTAGGGTCGGCTGTACCCACGACAGATAGGGGCCGAGGGGAACGGACGCGGCAAGATCCGACCATGAGCATCTCTGGCTGCGTCGTCACGTATAATCAGCAACACGAGGGATACGGACGGTACCAGCACGAGTTTAAGCACCAGCGTCAGCAGAAGGGCGAGCCGGAGAAGCTTGATGGAACGGGATGCCAGTCTGCAGAGGAGGAAGACGCGACAGCAGTAGGAGCGATTACGGAAGCAGGAGGCAAAGAAGATGGGTTGAAGGCGGCAGCAGCCGCATCTGCCAATGTGCAGGAGGATGGGGTGATGGCACCGGTAACACCCGCGAAGCCGCCACCGCCGCCGGTTCTACCGCTGTCACGTACGAGCCAAACTCTTGACTCAACAACTGCCACTTCACCTGTGTCGGAGGTGCGGCCACTAGCCCTGGAAGCCGGCCTCGGCCCCCCACACCTTGCTATGACTGTCTCCGTACCACCCTCAACAGCGTCCGACGTCTATGTTGAGGATTTCAACCCCGCGGCTAGCACCGCAGCCCCTATCGCTTTCGGGACAATCGCTGCGGCACATTCTACCGACACTGTTGTAGCCCGGGCCGCGCAGAGGGAATTTAGGCCCCTTTGCTTCACTGCGGAAGAGTCCTGCTCGCATCTTTCATGTCCTCTTACCTGCGCTGCGGCTCCTCTTGCTCACGTGGCGTCAATGGGGGCCTTGCAAGCACAACCGCAAGCACAACCGCAGGCCGAGCTGCCGCCGAAACAGCTGTCGCATGTGCCACCACCGCAGAAGCAGCTGCAGCCGGATCCATCTCCTGGCGGCAGCAGCAGCAGCTCTATCATGCGACCGTCTGCTGCAACAGGGCGAGGTACCAGTGCCACCACCTCAACCCGGAGCGGAGAACCGAAGGGCAGCTACAAAGGGCTGTGTATCGTTCCCTCCATCTCCACCTCCATGGCCCCGTCCTCCACCTCCCCTTCCGGGGGGCCCTCCGCAAGACGGGCGCTACCATCTTGTCAGCGTTCGACGACATGCAGCGCCTCCACCATGACTGATCTTAATCCCCTTGGGGCTGGGTTGGGCTCCGCCACTGCCACCGCCACCGCCGCTGCAGATATGGATACAGTTACCATGGCAAGCACGGGTAAACGCGACGTGACTGCAGGGAAGAACAACGGGCGATCTCGGCTATCGCAGCGCGGGTTGCAGCCAATATCAGCAGAGCAACAGACGGCTTCGGAGTGGGGGGCTGACGGAGCGGCTACAGTGGCGTTTGGTGGCACCGTCGGTCTGGCACAGCCGCAGAACCGCCATTACCACGATCGACATGGCAGATTTTCGGCGGGGGGGGGGAGGCCCTTGCCACATGTATCAGGTCATACCGCAGATGCGCAACTGCTTCCGCCGCCGCCGCAGCGGCCACCCTTCCGCCCAGCATCTAAGCATGTCAGGGAGCTCTGTTCGCCTGCACAAGGTGGAAGTGGTGCTGGTGGTGGCGGCGGCGAGGCGGTAGCGGCAGCAGCGCAAATGACCCGCGCGTCGGCTTCTTGTCGCCGTACATCCGCTGAATGGATGTCCGACATGCCGGGCTTTATGCGCCCCACTCAGGCGTCCTTGGCTGCGGCGGCGGCGGCGCTGGAGACTGGCGGTCCGCCCGGTTCTCATGCGGCAGGTGGTGGTGTGCGGGGAGGCGGCGAGCGGGGAAGGCGGAGTGATAAGGCCGGGGCGCGGGACAAGAGGCCGTGCTGGCGGTGAATGTGTTGCGGGATGGGGTTGGCAACGGCATTGGCAAAGGGGTGAGGGTGAGGGTGATGAAAGTATCCCGCCGGTGGAGGATGTCTTCTTGGAGGGGATTGTTGGGTGGCGTGTGTCGTTGAGGGATGTCACATTGCTTGGCTTTAGCTGCAGCTGTGCGTGTGGGGAGGGTGATGGCGGTGCATTGCCGCGTACGCGTGTCGTAACCTCAGGTGCCGGGACCTTGTTCGCAATTTTGACAAGTGCGAACCGTTGATGGCTTCGTCCATTGGGGTTTGGTTCAGTTTGCCGTTGAGTCTGGAATGTTGAGAAGTAGCGCCGTGTTACGAGCAGCTATGTCGCTTTAGGAGGACATGGGACCGGCAACAGCATTACCTATGGAAACGATCCCTGCCGACACATATGTCCCGATATGTGGGTCCTGTTACAGGTGGTGCATCGGAAGTGGTGTTCCATGCAGGTTGTACACCGCGTCGTGCCTAGTGGCACGACAGCCAGCTGCAGCGCTCTTATGGCTGGCTTAAGAGCATCATTGCAGGGGTTTGGGAGGTAGATCAAAGAGGGGGCAGAGTGTGTGCGTGTGTGTACGCGAGTCTCGAAAATGTGACAATTGTTGAATGGACTAGCATTAGCGGTAGTGACAGCTGTAGTAGGGCTGAGTGGCTGGATGCTGTGGTCAGTGGGAAACGGCCTTGTTGGGAAGGGTCAGAAGCTGACGGATGCAACATGTCTTCGCCTTTTACGGCAGGTTGATGTTTTACTAAACGCGTTTGCAGGTGGTTACGGCTGTTGGGGTGGTTATTGTTGTTCTTGCGGACCGGCGCGGGAAGGCCCCGAGGACATGGTTAGGACCTAAGTCGAGGGTGCTCGAGGAAGGGTGTGAATTAAAATCCCAAAGACGTTGTGCGCAGGACGGTTAATCAAGTTTCAAGGTGGCGATGCGGATTTGGAATCTTGTAACGAGAAATTCCCTAATGTACTAAAGCTGGGTGGGTTGACCTAATGACGGAGCCAGCGCAAAGGGAGGGCCAGGAGGGGCCGGGAGGCTTCAGACTGGACAGCACTGTTTCGTATGGTGGCGTCGCGGTGAAGACGGATGTGAGCGAAGGGAATCCTCGGCCGTGTTTCTCAAATTGTGTTGTACGGTGATAGGTAGAACCATCGTCCAATCGCTATGTGCGTGCCCTGGTGGTGGTGGTCACGTAACCATCGCCTATGTGCGCATGTGTGTGTGAACTTATTTGCATACCTATGTTGAAAAGGTAACATCGCAGACACAAGTGTGGTTGTATTTGTGTGTGTAGAGGAAGGGTTCCACTTGGCGACCCGAAACAGCCCGCGTAAAGAGGGCTTGCTCGTTACTTTATTTGTGTCGCTTTAAAAGGCCGTAAATTCGCTGCCAGTCGATACTCTCCGTATGTAGTTGTGCATGCATGCCTGAAAACGAGTGTGGCATTGCATATTGTAGCCCGCTGCCATTTTAGTGAGTGCCCGAGGGTTGGGGACGGTGAAGAGGACGTGGGATGTGCGGAAAAAGGAACACATGGGAGATGGACAGAATGCCAAGCGGCAACCAGCTGAGGTTCTGGCGGTGATGGGGAGGTGTAGAGACTGCAAAATGACACGTTGACATGTTATGCCTCGAAGAACGTCTTGCCGTTTGCGATCTATGTGACGATAACAACGGCGTACCGTTCCCGGCGAAGTGGGTTTTTACTTGGTCAGCTTGCTTCGAGATTCGTAGACGCATGTGTGCTTATCCAACTTATCCAACTGAAAGGTTGCGTGTCGCGGCTGGCCTTATGTAAGCCACCAGTAGTGGTTTTATTTACAAAATGTTGTATCGGGATGTATTCTTTTGTGTATGCGAGCCACAAATGGTTTCTTCACGGCATGGCGTGCCTCGTGTGCTGTTCTGCAAGGTCGGAACGTAGGATTGGGCAAAGACGAGGTCTTTATGTACCTGTCCTTGAAGAAGAGTTCCATTTCCCGCATGCGCATGCTGGATGGAGAATGATAAATGGAGCGTTGCTGCATGTGTGACCAGTCAGACGGCAGGGTGACGTACAGTGTATGGACGTCGTACATCTTCTGACGGGAACACAAGGGCAATCCAACGTGTCACATCGCGAAGCTGCGGGTAGGCGGAGTCTTGGTACGCTTTGGCTCTTAACACCACCTCACTGCTATATTCGTTTGGGTTGAGCGTCCCGCTTGCCTGCCTGTCTGTTAATGAAAGCAAGATTTTTCTTGTGTGAGATATAGACACAAGAGACAGACAGGGTGGCGGCGACATGGTTACCTGGACGTTTTTGAATTTGTGGTACTCCCTTGTGTTTATGTGCGTGGCCTTTGTGTGTTTGAGGCCTTTATTATCTGATAGTTATTCCACTCCATGCGGAAAACCAGTCCGAAGTTGTTTCTGATTTTGGTTGCAGATCCATTGCCAATGTGGTCGAGTAGAGTAGTCATCTTGACGGATGTCGTAGTTGATGGGTGTTAGTCTGTGGGCGGCTCGTCCAGAGAAAGGACGAGCACTGGGGGCCCTGACCGGGCCGAAACGCAGCGGCAGGGGCGGGCGCGCGGCTGGGTCCATCTGTTGTGTTGTAACAGCTGTTGGATACATCCACGCTCGGTGATCAGGTCCCAAAGCACCAACAGCTAGAAACTTATGTGTATAAGATCGACATCCCTCAAGTACATATTACATGTCTACATTCACTTCAAGAACCTAGTAACAACGCGTCTTCGGCAAGACGAGAGTATCACCACTGTTGTGCGGCACTGCGTTACTGCTTAACCAGACGATAACCAAAAGCATCTGGCACGCAATACCCATGCATACCTTGTCGCACAATGCAACAATTCAATCTTTAGACGGTTGAGACCTCTTCGCAAACCGCGTGCTTTCTTCTCGGGCGTAAAATCCCGATTGTCATTAGAGCCACATTCAATACATTCCGGCTGTCACACAGCCTCTAAGTTCAATTCAAATACAAACTAACCCGGTCGGAACCCGAACCGGCGCTCATAAGTTGTAATACAGAGAGTGCGGGATGCAAGCGGGCGCAAAAGGAGGGGGCAGCCCGGAGCGCAAGGAGGCAGCATCGAGAGGGGGGGAGTACCAAGGCACACAATTGCCACCGTACGGAGCAGTATGTGGTCAAAGCTCAGCCAATGATCCTCCTCCCTGGAATACCTCTAGAAGTCGCATCAAACTTTCTGATGTAGTTATGTTTGTTTGTCTGTAAGCACTGTGCGCATGAGAGGCAACGATTTGGGCACAATGCCATGCGCCTACAGTGCACGCATGAAGGGGGGACAGTATACACAAAATGCAAACACACACATGCACGCACGCACGCACGCATAAACACACGCAGCAGCCGCATGGCTCCACCGCAAGCAAACGGCATTCGGTGTGCCTTATTAACAGAAGGAACATCGGTACATCAACACATCACACGTGCGTATAGTAGTAACACGACACGCAATCGCAACGCCACAGAATCCTCAGCGGTGAAGTAGGGCGCGCGCGACTTCGCAAGTCATGCAGCACAGCAACAACGTAATCACCATTAACATCAGCATCAGCATGGCGCATCATGGAGGCTATTGACCTCGCGCTCGGAAACCAAGGCGGGTTAATTCCATGAAAAGCCGTACGACACCAGTACGATAAGCTTCGGAGTGCCGTTTATAAGCAAAGCAGCGCTAGAACAAGCCACGAGGCAAAGCAAAGCAAACCAGCGCAAGAACGGTCAGAGAGGGTGGTGGACACGCAGACCGGAACAACCGCAGGCGGCATGATAGGGCCTCCCTCCCTCCTCCTAACGGCAAAGGGACAGGTAAGCGGAATTTGAGCGAGGGTTCGGTTCTCACGTGTGTGGTGGTCACTGGCAGGGATCGTAAGCCCGGCCGGGCCGGGGCGCTCGTACGGTAAAAAACATCGTACGAAAAGGCAGCATGCAGATTGTCTGTGAGGGGCAACGCACTACACACGCGCGGCAATGGCAGCAGCCCCACTCCATCGTGCCCACCTCTAATAGGCCATTCGTCAAGCCAATCCCATCCAATCCCATCCAGAGACGAACAACTACCCGGGATCAATTTGCATCCCACCTAACCGCAGACGGACAGCGCATGAGAGGAGATACCACAACCACGTGACCGTTAAAGCCCCCTTCTTCTAAATCCACCTCGTACTTGGTGCTAATAATAGACACGTTGGGTAACCCATCCAACCCCAATGTCCCACTTTTACTGTCACTATCTCTCTCCTTTGTCTTCAAAAGCTACGGCCGCTTAGCAGCAGCACACACTGCAGGATGACTCGGACGGTGCTCAGCCACCTCCTCCTCCCAGAGCTATGTATGTAGGGATATTTCCTGCCTTATGAATGAAATCTGCCAAAAATCTCCAACTGGCGCCTTGCCTTGACATTTGCCAAGCGGCCTCTGTGTTAGGAGTTGCCCCCAGGTGCTTCTCCCGCCTCTCTTCTGTTCCATTCCTCACCGACTTGATGTATCTGACGGAGAACACGGTAATCCATTTTCATCAAGAACCCCGAAACTAATAATATCCTTCACGACCTCCACATTGCATCACTTCAAGTCACATATATCATTTCATTCAGCGCGACAAGACCTCGTCCGGCCTCTTCTCCTCGTCCTCCACCCCCATGAGGCAATGAGAGTTGCCTAGTCGTCCCCAGCCTGGCGTCTGCGGGGCTGCGGCAGCTCCCGTCCAACGGTGAAATCCAAATCCTCCAACTCTTCGACCTCAAACTCAGCTCGAGGCTGCGCAGGCCGACTGGATGCCGTCGCCGTTTGTGGCGGTGCGATGCCGCCGGCACCAGAACCGGCTTCACCACTACCTGGCCGAGCACGCCTGCTTGGCGAGGTGGTGAACAGCGGTGGCGGCGGCACGATAGGGCCCAACGCGGGGCCCAGGAAGGGGCCCGGCGGCGATAGCATGGAGGACCCGGACTGGGGTGGCGGCATCGGCGGACGCTGCCGCCCGGCGGCCCGCGGCCGGCTTGGCGACCCGGCTCGCTGTTGTGGAGATGCTGCCGCCGGATCCGCCGCAGCCGCCGGTTGAGGTCGCTTGAACGACTGACCCATGGTCACATTGCCGGCGGCACCCATCGTCGCTGCACGGCCCAGGCTGGTCGTCGGCAAATCTGCCAGACCGATGGCTGCGCTTTCCTCGCTGGCGTCGCTGCCACGCCGCGCGGGTGCACCGGAGGAGGCGGCAGGCTGTTG
This sequence comes from Volvox carteri f. nagariensis, assembly GCF_000143455.1. Lineage (NCBI taxonomy): Eukaryota > Viridiplantae > Chlorophyta > Chlorophyceae > Chlamydomonadales > Volvocaceae > Volvox > Volvox carteri. The sequence continues at coordinate 2,222,281 of NW_003307547.1, read as the reverse complement.
TTGCGGTCGGGTGCTGGGCTGACGGCCCGCCAGCGTCATCCGCTCGTCTGTCGAGATCAAGCCCGTACGCATCCGCTCCATGAGCTGGTCCACGTAGGCCTTATTGGCGGCCTCCTCCTGCTGACGTCGCTCCAGCGCCGCTGTCGCCAGCTGTACGGCGTTACTCGGGTCGGTGCCCGGCGCCGGCGGCGGCAGGCCAAACTGTTCACCGGGCCGCTGCTGCGCTGCGGCGCGGCCGCGGCTGACGGCGCGGCTGGTGCGGCTGGGGCTCGCCGCACGGCTGGTGGCACGGCTTGCGCCGCGGCTGGGGCTGGCAGCACCTGCCATCCGGCGCGCCGCCACCGCAGCCTGCGCCGCCGCCAGCAACTCCTGCTGCCTCGCCAGCTGCGTCTGACGGCGCTCCAAATCGGGAGGCAGCTGAACCCGACGGCTGGGGCTCTGGCGGATTCCGGACGGCTGACCCGATGGCTGCGGGAGCAGCGCCTGATTGATGACTTGCAGCGCCGCCTCCGGCGTCAGCACCTGCGGCGGCGGCACCGCAGCCGCAGCCGCGGCGGCAGCCCGCTCCGCATTCGTGCCTGGTGTGCCCGGCGGCGCGATGCTGGCATTCCGTGACAGCCCCCGACGCCGAATCGGCGCTGGTACACCTGATGGAGGTGGTGGCAACCCAGTCAAGATGCTGGCGAGGCTCGACATGCGCGCCGGCCGCGCCGGCGACGGCGGCTCCGTACCCGTCAGCGGCTCGGAGAACGCCGCCGGCTCGCGCGAGGGCGGGGGCACGTAAACGGAGCTGCGGCCCACTGGTGGAGGCGGCGGCGGCGGCGGCGCCACCGTCTGGCTGGGACCGGCAGCGGCGGCGCCGCGGGGTAAATCCTCGTCCTCGTCGTACTCCTCCTCTGGTGTGACAGCCTCGGAAAAGGCGATGCGGCTGGGCTGACGCATTGGAACGCGGCCGCTGCGCGGCGAGCCCGCCTCCCCTTCTTCTCCCGCCAGCTCGCTCGCCTGCAGCAACACCAACAGCAGGAGCACCACCACGAGGAACAGAGAACCGTTGTAGCGCAACCAGCAGTCATGAAGAACTGCTTACTTGCGTACTCAGGGCAGACATCTGAAGCTGCTTTGTGTGCTTAAATTTGACAAGTTTGGTTCAACACTACCTTGGTGGCCTCAACAAGTTGAGGGTCCAATCTGAATCTCAATTTGCAGATAATAAGATAGATTGGGATAAGAACTATTTGAAAGACACTCAACCTGTCAAATTAAAATGTCCTGACGATCCATCACGACATGTTTCATCGTCAGCTATGTATAATTTGGTATGAAGTCATTAGTCACAGAGTCATACGGACAACATGACACAACTGCTCTGCCCCGCTAACGACTCGACAGTCCCTCCCCCGCTTTGGAAGCTCAGTCCCGTCCCTTCTCCTTTTTTACCTCGGGCACGACTGTCTCCGTCTCCGGCAGGCGCAGGATCTCCACGCCGTACTCGTCGCGTCGTACAGTTCCATCGAGGTCGCTTCCTCGCGGCGCCGGCGGCAGGTTGCGGTTCGCGCCCGGCTCCTCCATCGCCTCCCGAGCCGGTGCGGCGTCCAGGTCCGGGTTCGGTCGGGGGTCCACCAGCGCGGTGCCCGGGCGGCTGCTGCCCGATGACGGCTCCGGAGAGAGCCGTACAATGGCTTCCGCCGGCAGCAGCGGACTGGAGACCCGGGAGGTGCTGCCGGTGCGCGCGGGAGCTCCCGAGCGGCGGTGAGCCCCCTCCTGAGGTGGTGGTGAGGGAGGGAGGAGGTTGAGAGATGCGGATGAGGAAGTAGCAGTACCGAGGGGACGTTCGGAAGGGTTTAGGCTCCTCTATACGACATCCTAACAGCAACAGGACACCAAAACCATCGCCAACAGCAGCAGCGACCATTGCTGTGCAGATGGCGCCAAGCCAATGTGCACAACTGAACAGCACAACGACTGGCCGGGGAAGCGGCATCATGGATGGCGGCCGACCTCCAAAAAGACCTCGTAACGCAGGCGTTTAAACTCATGCCCCTAGACAAGATCTACAAGTTCCGCACCAGTGCGGAGGGTCCCGTTAATGCCGGCAGCAGCCAGCCTCTGAGGGGGCCATGGACAATTGTACACCCGTATACACCATCCCATCGGCTATATACCAATATACATCAATTGCTAAATTGCGTTACTGATATACGATTGATTGCAACCACCATTTAGAGCTCCAAGGCTTACCGGTGGAGTGAGCAGTCGCATTGCCGGCTCCGAAACCTGGCTGGCGCCGCTGCTCGGGCGGGTTGGGGTCAGGGATTGCCGCAACGGCGATGCCATTGAGCTAAGGGTGAGGCTCGGGTTGCGGGGAGTTCCTGCCGCTGTGGGAGGCAGGGGCGGCAGCGCACCGCCGGGGGGCGGCGCCGGTAAGCCCTCCTCCTCCGCCAGCGCCTCCCTCTGCGCCTGGTCCGCCTCCTGGTCGGCAAACGCGGCTGCGAGGGAAGACGGAATCGCAGGGTTTTGGAAACTTAATTCCAAAATATTTTCTAGGTCCCGGATTTCAAGCAGAGATTGCACCAAGCAAATGCCACCCAACACGCAGATCCTGCTCGAGCGCAATGCAGATAGGATCTTAACAGTCCTCACCAAGTAGTAGTATCCTACCGTTGTTTCTGTAGCTTAGCCTACTTACACAGGTAGGTAGGTAGGTAGGTGGGGAGGTAGGTAGGAAGGTAGGTAGGTAGGTAGGTAGTAATAGTGGGATGTCTCAAAGCAACTTCCTCCTATGCTTTGCTTTTCAAGGATACTGCAGGAATCTAGGGGAACCTTGTAAAATATTGTTTTCTGGGAGGTAGCCCCTTCTAGGGTGCCCTTCAGCTGCTGCGACCTCTTTAACGCTACTGCTCTCACCTGCCGCTTGCGCCGCCGCGTCTCCAACCGGTAGTTCCGGCGTCCCCTTTGGCGTCTTGGCATGTACGACCAGCGTAACTGGCTCTGGCTCGCGCGCCACCTCCCTGACTTCGTCCACTGGCAGCGGCGGCGGTCGAAACACCAACTTGGTTGGGCTCGCCGGCGCCTCCTCAGCCATCGGGGGCAGCGGCAGCGGTACGGAGGTTGCTTCCGTAGGAGCCGGCGCAAGTGGGCCCTCCAGCGGCGGCAGCGGCGACATGCCTTGGATCGGCGGAAGCCGTGCAGCCGAGCCCGATGGCGACCGCGCCGGCGGCAGTAGCGGACCTGGTGACTGCAGCGCCGGCACCTTACGCGGACTGTTGCTGTAGTGATCGGCGCCGCGAAGCACAGGATGCGGCGGCAGCGGCAACATATCCTCAGGCTCCTCCGGGCCCCGGACACGCAACGAACCGAAACGAGAGCCGGAGCCCATGGTGCCAGCGGCAGCGGCTCCGCCGCTGCCGCCACCGCCACCTG
>NW_003307547.1:2196578-2218768 GCF_000143455.1 Volvox carteri f. nagariensis | reverse complement strand
GGCTGGCGGCGGGACTCAGGAGCACGCCAGGCATCATGCGGGCTGCACGGCGTGTGAAGGGGCGCTTTCCAGCCGCCAAACGCTCAATCATGATCATGGTAGACCGCAGCATGCCGTCCGTATCGGCCTGCACGCCGCGGAGCTCACGCAGTAGCTGTAGCACATGTGACGTCAGACGCTGTACGACACCGGTGGCCGTGGCGAAGATGATGACGCGGTCTGGCGGCAGTGAATTGATCTGCTCAGCGACCAGCTCGCCCCGCGGCGTCGGGATACCGCTGCGGTTGCGGCTAAGAGAGCCAGTCGGCGTCGACGCCAGGCTGGCGGCGGCCAGAGACGACGCCGTCGCCGGCATGATTTCACCAGGAGCGCCGCTGACCAGCGTGTGCAGCCGCGCGGCGGCTGTGGCTGCAGCGCCCATGGAGCGCATCTTGTGGATCTGTGGCCGCCGAATGCCTGGAAGCTCAGGCGCGGTGGACGTCATGGTGCCGGACGGGGACATGGAGGCGGCAGCGGCGGGGATGATCTCTGACGCTGCTGTCGCCGTCGCGTCCGTCGGGGCAGCTGCCGCCGTCACTGGCGGCGAAAGGGCAAAGTTGACAGATTCGCCGCCACTGCCCTGCAGCTGTACTGCAGGCGGAGTGACACCGGGATACTCCTGTGCCGCCGCACCGACGGGGGCATGGGGCGCGCCCAGCAGTCCGCCAAAGCTGCCCAGCGTCGACGGTACGGCATTGAAGCTCATGCCGCCGCGCAAGTGCGACTGAGAGAGGTGATGCGGCAGCATGCTGCGTGCCGTCCGGCTTCCGGTCAGCCGGGACGGCACACCACCACCACCACCACCACCAGCAGTATCTGCCGCCGCGGCCGCCGCAGTCGTAGCAGCGGCGGCGCCAGTATCTCCTTCGAACGGTGTTTCCATCGATGCAAACCGGGCGCGAGTCTTGGCGCCTTGTGGTCTCGAACGGCCGGCACGCGGCTGTTCGTCGGTGCCGTCGTCGCCCTCTGGCGCCAACTGCTGCTGCTGCTGCGTCGGCGCCGCCGTTGTCGCCTGCGGTGCCAGCATGATCTGCAACGCCCGCGTCAACATACCCTCCGGCGTGTTCGTATCCCCCACCGCGGCCACCGGCCCGGAGGACCTCGGCAGCGGCGGCGGCGCCAGCGGACCCGACGCCGCCGTCGGCACCGGCATCGACGCCGCTGACGACTCCCGCTGCATCGAGCTCGCCCGCGAGGCGCTGCCGACACCGGTGACGTTGCCAAGCTGCACGCGCTGGCGGTACAACGACGGTCGCGAGGCAAATGGCCGGCTCTGCGGCTCCGGAATCTGTCCCGCAAACTGCGCTACAAACAGCGTCGCCAGGAGTTGCGGATCGTCTCCCAGTTCCTTGCCCATATTCTCCCGAATGTGATGCACGTTGCGCATCGCCGTTCGTACGGCGTTCTGGAGCTGTAGCTCGTGCAGCGTTGCGGCGGCGCCGGCGCCGTAGCCGCCGTGTCGGAGGTCGCCGACGCGGGCGCCCGTCGGCAGGATGTCGTCGTCGCTGTCGTCCACTGTGGCCGACTGGGTGTCGTCACTGCCGTCGAGGGAGCCGTCGCCGGCGGCGCCCATGCGTTTCTTCATCTTGCGCATCAGGTCCGCGAAGTCGCGCGCCTGAGGCCGCGGCACCCGCTGACCGAAGCGCTCCAGGAGGAGCCGTGCAAGGCTGTCAGCCATGGTGTCGGCTGAGGGGTCCGAGTTAGCGGCGCGGCCGCGGGCTTGCAGCAACACCTTGAGCCGCTGCGCCCTGTAGTGCAGTGTAGTGGGTGGGTGAGTGGAAGGGTGGATGGGTGAGGTGGGTGAGGTGGGTGAGGTGGGTGGGTGGGCGGTGGAAGAAGGTAAGGGAGCTTCTAACTAAGTATGTAAAAGCAAAGGGGGATTTTACTTTACAGGAGTGATATTTTTTACGCGACAACCCGACACATTTGCTTGCCCATATTTTGACGCCTGACATCCCAGACATTCTGCTACTTCTAGGTTGTCATCCTAGGCCTTTTTCGTAGTCTGCATGTAGATCTGTAAGACCTGGCGGCCTCAGCGGTTTAACATTCGAACGGCGGAACATGGCGGTGTTATCAGGCAGTTAAAACGTGAACATCAATACGCAGCACCACCAGCGCGCTCGACCTTCCCCACAACCACACATACAGACAAACGCAGGAGGGCATTACGTACCTGCTGTCTTTGGCATTCGTGTTGAAGAAGAAGTACAGCTCCCTCCTCAGCTCCTTATTGACACCCAACATGCCCTCAAACACTTTATGAAGAGCACGAAGGTTGTAGCGAGGACAGACCCGTGGGTCAGGCTCGTCAGGAGAACCGAATCTCCCGCCCCCGTACGAGAGCAGAATCGCGCGCTCAGTCGTCGCCTGGTGCTGCTTCGGATGGCGACGCGCGAGCGCCGCTCCGCCGGACGCCGCCGCCACGCTCCGTACAACAGCGTTGTACAGCATGCTGTACGCCCAGCTGTACCGCACCTCGGGCCGTGTGACCCAGTCGATTGTTGCATCCATGTCTTTATTAGAGGGCGCGTTGCCCGTGGTGCGCTGCAGCAGCCATTTGAACATCCTGCGCAAGTCCTTTGCGACGGTGGGTGCGCGGCGGCGTAGCGCCCTGAGGAGGCGCTGTTGACGGAGCAGGATGGCGAAGACGAAGGCGTACAGCACAAAGGCGAGGAAGAGGGGCCCCAGCGCCCGCACAAAGCCGGCAATCATGACCTCCCCGCCGTGGTGCTCAAGGAAGCGCATGTCCAGAAGCTGTACAAGGGCGCAAACGGGGTAAGGGGGGGGGAGCCAGTGGGGATGTGAGCGGGGCGGTGAGGGGGGCGGTGAGAAGCCGAAGGAAGCGATGCAGCAGCAGCAGCAGCTGGAGTACACTAGTAGTGCCACTACCACGCCGACATACAGACCCACCGGCCCGTACCACCCCACCACCTTACCTCGGTGATGGAGGCCCGGGTCCCAAAGTTGCGGTTAATGACGATGATGTAGCGCATGAGCGCGTACGCGGACGCGCCCAACGTGGCCATATCCGCCAGCCGGTAGCCAAAGCACGTGGTGAGCAGCACCAAACACATCGCAAACACGATGCCGGTGATGGCCAGCCAGTACAGCAGTGCGGGCACGGACCGTACGACGGCGCCACCGATGATGGCGAGTTGGGGTTGGAAGGCCAGGTAGACGAGCAGCCGAACCATGAGCATCAACAGTACGACGGCCTGTGGGTTATACGCCGTACGAGTCGGTTCGTTGCCATATGTCACGGCTGTCGAAGTGTTCCTCATGCCCCCCCGGTCCCCCTCCGGCCCCCACTGGAACTGAATGGCAATAGAAAGCCCCAGTACGCAGCCCCGACCCGGAAAGGCCTTACCACCTTACCTGGATCAGGAAGTAGACATACCAGTAGAAGTCCATTCGGTCCATGTAGTCGTACATGTTGCCTAGGGCCTGTAGCCCCGACGGGTCGTCCGGCAGCAGCCACCGGTAATCGTCTCCCGGCGCGGGCATGCCGGGGTTGGGCATGCCGGCGGCTGTGGTGGCGAGGCCAACGGTGTCGTTGCTGGGGGACGTGTCGGTGCGCGTTCGGAAGGACTGTACGGCAGGGTTAAGGATAATGAGGAAAAACACAACGTGGAGGGGGGATAGAGGGTAGGTATTGGTAGTCGGGGGGATGTAGCGCTGTAGTGCAATCGGCTGTCAGCTGCAGCCGGGAGGCTGCTGTGTGAGGAAGTGGCGGCGGGGAGTGAATAAGGGGACGGGGGACACGTGGGGAAAGAGGAGGGAATGCACAGGAATACACACACACACACGAGGCTCTCTTGTGTCCAGTGTTGCCCACGGTTTTGTACAATAGTGCTGTAGGCCCCCACCCATAGGCCCCCACCCAACCATTTACGTCCTCCGAGGCATCGCTTGGCGCTAAGCAGGTTTCAACTTATGACTGCTCACTGCACAAACTACTTACATATATACATACAAAGACATCCAAGTAAGCACACACTAAGCACACTAGACCGGAGTGGAGCACACTTATATGATCCCCGCAAGAACAAAAAAAAACCTCCCCGCATGACGACAAGACGGGGTTGGTGTTGTTGCTTAGTGTACAATACTATCCTTCTAGATTGTCGTACCATGAGTTGGTTGGCCAGGTAGGGGTTCCAACCGCCCTCGTCCTTGCGGAGCATGAAGAATCGTGCACGAGCGGAAATGTCGGCGTCGTACACGTCGTACGTGTTGGCGGTTGGCGCACGTCGACACAAATAAAACACGAACCAGGCCAGGATGACCATGGCCGCCATCATGAGGCTCCACGCCACCACCTCCCAGAGGACCCAGAACGGTGTCACACGCCAGGCCCAGCGCCGCTTGGCCTTGCGCTTGCGGCGGTGCAGCTCCTCTGCACAACATAACGTAACGGGTTGTTATCGTTGTTGTTGTTGTTGTTGTTGTTGTTGTTGCATACCCGCAAGACCTCCGTACAGCTTTCCGTTCGCTGTCGCATTTCCTTACCTGGTGTCAAGTGCTGCAGGCCCTCTCCCTCCTTGGCGCGTTGCATGAGCCTCTGGTGCTGCAGCGCTCGTACGACGTCCAGGAGGGCGTTAGCGCCGTACAGGCACACAAACACCGCCATAATCCAGTCCACCACGAAATGACCAACCCGTGTGCTCTGAATGGGCACCGAGGCCGGGGTGGTGGCCGAGTAGAACCTCTTCACGGAGTCCGGCGGGCTCAGGGACTCCCGGTAGTCCAGCGCGGGGATGATCTGCGGGTGCGTGTGTGTGCGTGCACGTGGCAAAATGGGTTTTGCACAGCCGTGGGTGAGGAACACGTAGGAGGAGAGGCGGGAGAGGGAGCGGGGGGAGGGGGGGTGGGACGTGTATGGAAATACAACATCCGGATCCGCTGTTACCGTGTGTCTGTGTGTGTGTGTAAGTGCACGGAAGTAAAGAAAGTAAGAAATAAGCAAAAGGGGGGGAACCAGAGAGGTGCCGTGGCAGGGTGTTGAGAGAAGATATACACCTCCCCCTCCCCTCCCTTCTCCCCCTCCCTCCTCCCCCTCCCCTCCCTCGATCTCACCGACAATTTCTGCCTCAGCTTGATGACTCCGTCCCCAGCCCAGTTCAATGTGGCCCGCCAGTAGCCAAACACCTTCTCGTCCGCATTGTACACCAGCAGCCGACCCAACACCTGCTTCGTCAGCACCTCGCTCAGGTAGCCCCCCTCCTTGATGTACGACAACAGCTTGCTGGCCCGTGCCATACCCAACCTGTACACGCAGCCAGGGGCGGGGAGGGGAGGTAAAGGCGAGGCAGGAGGAGAGGAGGGTGTGCTGGTGGCGCGGGGGAAGGGACGGGTGGGGTGGGGTGGGGGGGAAGAGAGCAACAGACACGCGCCGCTGAGAGTGAAGCAATACAACACAATACAACACAACACGAGAGGGCACAGCATCACTGTATCTTAAACCCTAAGACATCCCTAAATACCCCAATCACCGTAACCCCATCCGTCCATTCCACCATCTCCTCTCCACCTCCTGCCCGGAAGGTCCCCTCTCCCCCTCCTTTTCCCCCCCCCTCCTCCCCCCTCCTCCCCCCCCCCAGCATACCGAGTGTCGATGAACACGGGGTACCCGTCCGGCATGTGTGGTACGGGGTAGTGCGTGAAGCCGTACGGCAAGCCCGTCGCAGAGATCTCCGAGTTGCCCTCTGAGAAGTTGTAGTACGCCCACGGCCTGCCCGCCACGTCACCGAAGTACAGCGGACTGCCCCTCTGGAACACGGGGTCCTCACCGATACCGCCCAGGTCGCGGAGGCCGGTGCTGAGAGAGGACACAACCGGGGGCGGGGGGGAGGAAAAAAAGGGGAGGAGTGGGGTGGGGGGTCAATACTGGCTCGTATGGGTACTCCTCGTTACACCTCTCTGGGGGTAACGCAACCGAGGTGTATGTAACACACACACACAGACAGACACACAGACACAAGACGTGCAGGGTTGAGGAAGTGGCGAGAGAGGGAGGGAGGGAGGGGAGAGAGAGATTAAAGGAGATGTAGAAATGTTGGAAAATAGCTCCGGCTCCGACCGGCTCCGAGGGGAGGAGCGGGAGGAGCGGGAGGGAGGCAGGGAAGCTCGGCTCTCAGTGGCCTGACCTTCCTGACCTCAGCACCCTACATACTATCCTTCCGAACCCAGCCAGCCAGCCAGCCAGCCAGCCACCCGGCCTCACCTGTTGTATCTGGACACCCGGTTGCACTCGCTCCTCAGGAAACCAAATCTCGACCGACACGCCGCGGCATCAGGACTCAGGATCACGTCGGATAGCTTGTGTCGTACTTGCTGCAGCAGCAAACCCGCCACCACCTGCAACCACCATGAGGGAATACACATAAGCACCGGGGGACAACGGGGAGCAGAAGGAATGAGGAGGGGTGGAGAGGGGGGGGTTGGAGGCTCAGGTCATTTAAACATTTAACCCCAGTCTCCCTCCTCCCCCTCATCATCAACACAATCCCACTCCCTCACTCCCCCCTTCCCACTCCCCCCCTCCCACTACCACCCACTCGGTTGCCACGTATCCCAGCCACACGAACTCGCTCCGGGATGCCGCGAGAGTCGTACTGCACAGTCAGACCAGGAGGGGGCTTGCCCGCCGCCACCTCAATCTCATAACCGCCGTACTGCAACCGGGAGCTGATCACCGGCAAGAACGAAGGCGGCGGCGCTCCGGAACCAGCCTGGAGCCGCCGGTCCCGCGAGGAGGAAGAGTACGAGCCGCCGCTACCGCCCCAGGTTCCGGAGCGGAAACCAAACCAGCTGCCGGCTTTGGAGCCGCTGCCTTCGCCATTACTGCTGTCACTTGCAGCATTACTGCCCCATGGGAACGTGTACGACATCAGGCGTCGGCTGATGGCGGAGAGTTGTATGGCGGAGATGAGGTTGTAGCTGACGGGGGAGCCTGGCGGCGGCGGGGGTGCGGCATAGACGCCGGCGGCGATGGCTGCGAGCACGGCCTCCTGGCTCTCCCTATTGATGGTGAAGTTGACTCGGAGGCCGCCACCGGAGCGCTGCAGCGGGAGGGGGGGGGTCGTAGTTAGTGTGGCGGCGATTGTGGGGACTATAGAACATATACATTATGTTTGTGTGTGCGGCGGGAATGGCGCAGCTACACACGCAGCACATACACACACATTTGCCGATCCCACTTCCCTAGAACGCCCCCCGCACTCACATACAAACATACATAGATACATACACACCTGGATGAGGCACTGTTTGTAATCTTCGTAGAACCACTCATCCTCGGCGAGTCCCAACCCGTCAATGATCACCGCCGTCGTCAGTCCCACCCAGTCGGCAAGCTCGCTGATACTGGCCACTGAGCCGCTCAGCAGCGCCGCGACAGCGCCAATCAGACCGGCGTTGACCGCGTCCTGAGACTGGAGCTCCGCCAGCAGTGCGCTGTTGATTAGCTGGTCCGTACGCGTTGTGATATTGGTCAGGTACGACAATGCGTAGCCCTGTACGGCACAGTAACCAGTACGAACGACGCAATTGAGGATGGGGAGGGTAGTTGCTGTTGTTGAGGAGGATGGCTGAAGCGCAGTTATACAACACAGGGGCACACAGCAGGGCAAAGCTGGCGGGAATGCAGCGGAGGCCTTCCTTGCACACGGAGGGAGGGAGGGAGGGAGGGAGGGAGGGAGGGAGGGAGGGAAAGACGAACCACGAACGAGTGAAGCTGCTGCCAACTAAAGAGAAGTAGAATTGACCATAGGCGGTTTTGTAGGAGGGAGGCAGGGAGGGAGGGAGAAAGGGGGAGCGAGGAGCTGACACACGTGCACAATAGAGGAAACAGGTGCTCGAAGAACCATGTCGTACCTTGTACTCCGTGTACGACGTGCTGTACGTGTCGTCAACTGCCGTAAACTTCTCCGGCAGGTTGTTCATGATAATGACGGTGTTGTTCACGTTGCTTAACATCGACTGCGGGAAGTGAGGGAAAGAGGATTCGGATGTCCGGGAGGTGCAACCAACCGGGGGGAGAGGGGGAGGGTTCAAGGATGATTGAGATGGTTACGGATCCTATCATATTCGACACACACATCTACACACAGACATACACACAGACCAACTTTCCCACATTTTCTTGATACCCAGCTAGATACCCCATCATTCTCGACCTAGACCGGCCCAGGTCCTGACGTACACCAACGGTTTCACTAGTACCCACCGTTTCCACCTTCGCAACCACCAACTATCAACCAACAACTCTTACCGAGCTCACGACAGTAAGGTCCATAATCAAAGACGCCATCACCGCCAACGACGTCTCGAGTTCCGTAGGAGGCGCCGCCACGCACGTGCTAACAGAATTCGTTGCGTTGTTGGTACCGGCGCAGACGCTGGTGCTGCTGGTTCCCTGAAGCCAACGGCGGCGGTCGCGCTCCACGCCGGCGCCGCCGCCAAAACCGCCCGCCAGCTCAGCCAAGTCGCGTTCCACCTTGTCCAGGTGTCCTGAAATACTGGCAAGACCCGGCAGCAGATGATTCACCATGATGTCATGCATGAGAGACTGACGACTGGGGGCCTCGGTGCTTTCGTCAATGACGGCGGCGGCGGCGGTGGCGTCAACGCCATCAACGTCAACGTCGACGTCGGCGGCGGCGATGGCGGCAGTACCCGCCGCGGGTACTCGTCGCCTACCGTCGCGAGGACCAACGTTGCTGCGGTCCGCGGCAGAGGCGGCAGGAGCGGCGGCGGCGGCGGCGATGGCGGCACGATCATAAGCCGCCTGACGCAGCTCCTTACTGATGGGCAGATCCCGCGGAGGGTCGCGGTTACGGGTGTACACGCGGCCGAGCACTTCCACACTTTGCATCAACAGCTGCGCCTCCTCCTCCGCGGCTGCGGCATCTGCTGCCGCGACGACGTCCTCATCGTCAACGTCGTCGACCACCGTTGACAGCGACGTAAACGACCCTGGCGCCGGCGCCGGCGCCGCCGCGCCGGCCCCGCGCTGTCGCGCCGGCAGAACATGCATCTGCCAGATCTTGGCCCCGAGTGCCAGGGCGGAAGCACGGCTGATCTCGCCAGCGGCGGCGGCGGAATCCGGCACTGACGCGCCTAGCATCGCTGCGTGAAGGTACGACGGTACGGATGCAGCCGGTGCGGGTGCTGCAGCCGCGGCGGCGGCCTGCCGCCGCCGCCTCTTCTCCCCTAGGACCACAGTAGCTGGCGGCAGCTTCTCCGGGTCGTACAGGTGTTGGTCTTCCTCATCAATATCAAGTGCCGCAGCGTGTGGATCCGGTTTCTTTGGCGCGGTTGGCATTCGACGCAATGGAGAGGGCACGATGGGAGGCTGTGGGGTAGCCGGCGGTGGCGATGATGTTGGTGGCAGCGCGTGGTGGCCGTGCTGAGGGCTGCGGGTCACCGCCCTCCCAGATGTCCCACGGGTCGTTTTTGGCGTGGCGTCGTCGAGCGGCTCGAACAGGTGCAAGTCCTCCTCATCTATATCGAAAGCTGCACTGTGCGGGTCCGCTGTCCGTGACGGCGTCGTCGCCGTCGTCGCCGTCAGCGTCATCGGCAAGGTGGCGCTGGCGCCGATAACGCCGGTGATTGTGGGGCCGACGCCGCTGTCAATATCCGCAGTCAAGCGACGGCGGAAACTGAGGCTATCCGGCGGCGATGGCGGACTGGCGACGACACGCTTGGCGCCTGGTGGTGGCGGAAAATTGTCGGGCTCGTAGTACGGCAGTACCTGCGGGATCTTGAAGTTGTTTTGAAGCCCGGTGGTGTAGTCGATGGTCACCTGTGGGGGGTCCCGATGGCGGGTGATGTAAAAGCAAAGGCCACCGGGGAATCCCCACCACGGACATTAGAGAGAGAGAGAAAGAGAGAGGGTCCTAGATTGTCAAAGCCTGCCACATTTGCCACATATACACAGCCACACACACGTACACACAGCCACAAAGCACAGCATAGCATTGATACCGCCCTGGTACCGGGCTCTCCTCATGATTCATGAGACGTATTGGGCCAAACAAGCTTCAAGTAACGGTAACTGTGGTTATTCAAATAAATAAATGGATAATCGTACATCCGCATATCAGTACCAGCCGTAACTCTGAACATACGTTTAGCATGCAGATGCAGTAGTTGGGGTCGTAGATGCCGTCATCAGTATTGGAGTTGATGATGTTGATGGTGATGTTGGCAGTACGCACGGACCGCAGGTTCACGGCGAAGCGCTGGAGCTGGGCGGTGATGAAGCCGCGCCGCAGAGTCGTGTTACCCTGGGGGTTCGTTGCATATCGTGTGAGGAGGCGGGGACGGAGGGGGGCCCGAGACAGAAAGGAGAATAAATAAGATCCTACAGTCAAACCTCAAGGGGTACCCCGCAGAGGAACTTCAAAAAGGGGAAGGCGGGGTGCGGCCGGGGACGGCGGCTCTAGGGATTGAAGGGAGGAAGAGGGGTTGGTTTTTAGGAGGGAAGGGAAGCTCAATGATGTGGCTCTTCCAGCTGATACACCCGGCGACCAGAGCCCCTGAGCCTGAAACCGCAGCCACCCACCAGCAATGCGTCTCGGAACAGCACCGTCTCGTTGCGCATGTTCGAGGCGGGTGCGGAGAGGTTGAAGGAGGGCGGCATCAGGAACCAGATGACGTTCGCGGCCACGGACTCCACCACGAAGGTCATGTAGGCCAGGGAGGTGGCACCGCCGGAATCGGTCACCGAGTACCTGCGAGTTTTAATAATGAGGTTTAGTTGAGGTTTTTAATTACTAGTTTTTTTGAATGAAATTTTAGTGAGGCTTTAGTGAGTTATTAGCCCCGGCCGCGCCCAAGCTTATCAAACCTTCAGCAGCGCTTCAGAGAGCCACCACGCATATCCCCTGTAACCACACAACCCGACCACAACCCAGCCATCCAATCCACGTACTTCAGTTGGTAGTTCCCTGGGAAGCACTTGCCCAGCGTGAGCTGTTCAGCTTTGCAGCGGAGGCAGTTATTCGGGTTCTTGTCGTAGCAGACGGTCGTGTCAACCACCTGGGATTGAAATGGTGAAGTTGGGATGTTGGGGAAATCGCGGGAAGGTTAATAAGAGGGAGGAGGGAAGGACACCACTCCGGCGGCTATGATGGTGTCGGAGGGCTGGGGAGAAAATCTCAAAATCACCGGCCCACCACTCATGCCCGCCGCTGCTCCCTCCCTCTCTCTCTGCTTCTGCCACCCACTTTGGATGACCCACACGCACAAGCACAAGCAAGCAAGCGCACACATATACACCTGCAACACATATACCCTTCTAAAGTACCCCTCCACTCCCACCCCCACCCCCGCTCCCACCGTTATCCTGGTGGTGAGGTCGCCGTCCTCCGCATCCCATGCCACCGCCACGCATGCTGACGTCACATTGTACGACGGGCACGGGCTAAAGCTAATGGGCGCTGGCACGCCGTACGTCAGGAACTGCGTCACGTTGAGTACGGCACCCGCTGCCGCCACTGGCGCGGTCTCCAAAGTGGTGCCCGGGGGGAGCAGTCGGATGGCAGGTGCGGTGTTGCTGACGGCCGGAGGGTTGGCGACAATTTCAGCCGCACTGCAAGGCACGTTCTTGCACCTGCACGTGTGGGGGGAGGGGGGCCGAGGTAACACACACCCGGGGGGTTGGATAGGGTAGGAGAGGTGAAAGCCGCATGGAGCAGTCAGTCGCCGAGCGTTCAAAGGGCATCCTACTAAGCTTGTACCCCATTATGACGAACAGTAAGTACGCCAATAATGATCCACCGCGCGTCACTGTGTCCCCTGACCAGGCCGTACATGTACGGAGGACGGCGCTACCTGTACGGCACCCAGTACGGGTACTTACACTCCGTTGCAGTAGTACTGGTCAGCGGAGCAGGGGTTCGCGATGACGATAGTTCGGAAAGTGACGGCTGACAGAACCGGGTAACCCCTGCGGGCAAAGGAAAGGAGGAGGAGGAGGAGGAGGGGGAGGAGGAGGGGAAAAGAGAAACGTGAGCAGGCGGAGTAGGCGGAGGAAAGCGGAAGGAGCAGTTAGAAGCGCTGCGGCGGCATTTCCAAAATAACTCACACAACACCCTTTCTTCCCCCTACAAGGCGGCTCCCAGCTCCCCCTGCACGTATGCGGCGCCCTCGGTCCGGCACTCCCTTATCCCTTATCCATTCTATCTTACGAGTCGCAGGACAGGAACTTGACCAGGAAGGCGCTGCCCACTGATGCCGACGTGTTGACACAGCCCCGCGAGTCCTTGATGCTCAGCTCGTGACCGGAGCAGGCGGTGGAGGAGCAGGTGGCCAAACACAGCTCCGGGGGGCACACGTACACCTGTGGACATAATAGCGGGGCGCACATCGATACATGTGTTAGCTTTGGGGTAGTGCGGGGGGAGGGACGGGGTGTGAGGAGGAGGAGGAGGCGTAGAGGGGGGGAGGAGAGTAGAGAAAGATCCCCCGGCAGCGCAATTAGCGCTACATGGCGATAGGGAGGAAAGAGTATATGATTGAGAGAGATAAAAGTTTTGATTTATATACAAGGATCCAGTGGTATCCAGTGGAAAACTCCAAACAGCCGTACCTTGCTAGTGATGTTGCCGTCCTCCGGGTCAGTGGCGATCGCTCCGGGCTCGCACAGGCGGCCGGGCGGATTGCCGTCGGAAGCACGGCAGTTGCGCCAACCATAACCTTGAGGTACGGACACAGTCTGGAGGGAGGAGGAGGAGGAGGAGGAGGAAGGGAAGGCAGCAGCGGCGGCGGGCAGCATTAAAAGGAGGTCTGGGAACGATTAGGGGACTGAGGAAAGGAAGTGGCGGAGCCGGCCGGGAAAAGATAATGGCAATCCCACAGCTCTTCCCCCCTGCTGAACAACCTCTTTTCTTTTCTCCCCAACGCCCCTTTAGCCGCTCGAGGACTGGTGTCCCTCCCCCAACCTTTCTCAAGACCCACTGTGCCCCAGCAGCGGGGGCCCCTGGGCTCTCCCCCTCACCTCCGGAATAAGATTTGAAGTGACGAGCGTGATGGTGGGTGCTTGGTTGACGTACAAGGCGGCAGTGCCGCTGGCCCCGAACTGAGGAGGAGGAAGAGGTTCAAGAGGAGGCAGAGAATGGCAAACAGAGAAGATGAGATGCGGAGGGGGAGGAAGAGCATGAATGAGGAGGGGCAGCGCCATGGCGGGCAATAGTGAGGCATAACGAGACAGAAGGAAAGAAAGGCAGTTCCATTAGCGGGATGATGGACGAAAAACAAACAACCCATATCCCATCCATGCCCTGACATAAGGCAGGCGCAGACCCAGATCCAGACCCAGATCCAGGCCTTAGATCCTGACCCAGATCCAGACCTTAGACCTAGACTCAAATCCAGATCCAGACCCAATTCCCGACCCGGATCCAGATCAAAACCCAGACCCGATCCAGACCGAGATCCAGACCCGACCCAGATCCAGACGCATATCCATATCCAGACCCAGATCAAGTTTTAAATCCAGTTCCAGGCCCAGATCCAGTCCTAGACCCAGATCAAGACCAGGTAGGAAACCCTGCAGCCATCTGACACCCAACCCACCGTGCCAGTGCTGCTGTTTGTGGCGTCCACATAGCTTCCATCGTATACGAAGCAGCCCTCGTCGGAACAAGTACCGTCGGGACATTGGATCTGAGGGACGTGATGATGGGGTTGACGACAGTGTGAAGACAGGGAGTGGAGGAAGAGGAGGCTATGACATAATGTTGTGGGGAGTGGAGGAACGGGACGGGACAGCTCACGTGACCCAGGGATCGACAACCGTATACCCGGCAGGAAGCCTTGGAAGACGCCCAGCCGCCAATGCGCAGTGATATAATAAATTGCGCATGTCCAAACATACGTACATATACACACTCGGCACCTGCTCACACCAGGAACCCAGTTGCAGCCAGGCTCCCCCAGTGCCCCCAAGTTAAATCCCTACGGGGGGGATGCCGCCCTCTCCCTGACTGACCCTACATCTGATAACGGCCTCTGCCTCTGTCCCTCCCTCCCTCCGGTCCTACCTCTCCCTCCTTGCAGATCTCCAGCACCAGCAGCTGCCGCACAATACTCGCAGTGGCTCCGGAGCTGTCCGTCACCGTGTAAGTGATGTTCTTGTAGCCGGGTGTCCTCTTGAAGGTCAGGTTGCAGGCGGACAGCCCCACCGCGTCCCACAAGCTGTCCACGTTCTCACCCGCCTCGTTGGCACACGCACGAACCTGACCGAAATGGACAGTCAAGAAACAGAGCCGAAAGACCGAAGAAGTTACAAAAAGGAAAAGAAACGCGTTTCGGTCAGATCACAAGTGGGCAGAGGAGCGATAAGGAAGGAAAGGCGTCAAACTGTCAGCCGCGAACGGTCCATGGTACACCCGAACCTGAACCCGAACCTGAACCGTTACTGCATGTATGTATAAGATTATATCGTCTATATGCATATATGCAATAATAAAGTCCTTATATGTTGCACGTAAGTTTTCTCAACGCCTCAACCTTTGTCGTGTAGTTGTGGATGACCAAATAGTAAGGCGCTGCAACATCTAAAGCTCAGAATCAACCCAACAAAGCTAACCAAACATATAAAGTCCCCAAGTCCTACTAACTTACTTTGTAGCTGATGTCTCCGTCCTCAGCGTCGGTTGCAGTCACGCCCGTGTCGCAGCGGGGCTGACCCGGCATGGGGCACTTGGCGTACGTCTGGAGCAGCACAGTATTACGGATATGCGCGAGAGAGAAATATGGGAGGCGTGGACGGGTTTAATAGCGGGGCGGCTGGGTATGTGGAGAGCAGTATGTGGAAAGGAATGCTGATCAGGCTCAGAATCACACTCTAGGCTCCTTTTTAGAGCCTAGAGGAACCTGGCTGAGGGATGGAAGGTACCTCTTAATAACCACAACCCTTCCCACCACCCATTACTCCCACCACCCACCACCCAGCTACACAGCAGCCCACCTGGTTGGTGTACATGGTCACCAGGGAACTCCGGTCGTTGAGGGTCAAGGTGGGGGGCGTGTTGGTGACGACACTGCTCACCGGGGGGGCAATCTGCACGCAGGTGTGTATGCATGTGTAAGTGGGTATGTATATTAATGATCAGAGCCGCGTGGGTAAGTGTGTATGTATGTGTAAGTGTGTATGTATGTGTAAGTGTGTATGTATGTGTGTAGAGAACGAGGGGTTAAGAGGGGGAAGGAGAGCTGGTGGGTGGGCACAAGGTGGGTGTCAACCGTGCAGGGAACACAGATCAGGGGGGATCATGCTTTTAACAGAAGACTAGACTTATCGGGCCATTAGTGTTATCTTTATCTTCTACAACCAGAGGTCAACGACCACTACAGTTTACCGTTACAACTGTATTTGCATACCTTGGTTACAGCTGCTGACACCTCTCCAGCCACTATAATACCGCCACTCTCGCAACCCACTCCTTCACCCCACTCTTTCACTCCCCGTCCGTCCGCCTTACCGTGAGCACACCGCTGATGCTGTCCGGCACTCCGCACACGGTGGAGGCGCAGTACCAGCGGGCGGGTGAGGTGACTCGCTCGTCCGGGGGACACAGCAGCGGCAGCGCGGAGGGGCAGTCCACAAACACAAGTCGGATCTGCACACAGCACAGCACAGCACAGAAGAGGGCGGGACGGGAGAGATGATGAGAGGGGTGCAAGTAATATAATACGGAGCCGTTGGATAAGGAAGTGCTGAAGATGTGGTGGGGGTGTGTGGGAGGTAAGAGTAGGTGTTAGAGGTCCAGAGAGAGCGGGCGAGGGGGGTGTAAAGGTGCGAGGTTAAGAGTTGGGCGGCTGGGACAGGTGCCCAGTCGAGTTGAGGCGACAGTAGCCCGCAATGAAAACGTTTGATTGGGAAGTGTAACAGCACACGTTCCTCGCCCTCCTCCTCCTCCTCCTCCTCCTCCTACTACTACTACTACTACTACTACTACTACTACTACTACTGCTACTACTACTACTACTACTACTACTACTACTACTACTACTACTACTACTACTACTACTACTACTACTACTACTGCTACTACTACTACTGCTACTACTACTCCCCCTGCTCCTCCTGGCGCAATACCTCACGCTGTTCTCAGAATGACGGAATACGCTTTCCTTTCATAAGCAGGCAAAATGTAACCCTTCCCATTACATTCATTGGTTCTTTATTACACCTCACACGCATCTCCCCCTCTCTCCCTCTCTCCCCTGCTCCCTCTCTTTCCCCTCCGACCCCTCCGACCTGCGTGGTGGCCTTGTTGCCGCTGACGTCCTTGACGTCGTACGTGATGGCGTACGGCCCATTGGACGGCGTCGGCACGCTGGTATCCACGAGCTCCGCGTACCGCCGTTGCACCCGCCACTGCACCGTCGCATCCAGGTTGTCAGAGGCCTTGTAACCGGGGTCTACAAACGTGTCCCCCAAGTTGAGCCGAGTGATGATACCCGACAGCTCCGGGGTACCCGCCAGGATACCCGGCTCGCCCGCGGGGATGTAGAAGAAGTCGCCTTCAAGGGGCAGCAGCTGAATATAAGGCGGCTGCGAGGGGGGTAGGGGAAGGGAGAGGGTTAGCAGGGTATGTGGACGGGTGGGCCGTAGGGTTAGGGTAGGGGCAAGCGGCCAAACGAGTCCAGACCGCTACCCAAACAATCCAGCCCCCCCCCCTACACACACACACGCACAGACACCTCCATCTTCGCCAGTTCCTGCCCCGCGGGTTATATGATTAAATGCATCCTAAATCATAATCCTAAAGCCTTCATGTCTTGTACGTACCTGGGTATCGACCACGGGATTGCTGGTCAGAGTACTGATGGTGCTGCCCAAGGGCATCGCCACCACACTGTCCGGCCGCACATCACCGCCGCCCGTAGCCTGGGACTGGTTCAACAGCGCCGTAGCCAAGGCCACCAGCTCCGGGAACGCCAGTACTTCGCCGCACTTGCCCCCCAGCACGGAGCAGGTCTGGTCCGGACACATGCGCTCAACGTTGGAGGAGTTGGCGGCGCATGGGTCGATGACGTGGACGCGGCGGTACAGCGTGGGGGCCCTGGCATCGTTTCGTCCGATAACAGCAAATAGGAGAGTTAGCAAGGATTGTGATAATACTGATAATAATAACACAAACACTGGCGGACTTTTTGCGTGACGTGTTGTGTTGCGTGATTCGTTGTTGTGTGGGAGTGCTTGCGCCGAGTTTTGAGGAGGGGGAAAAGAATGTGCCGAGGTGTTGGTGTGGCGGTCGGAGGTGGGTTTGACAGAGACCACCAACCGGGCGGGCCCCTCCTCGAATCCGAATCCGAATCCTCATCACAGGTTAGGTAGCCCTTAGGTAGCATTCAGAACTCGACCCGGCAGCTGACATTTATCTAAAGTCCCCAATCAGGGGCTGGTGAGAGGCGCGGTGGTGGAAGGAGCGGTGCAAGAGGTGAAGTCATAAGGGGGCTGTGAGTGGGAGAAAGGCGCCGCCCAGTGCTGCAGTGGCGCACTTACTTGTTCCAGACGTAGTCGTACACGTCGTACGAGATGATGAAGGGGCTCCGGGTCACTGCCGACGTGTCGATGGGAAAGGTGGTTTGGCAGCAGTACTGCGACTCGTTCGGCTGGATAAGCTGCACGGCAGGAGGGGGAAGCGAGGGATGTTGGATGGCTGGAGCATGGCAGCAGTTGACGGCGAACGAACGGTGGAAGGCATATGAGGTAGAATTTGAGGACTCTTTTCAAAGTCATCTGTAATGAACTGAATAAAACTGTTAAGACTCCTCTCTAGGACCCTTCTGGAATGATTCTGTACATAACAGCAAGGAAACCATGTACGACCTTGCCGTACCTGCATGATGATCAGGTCGCTGTCAATCACGCCGTCCAGATTGTCCGTCGCCACCGCACCAGGCTCCGTGTAAGTGCCGTACAGAGGCACGTATACGTCTGTACCGCCCAGCAGCGTCAGCTCCGGCGGCGTGGTGTCTGAGGTGTTGAGGCGCCGCGTGTAGACGTTAAAAGTGGTTGGCTTCGTGCTCAGCAGCGACGTCGCGAAGACAGGGAACAAATTGAAGCGGAGCAAGTCCACAAGCATCTGGTTGCCCAGGCTTTTCCTCACATCTAACTCGGTGGAGTGCACGATGTAAAGCTGCGGGTGGGTGCGGGTGAGGTGGGGCCCCAGTGCATTAACATTAACGGGGCGGAAGGGCTTCAAAAAGGATGCGAAAGTGCCAGAAGGAAATAATCTCGTCGTGCGCCGTCGTGCGAACTCCCGGCACAGCTCCACAGCACGTGTTCCCACATCCTCGCAGCAGCCCAGCGTAGATCACTCCCCAACGTCTTCACCGCCACAAGGGCCCCCTAGCACCAGTCAGCAGCCCAAGCAGCGGACCTCCCGCCGGCGGCACCAGCACTAATGCCCAAGAGCCCCCAGCAAAGCCAGCCCCAGCCCGGCCAAACGGCGGCACATCTGCACAAGCCACACCACCCAAACGACCCACAGCACCTGCAGGAAGAACGTCATTCGAGGCCAGGTGGTGTTGCCGTCCGGCGGCGGCGGGGGCGGCGGCGGCGGCGGCAGGAACCGCGCATTGGGCGCAAACGGTGGCGGAATGGGGGTCGGCGGTGAAGGCGGCGGGAAGCCGCGCCGCGCCGCCGTGTAGTTGCGCATCTCGCCGATCCAGTCGCCGTACTGCCACGTCAGCTTGTTAATCCGTACACGCGCGGAGAATTGCATAAAGGGCAAAGCCGAGCGGATCGTGTTTTCAAAGATAAACCGCTGTGCTGGGTCGTACAGTAACGGCTGCATCCAGGCGTCCGCCACGACCGTCAGGTTGACGAAGACCACGTTCACGAGGGTGAACTCCGACGGGTCGAAGGAGCTGCCCGGAGTGCTGGTTGTCGCGTCAGCCTGTGCAGGGGAGTGGGGTGGGGGAGCGAGTGGCAGCGGTAGCGGTAGCGGTAGCGGAGGGAGAGCGGCCGATAGAGAAAAGGGTCGATGTACAGGAATGGATAAATGAGGCGCAAGTAAGCAGTTCATCCTACAATGGGTAAGTAAGCAGTGGGCTGCAGATTAGAGGCAGGCAGCGGTACGGCAGGGTGCGTCGGAGGCGAGCGAGCGGAGGCGCGGGGCGCTGGTAAAGAGGAGGAAGCAGGCAGACCTGGCACATAGGAAAGGGAACGAGAAAGATGTTTCGAGGACGAGGACGAGGACGAGGACGAGGAGAAGGGAGTCAAGGGAGCGGTAAGGCCTCGTTTTTAACAACCTGCCAAGTCGCTAAGCTATAAATGGTTCATCAGCGGAACGTCATACCTCAAAATCCGTGTTGTTGTTGTTTCCTTTGATGTCGGAGAGACTCAGATTGACGCTGCTCAAGGGCGGTGGCGGAGGGGGGAAGCCCAGGGCGGCCGCGACTACCTGGAGGGGCGGCGGCGGCGGCGGTGGCGGCGGCGGCGGTCCCGGGAAATTTGGCGGCGGGGGTGGCGGCGGCGGCGGTGGCGGCGGCGGCGGGATAGGTGGCGGTGGCGGCGGCGGTGGCGGCGGCGGCGGGCTAGGGCTGGGCGGATCCGGGGTGTACGGCGGGAAGTCCGGTGGCGGTGGCGGCGGCGGGCGAGGTGATGGCGGCGGCGGGAGGGGTGGCTCAGGCGAGGGTGGATAGCCGGGCTCCATAGGAACTGAAGGGAAGATCCACTTTGGCGGCGGTGGATCAGGGGGTGGCGGCGGCGGCGGCGGTGGCGGCGGCGGCGGCGGCGGGGACTCCGGCACCGGCGGCGGAAGGCCTGGCGGCGGTGGCGGCGGCGGTGGCGGCGGCGGCGGAGGCTGATTCGGTGCTGGGCTCCAAGGCGCAAACGGCGGCGGGTAGAGCGGTGCGCGTGGAAAGCCGGGCATGTCAGGGAGATATGGTGGCGGCGGCGGTGGTGGCGGCGGCGGTGGCAATGGTGGTGGCGGCGGCGGCGGTGGGGGTAGCTGTGGCGGCGGCGGCGGCGGCGGTGGTGGTGGTGGCGGCGGCAACTCCGGCGGCATGTTGGGATTGAACGGAGGCAGTGGGGCCTGAGGCACTGACGGTGACCGGGGAATCGCGGGCATGTCGGGTGTGGCTGGCGGCGGAGGCGGAGGCGGTGGCGGCGGGGGGCTGATGTCAGGCTCATTTGGCGAAGGAGGAGGGGCGCCCGGTGGCGGCGGCGGCGGCGGCGGTGGTGGCGGCGGCGGATCAAATGGCCACGGCGGTAAAGGAGCCACAGGAGGCGGCGTACCGGGCTCCGCAGGGGGCTGTACGGAGGGACGAGCGGGAACGGCAGGACGGGGAATGAGATACGCAAACATCACATCAAGGTGTAAAGTAGGCAAGAGATAAACAACTAGGATAGAACACAGCAATACAGCGAAGAGTACGGCAATCAGATATAGATCCCATGTAAATTGGCAGCTCTACTCCCTACCGAACGACTCCGACCACCTGGATCAGCCACCACCCACCAGTCACTCTCCATCGCCCTCGCGCCCACGTCATTTTCTATTCCAAACTGCGTTTCTTCCTCTCACGCCCTCACGCCCCCCCTTCCCTCGACTTCGGCAGTGCCACCGACATGACCCATGGTTGTGATGACAGTGATGATTTTTCCCAAACGGAGGTATGCAAACAAGCAGTCTTGGTGATGCAAGGAAGGCGACAGGACGAAACTACGAAGGACGGCAACGGCACTCACATCAAGGAGGTCTGGAAACGTAGGTGGTGGCGGCGGTGGTGGCGGCGGCGGCGGCGGTGGGGGATTGGGGGGATGAGGCGACGGCGGCGGCGGAGCGTTTGGTGGTGGCGGCGGTGGTGGCGGCGGCGGTGGCGGCGGACCATCTGGCCCGTCAGGGTAGAAGAAGTTCAAAGGCGGCGACGGCGCAGCAGGCGCAAGGGGTGACGTCGGTGTATCGGGGCTTTGAGGCGGCGGAGGCGGCGGAGGCGGTGGCGGTGGTGGCTCCGGGGCCTGTGGGGGAGGTACACCTTGCGGGGGAATGCCTGGCGGCGGCGGGGGTGGCGGCGGCGGGGGTGGCGGCAACTCATTCGGTAGGTTCGGCGGCGGTGCAGCCGGAAGGTCGGGTGGAGGAGATGGAGGTAGGGCAGGCAAGTCAGGGCTCAGAGGCGGCGGCGGCGGCGGTGGTGGTGGTGGCGGCGGCGGGGAAATCGGAGGCGTCATGTCCAGAGGCACCGATGGCGGCGGCGGTGGCGGCGGTGGTGGTGGCGGCGGCGGCAACTCCGGCGGCATGTTGGGATTGTACGGAGGCAGCGGGGCTTGAGGCACTGACGGTGACCGGGGAATCGAGGGCATGTCAGGTGTGCCTGGCGGCGGCGGCGGCGGCGGCGGCGGCGGGGGGGGATCCGGCGACGGCGGTGGCGGTGGAGGCGCGCCTGGCGGCGGAGGCGGCGGTGGCGGCGGCGGAGGTGACGGTGCTGCGTCCGGTGCGTCAGGCGGCGGAAAAGCAGGAGGCAAGGACGGCGTCGTCCCCGGTAACTGCAATTTCAAACGGCAAACGGACAGGCAGGATAGGCACATAAGAGACTTAATCCCGAGAGCGGCAAGAAAACAAAGTTAACCGATTTCCCAGGACCCTGGGCCGACATTGGCACAGCATTAAGCAGTAGTAAAGTGCCCACTGGTTGCCGGAAGAGTAAGTAACCGGAGAAGCGGCCCAGTAATGAGCCATGTTAGGCCTATACATCAACATATATTATACATCAACAGCTGGTACCCGTTCAGTTTTGCCAATTAATGGAGTGCTCATGGAGTGGTGGAGAAAGTGGGGGAAGGAAATGGATTCTTCATCCTCACGTCAGGTTATTTATTAGCAAACCAACGTACCGGCGGTGGTGGTGGTAACGCTGGCGGCGGTGGCGGTGGTGGCGGTGGTGGTGGCGGTGACGGGATCACGTCGGGCGGCTGAGGGGGAGGAGCAGTCGGCGGCGGTGGCGGCGGCGGTGGTGGCGGCGGCGGTGGCGCTGACGGGAAATCAGGCGGCGGTGCATTCGGAGCCGCGTTGGGTGATCCAGCTGTCGGCAAAGCTGGCATGTCCGGTACAGCTGGCGGCGGCGGCGGCGGCGGCGGGGGTGGCGGCGGGTTAGGAGCTGATGGCGCTTGCGGCGGTGTGCCT
>NW_003307547.1:2193806-2194940 GCF_000143455.1 Volvox carteri f. nagariensis | reverse complement strand
GCGGAGGGGGAGGAGGTGGCGGAGGCGGTGGTGCCGCATGGGATGGAAGCTCTGGCGGCGGGGCATCAGGGTTGGTCGGCGGCGGCAGTGCCGGCGCAACGGGCATATCAGGCACAGCTGGTGGTGGTGGAGGAGGCGGAGGCGGTGGCGGAGGCGGAGGCAAAGGCGGCGTTGATGGCGGCGCCCCAGGTGGTGGCGGCGGAGGCGGTGGCGGAGGCGGCGGAGGCTGCTCCAACTTCATATCCGGACTGTACGGAGACAGTGGGCCCTGAGGTGTTTGCGGGGCTGGCGGAGCCGTGGACACGTCCGGGGCGCCTGGCGGTGGTGGCGGTGGCGGAGGCGGAGGCGGCGGATCCGGAGAAGGCGGTGGCGGCGGCGGCGCGCCCGGTGGTGGCGGTGGTGGCGGCGGCGGCGGCGGCGGCGCTGCGCCGGCGGGAACGTCTGGCGGCGGTGGCGCAGGCGGAAGATCCGGAACTCCTCCAGGTGGCTGCGGCGGGGAAGGGACAACGTAAAACAACGGTAAAATGCAAAAGCTCGTACAACAAACGACAAAATTCCAGATATGTGCAATTCAACAAGCATGAGTACATGGAGGATCCTTCATCCAGTCCATCCCCTTAAAACGTTACCAAGGGAAGCCTCTAGAAGGAACACCAGGCTCTCGTGGGTACCGTTACGTGTACTAATCTCGTCACGACGAAAGAGCCCAGGCAAGGTGTGTATGTGTGCGGGGCCGCCGGAAATCGGCGACAGTGAACTTGCTAGGCTGAGCTTGGCGCTGGGCCCCCTAAAGAGTCTCAAAACGCGGATCTGGATATGAATGACAGAGGAACAATGAACGACGGCTTTATTGTTACGGCGTACGGACGTACCAGAGAAGGTGACGACGGTGCTAGTGGCGGCGGTGGCGGCGGAGGCGGCGGGGGTGGCGGCGCGAGAGGTGGTGCGCCAGGAGGCGGCATATTCGGTGGGGGCGGCGGCGGGGGTGGCGGCGGGGGTGGCGACGTAATCGGGACCTCAGGCGGCGGCGAGAAATCCTCCTTGTAAGGGGGAGGCCGCAACGGTTCCGCCGGCATGTCGGGTATTGCAGGAGGAGGAGGCGGCGGGGGAGGCGGGGGAGGTGGCGATGAGGTG
>NW_003307547.1:2186299-2187885 GCF_000143455.1 Volvox carteri f. nagariensis | reverse complement strand
CCGCAGGCACATCCGGCGGCGGCATCACTGGCGGCGGTTCCAGTGGCGCCGTAACTCCGGGTGGCATTGTTGGGGCAGACGGCGGTGGGGGCGGTGGCGGTGGGGGCGGCGGCGAATGCACATCAATCACAGAGGGTGGAGAAGGAGCATGCGGCGGTGGTGGTGGTGGTGGCGGTGGGGGGGGCGGAGACGTGATTCCATCCAAGTCGGGCGGTGGTGCAACGGGGGGCGGGGAAAGGGGCGCCAAAGGAGCCTGGTCGCGTGTTGGCGGCAGCCTCGGAGGCGGTGGTGGGGGAGGTGGAGGCGGCGGCGGGGATAATGCACCGCCAGCAGGCGGTGGAGGAGCGTGGGGAGGAGGGGGAGGTGGCGGCGGTGGCGGTGGTGGCCTCGATGAACCCCACAAATCTGGTGGCGGCGCAACCGGTGGAGGGGACAAAGGTGCTGCGGGAGAACGATCCTTCATATCCGGGGCATTTGGTGGCGGCGGGGGAGGCGGCGGCGGTGGCGGCGGAGAAACACTTGAATCCAGGGGTGGCGGTGGGAACCCTGGTGGCGGAGGCGGAGGCGGCGGTGGCGGCGGTGGCAACGAGGTACCCAGAGGCACGTCTGGAGGAGTTGCGTCCGGAGGTGGCCTAGAAGGAGCGGGCGGCCCGTCGAAATAACCGGATGGTGGGAGTGTTGGCGGCGGTGGCGGCGGCGGAGGCGGCGGTGGCGGCAATTCATCCCTAAGAAGCGGAACCGGAGGGACATTTGGTGGTGGCGGCGGCGGGGGCGGCGGGGGCGGAGGCGCCATAGCACCAAGTAAGTCCGGCGGTGGCGCGAACGGCGGTGGGGAAAGGGGCGCCGCAGGGGATGTCTGGTCAGATGAGGGAGCTCCTGGCGGCGGTGGCGGTGGCGGCGGTGGCGGTGGCGGAGACGCGCCGGATAATGAGGGTTGCGGAGGGGCTTGTGGTGGTGGCGGTGGTGGCGGCGGCGGCGGCGGCGGAGACGCAGCTCCGGATAAGTCGGGTGGAGGTGCGAGAGGTGGGGGGAAAAAAGGCTCCCTGGGCGCTATAGCTTCTCCAGGCGGCGAGGAAGGCGTCTTAGGCGGCGGCGGTGGCGGCGGCGGTGGCGGCGGTGGTGAGACACTGGAGTCGGGTGGCGGCTGAGGGGCGTGAGGCGGTGGCGGAGGGGGCGGCGGCGGCGGCGGCGGAGACACAGCCCCGGGCATGTCGGGGGGTGGTGCAGTGGGCGGTGGAAACCTCGGCGCTGCGGGATTGGGCTGTCCAGTGTTTGGGGCTGCCGGCGGCGGCGGCGGCGGTGGTGGCGGTGGTGGCGGTGACGCGCCCAGTAGGGATGCTGGCGGAGGAACCCCTGGCGGTGGTGGCGGCGGCGGTGGCGGCGGCGGCGGCAGCACAGATACAGCGGGCGACGCAGGCGGTGGGGCTACGGGAGGCGGTACGGCAGGTGCAGCTGGTGCTGGCCGATCCGACGACGGCGCTGCTGGCGGCGGCGGCGGTGGTGGCGGCGGCGGTGGAGGAGAAGATCCAGACAACGGCGGAGATGACGGCGCTTGCGGTGGTGGGGGTGGAGGCGGCGGGGGTGGC
>NW_003307547.1:2143060-2186249 GCF_000143455.1 Volvox carteri f. nagariensis | reverse complement strand
TGGCGGCGGAGAAAGAGGCGCTGCAGGAGAAGGCTGGTCGGTAGCCGGGGCTTTAGGCGGCGGTGGCGGCGGTGGAGGAGGCGGCGGTGGCGCCATGCCAGACTGGGATGATGGAGGCGGAAGGTGAGGTGGCGGCGGCGGCGGTGGTGGCGGTGGCGGCGGCGGCGCTACAGACGGCGCGTCCGACGGAGGTGCCGTAGGCGGGGGAAGTTGGGGTGCTGCGGGCGTTGGCCGATTCGACGGTGGAAGCAATGGCGGCGGCGGTGGTGGCGGTGGTGGTGGTGGCGGCTGGCTCGACGATACCGGCATGCCTGGTGGCAGCCGCGGTGGCGGTGGTGGCGGTGGTGGCGGCGGAGGAGGGACATTGCTGTCAGGCATGTCTGGCGGAGGAGCAGTGGGTCCCGGACGATCGGGCGCTGCCGGTTGGGGCGTACTTGTTGCCGGCTCACGCGGTGGTGGCGGCGGTGGCGGTGGTGGCGGTGGCGGCGCGGGTGCCGGCGGCGGGCTCAATGGCAACCCGGGAGGCGGCGGTGGCGGTGGTGGCGGCGGCGGCGGTGGATGCTGCACGTCAACGGGATCGCTTGGTGGCGGCGGAATGAGCCCAAGCGGCGGAGGCGGCGATGGCGCCGTCGGTCGCCCCGGGGGTAAAAAAGGGGTGTACGGTTGTTCCGGAAACGGTGGCGCTGCCGGCGCCTCCGGGGTCGTGCGCGGCGGCGGCATTGGCGGCGGCGATGGCGGCGAATACGGCGGCGCGGTCGGGTCGGCTGGCGCCAGCGGGTTATTCGGTAGCTGGCCATCTGTGCGGCACAGGAACCCAAGACGGTCGCTACAGGCTCGGTCATCCCAGCGGAAGCAGTAGTCCGACCCGTCGTTCAGAACCTCAGCCGCCACGCAATCCTGGCTACCGCCAAAGTTATCGGGCTGGTAGCTGAGCGCGCCAGCGATGTTGGTGGCGGCACAGCCGCCTGTGGTGGGGTTGAAAACGCTCACGGTGCTCGCGACAGCAGTGGCGGACCAGACCCACGTAGTCGAACTTATGTAATCCCGACGGAGGCCTATCCAGATGGATGGATCGTACAACTGCAGCAGCACGGGCACAGGGGTCCAGGGAGGAGACGCATACAGTTACAGCACACAAAAGACCGAATCCCTGCCCGGCATGACCCGAATCCTTGAGTGCGGCGCGGCTTAAAGGCGTGTCCCGTGCGCGCATATTTGGCTGTGAAGAAACTGAGCAGTGAGAACGGGGAACTACTTATTGTATGAGCGATCGCGGCTGCATTTCTTAGCAGGACGTTGGTAAAGAGTACAGCGCAGCGACAGTGTCAAAATGGCCGCACAAAGCCTTACAGATCCCCTCCAATCCCTCTAGGTGCTCCTCCGTATCGTGTTCCAAAACCTCCTAATGCGCCCATCTGCATCCCCCCCGCCCCCACACACCCCCACGACGTCCGTCTGCAGCTGCTGCATCACAGAGCTGAACGTGGCCGCGTCCTCGAAGTACGCTAACGTGGTGGAGTAAAAGGTGCAGAGCGCATCCGCATCATCGAACGGCAGCGCCGCGGGCACATACATCCAGTAGGTGGTCCCGTCCAGGGTGAAGTTGCGCAGCGAGGGAACTGGCAAGGGAAAAGAGTGAATGAGCAGTGGGCAGCGGACGGGCAGGCGAGGTGTAATCATTACATGCAGCAAAAGTCAAGGCACCAAAACTGCCGACGTCAAATGCAATGATGCAACGCCCCGCGGGTAGAAGGGGCAGCACTCCGCTTGTGGTGACGTGCTGCTTTCAGGTCTGTACACGTGAAGGCGTCTGAGGAAGACGTGTAAGATGTGTCCGTCCAACTTACTGGAAAGGGAGGGAGGGGGCTGCGGCGGTGACGACGCGGGCGGCGGTGCAGCCGCGGTGTTGATGCCCTTTAAGGTCTTGCACATGAAGGGATGTGGCTCCAGACAGTCCGTTGCCGCCCACTTGCCGTCCCATAGCATATCCGCTGCAAGCAGTCCACACGCACAAATCCGCCAGGGGGAGGAGCGTAAGTCCGCCCCGGGGGAAGGGGGCGTAGAGCACCGAAAATGCAGGAACAACAAGATATGTTCACAGGATATGGCAAAACAAGAGCGAGGGGGGTATGAAAACCAACATAACTAAAGAGCGATTGGGGTGTAAAATCCGTGGCCTGCTACCGACAGCGACACCGCATGGCACCGCTGGCCCTGGATTTACGCTCTCACCCACGGCACAGTCGTTGCCCTCCGAATCCGTGTACGGCAGGCCCCAGTTGCTGTACACGGACGGTCCACCGTCAATCCATGAGAAACCTGCCTCCCCAGAACGAAGCTGCGGGCGTGCGCGGGAGAAAGTGTGGACATCAAGGAGAGGCGATTAGACAGACCTGAGCAACCCAGATGGATCGCAGGACCGGATCAGCTTGAATGCAGGAAAGTAAGCTTGGATGGGTCACGTGCGAGCAAGGATTACCGAAACACAGGAGGTAAAGGAATAGGGACGGTGGTGGCCGCAAAAATACTTCATGGTATTGGGCATTTGGCCAGATACAGTGGCCACCCAGTCGCGGGGTTCACGTTTAACCTAGAACAGGGAAGGCCTGCACCCGAGAGGCAGCAAAGGCAGCCACGCTTGACAGCCAAGGGCCACGAAAGCACCAAGCACCGTCGGAGGGGCTCCCACTTTCCACGGCGTGCGCGTCTCAAGCATCCTAATCCCTGAACCTTCCCGACCCATATTCTGTTTCTTGCCTTTTTGCTGTCCATGTCCCCTAAAGCTTTCCGTTCACAACCCACCCCACCCCTACACCTGATCGATTACAAAGAATACAGTATAATCAATCTTGTATGTCTATCTTGATACATATTCCCTTACTTTCGTGCGCTTAAACGTAAATCCACGCTTTCAACTAGTTCAACTCTTCCCAACAAGCCAACTCATTATGGTTAAGTTCCAAAACTCCCACCTGGTCGAAGCCAATCCACATGCTATCCGTCGCCGCCAGCTGGTTTCTCAGAGCCGTCCACACGGCCGAGAACTCGCCAGCGGAATGAAACGATGCCAGGTAGCCGCCGTTATTTTGACAGTACTCCGCAGCCTGGCTGTACGGCAGAGAGCTCGTGTAGACTGTGTACAAGTACAGACCTCGTCGCTGGCTCGCTGGTGCCGATCCCAACGGCGGCGGTGGCGACAGGGACGGCGGCGGCGACAGCGATGCATCGGGCGCGCTAGCCTGGCACAGAAATGGCAGTTGTACGTCGCATCCTGCTGGCACATAGGCGTAGTTGCGGACCGGATCAACGGAAACGCAAGACAATACGGGCCAGAAGCCTGTGTACACTCCTGCCAGCCAGGCCGTGAACGGCAACGGCGTCGTGCCGCTTAACGTTGAAAACTGCCCAGAAAGAGCGCGAATGCCAATCCAAAAAGCCGACTCGCCGGCTTGGGCCGGCATGGGCGGCGCCGCCATATTGGGCTCCCCCGCTGCCGGCATCGGCGGCCATGGTGGCGGCGAAGCATCTGGCGGAGGGGCGATGGCGGATACGCCTGCCGTTGCGCCGTTGCTCGCCAGATAGCCCTGTACAGCAGACATGACGTCGACGTAAACCTGAGCGTCCTCTGGCATTGCCAAGGTGCCGCCTGCGTCAAGTGATGCGCAGTAGCGCAGCGCCGCTGCGAAGCTCCGAGGCTGCATCACAAGCGTGTACACCACGTTGCTGGCGGTGCGCGTGTAGCGGAAGCTTAATTGGCGCGCTGTCGCCGGCGGTGACGGTGGCGGCGGCATCGGTGCCGAGGGCACGTCAGCAAACTTGCAAACGTACTGCAGGCTGACGCTGCACAGCTGCTGCGACCAAGATCCGCCGCGGTCCAGATGCAATGCTGCGCAACCCGCCGCCGCTGGTGTAGCAGTGGATTCGTAGGAGCCGAACCCCGAATAGGACACTGGCGTACGGTCGGACCACGCCCACTGCGCACCATACTGCGAGGTGCTCTTGAATAGACCGATCCAGACTGGCACGTATGAATGGGTATACGGTAACGATGACGCGTAATTTGCAGCAACTAGCGCATCTACCAGTGCCGTGCGTACGGCCACATTGGTGGCTGTGTCCGGGAAAGACGCCAGTTGACCCGATGCGGACACGCAGGCCTCCTGGGCTGCAAGCCATGTGGCCGCGCTGCTCATAATCTTATAAGTGTTGTAGCCCACAGTCACAGAAACTGCGAGGTGTGAGGGCGAAGGGTTTGGGATGTGTGCTTGCACAGCAGTATGTGTTTCCAGATGGCAACTAAGGTCGCGGCGGCAGGCCAGCCGTAGGTTCCTTGGCGTTTAAAATATGTAAAAATGCATGAGATGTGCATGACAGACTTAGACGGGAAGGCACCGCCCGTTATGCTAAACCTGCTAGGAGACCAGGGCAACGCTCAATCAGCAGCACAAACTTGCACGTATACGAGGTATGGTGTGTGGTCAGGAAAAGACTCGAACGCGAATGCCCCAAGAAAAAGGCAAAATGACCAGCGCTCCACCAAACGAGGGACTACATCCGCCCAAGAGAAGCTAGGAGGAACGCCAGACACCACATGGCTGCGTTTCCCCGATTTCACCTTGTGGATACGACGCAAGCACTAATGGCGGTGGAGGAGACGCTGGCGGTGGAGGAGAGTTGCCATCAGCCGGTGGGAGCGGCGGCAGTGGCGGCGGCGCCGCGAAGCCGCTACTTCCGACGCACCAGAACGGCAGCGCCGTGCTGCATTCGATATCCAGCCAGGCCCCGTTGAAGGAAGACAGGGTAGAAGTGTTCTGTGTTAGCTGAGCTGCGACACAATCTTTGGAGATGCCATTTTGAGTCCAGTGCGTGGACGCCCACACGCTCCCCCAGTCGGCAAGGGTTACCTGCAATACGACGGGAATTTTAGGATAGGCAGTAAGGGGTAGGGAGCCCACAGATAGCCCTCATGGCGCCAGTCATACCGCGCTTCGGGTTTGTAGGACACGGATGGATTGAGCGGGAACGAAACCTTATCCAGTTCTTCCTCAACCCTTTGAGTCACAGAGATGTCCCAGAGATGTTTAGGTCCAGGCCATTTGCCGCGGCCCCAAGCCCACCAACAAAGCCCAGCCCTTCAGGGTTGAGTGTTACAGTTAACCTCTTTCGCTTGGGCCGCCAGCAACAGCGTCTTAATCCCATGTTGCCTAGCAAGCACCGCGTCAGGAAGCTGGACAAGGGTCTAGTTTACTAGACCCTATAAACAATACAGAGATTGTCTC
The DNA here is from genome assembly GCF_000143455.1 of Volvox carteri f. nagariensis. NCBI lineage: Eukaryota > Viridiplantae > Chlorophyta > Chlorophyceae > Chlamydomonadales > Volvocaceae > Volvox > Volvox carteri. Next base: position 2,180,970 of record NW_003307547.1, on the reverse strand, counting down.
AATATTGTAGATAGTGTCTAGTAAACTAGACCCGTAGATAACTAATTTGGGTCGACGAGTGGTGAAAGCCGCGGTGAAATGTCCTGCCGCTCGTCCTAAACCCACCACCCAAGGTCTTCTCCCCAAGAGCCCTTATCTAAGGGAGGCAACCGACCACGTCGACCTCCGTTAAGGGGCTCCGGAAAAGCACCAGACTTCAAGATGGACCCATGTGATGGACCCAAATGGAAATCCCTCCCCCAGCCACTCAGACCCACCTCCTGCATAGTGGTGGTGCCCCGGCCGGCCGTAAAGTAGTACCAGCCCTCAGTGTCCTCATCGCTTACGCCGAGCCAAATCGCGGTGTTGGGGCTGAGGTAGGGGAAGGCAGGGCTGTAGGCGGATACAACGTCCGCGTATTCGGTTAAGCTTGCGGGGTCTGCCAGATGAGCGCCCCAGGTGCGACACGTTTCCTCCGCGAGGGCGAAGGACTTCGCATCCGAGAAAAGTGCCCAGCGCCGTCCGCCGATTGTTGTAAACCATGGTGCCGCGCCGTAAATACCGTCAGCTGAGTAGGCTGGTGGCGGTGGACTAGGTGGCGGGCTAGGTGGCGGGCTGGGAGGTACGGGTGATGGTGGACTAGGTGATGGCGGATCAGGAGATGGAGGAAGAGGTGATGGCGGATTAGGAGATGGAGGAGGAGGTGATGGCGGATCAGGAGATGGAGGAGGAGGTGATGGCGGATCAGGAGATGGAGGAGGAGGCGAATCAGATTGGGCTACAGCGGGTCCAGCTCCCAGAAGAAGACCAAGCAGGATGGCGTGCAACAAGAACGGCAAGCAGCTCCTCCGCCTCCGCCATCGGCAGTCTACCCGCGCCGCTGGAGGCAGCCAGCGACCCCCTCGGGACACTGGCGCACCATCCAGCGGCTGCCACTGCATGAGCGGCAAGTCGTGACGCTGCTTGGTCAGCAGCTGCGACCGGCCTCACACCATCACCGGTCAAGTTCCAAAGTTCTCTGCTTCGCGGTCGATCCACTGCACCACAGCCTGTCCTTTGGCTGGGTGCGGTCAAAGAGCTTGGCTGAAGAGCCTGCTGGGGATAGCAACGCCATAAAAGCAGAACCGCATGCGCGGTCCATATTCTGAGGTGTGGTAAGGCCGAACCCACCCTGTACCCTACTTGGATACTTGGACCAGTAACGTGTTTGGACCGGTAACATGCACGTGTAAGCTGCTCCTCCTTTAGCGCTAGGAGGCAACATTCGAGTGGCAGCAAGGCAACCTCACACCTGCCATCCCCCGTCGTTATTGTGTATGAATCATACACGCGTTCATGTAATCTGTCATCCATGAGGGCAGCCAAAGCACCAGGGACTCACCAACGCAGTGCCGGCGTGGCGCTTCGAGCTTGAAGCAAGGTCTTGCAGCTGCCTACGCGTCCGACCAGGTGTGTCCTGAATCAATGTAAGAACTGTCCTTCGTTAGAGACCTGTGTCAAAATTAGCGATATACCGTGCAGCAAGCTTGCAAATGTCTAACGGGACTAAGGCAACTCAGGTCTACACAAAAATAGCGTTTACGGACAAACGAACAGAATTATGACCTCTCGGACTTGAATTCTGTATGTGCAAATCGAGTCTTGAAAGGCCGTGCACGTACGTGAAGTCCACCCCGTCCCAAGTCTCCTGCCTTCCGAACGCGCGTTGCTATCCGTTCTGTTTTAGGCGTTTACAAATAGCGGTGCTGGCTTTTAGGAGCGACAAACACGCTGAAGAAGCGTCCACACATCATCCAGCTTGACAATTACTGAAGTCCCCATTGCAGAAACATTCGGAATGCAGACTTCCGTTATCGCCATGTAGTCTTTTGAAAGCTGGCTTTTTGCGTGTGGACGGCAACACTATATCAGGGATAGATGGCACGCGTAACCATGCAAAGCAAGCTTGAGAAGGTGGTAGCGGGTCTGAAGACAGGACCTAGATTCCTGAAGGAGCTGCGGGAGTTTGATAACCTAGTCAAGGTGCGCACGACATTACTCAAGCTTTATGCATCTGCTCGCGTCGTGACAAGCATCGTGATTGCGTGATCGTGACTGTGTGAAATAGGCTATCGGGGAATGCAAGTCCAAGGCGGAGGAAGACCGCGTTATCAGTCAGGAGGTGGAGCTGTTGAAACAACGCTTGAGCGATCCCAAGCTGGACAAAAGCCGGGGGAAGGAGTATATGGTCCGCCTTATGTACTGTGACATCCTGGGCCACGATACTAGTTTTGCGTACGTTAAAGCTCTGCAATTCGCCAGTGACTCCAACATCCACACCAAGAAGGTACGAGTTGCGGGTTCTCTAGCACCATTTTCCCTATCTCGCCTCCCCCACATTTCCAGTGTTGTGGCCTGGGGCCCCCACATTCCAGACAGGGGCTGCCTTACAACTGGCCGGCCACCGTGGATGCCACCCACCTCGCCGATACTAACTGTCCCCTTTGGTTTTTGCATCCGCGTCCCTGGCTCTGGCCCACCCATTCGCCAGGCCGCATACCTGGCTCTGACCCAGTTTCTGGACTACAACAACAACCTCGTGTTGCTGCTGGTTAATACGCTGCTCTTGGACATGAAGTCCGACAACTACCTGATAGGTATGTGAGCCCACCGTCAGCCCGCTTCGTCCGCGCCAGGCGCTTGCCAAGTTGCCAACTTTAAACTCAGGGAGTCCGCCGCAAGGCGGAGAGCGGCACTCTGCGGCCTGCAGCTGCCCGTCAGTGTTCCTTCGAATGGCAGAAGGATGTCTGCCTGCCATCTTGTGCCAAACTCTTGTCTACCTGATCGTGTCTTCCCCGTCCATGCCGGGCCTCTTCCTCTTCCTTACTGATTCCGTACTCCTTACATATTTTCCTGTGTAATCTCCTCCTCTTTAGCGCTTCTCACCTTTCCAACCACTCGCCTTACCTCTTGAACAAACTCTGTCAGTCTGTACGGCGCTGGTGGCGGCCACACGGCTTATTGGCCCTGACCTGGTCAACGCGGTGTACCCTGTGGTGGTGGAGCGATTGCGTCACCCCAATGAGCACGTGCGGAAAAAGGCGGTCATGGCGCTGCATTGGTTCGGCCAGCTGGACCCGCGCCGCGAGGGGGCGCTGGCAGGGGTGGAGCTTGAGAAGCACTTCCGGACCATGTTGTGCGACAAGGTGTGGGATTGCGGGTGCGGGTGCTGCGCCGTAGGAGTTATGGGGTTGCGGCGCGGGCAGGGGGAGATGGGCTAGGAAACACCGAGGCATAAACTCGCGTCGTGAGGCAGCCAGAAAATGCTGTTCTAGGACAGCGTCCGTAGCTTTAGGAGTAGTAACCCTATTGAGCAGGCGCTTCCACAGCACTGTGCTGGAGGAAGGCCTAGATTGGACGGCTGACAGGGTTTCTTGCTGCGCGATTGCCGGGGCAAAGGAAGGGGAGTAACCTTGGCAACGGGAGGAGGCGGGCTGGGAGGCTGGCAGTGCAAGGGAGGGCTTGTGTGGAAATGGCAGGTGTGGATTTCCTGTGCTAAATAATAGGGCGCTCCCTGCCATCGTCAGGCCGGGCCATCGTAGGCAGGGAGGGCAGCCACTGGGCCCGCTGAGGATTCTGCTCCTTGCCTGCCTGTTTTCAGCGTTTCTTCCCCTTTGGGAGGCACAGGTCGCATGGGAACCGGGGGGGACACACGGGCGGGGTGTTGCGCAGGTGCGGGGCAAGGGAGGAGTAACCGCCAGTCTAATGCGCAAACGGAGTTGCGTGGAGCTGGTGCTGAGGCCATGCGCCGGGCCTGGAAAGCCAAGAGTGCTTGTCCGCAGCTGGCAGTTGCGGATTATTCCCGCTGCTGGTCTGCCACAGGAGCTGCACATTCAGGCTGTGCAAAAAGGGGGAAGCGACACTAAGGGCTGTTCTGGCCTTATGCTGTTAAGGGGGGCGTTGAAGTGCTGGCTGGGGTCTATATTGCTCTCACCAAACAAGGAACTCTTACCCGGGGTGTTCTGTGTATCCACCGTGCCGGTCCTTTCTTAGTGCCGCTCCTCCCTTCTCCCTTCCTTCCTTCTGCTACCCAACCGCAGGACCCCTCAGTAATGAGCGCCGCCCTATGTGCGCTGCACGACTGCATCAAGCTGGACCCACGGCCATACAAGAACCTCATACCCTCCTTCACCAGCATTCTAAAGCAGGTGTGAGGCTGGCTGGCGAACTGGCTGGGGAAGGAAAGGAAAGGGCGCGCGGACCGTGACCCGAATTCGAGGAGGAGAGATTACCGGAGCCTATACATACTTCGTGCGCTTGTCCACCGCTGGGTGTGCACTCGCAGGTTTCGGAGCATCGGCTGCCCAAGACCTACGACTACCACCGCTTCCCGGCACCTTTCATCCAGGTTAGGTTTTTAAGTCACAACGAATCGCACTAAGTCACATGCAAGTGCTATCCCCCGACCTTTGGTCGCCTGTGCCTAGGGGCCAACCAGGTTTCGGCTGCGTTCGTTCAAAGCCGGTTTGGCCCTGTACAGGAGATGAAAAATGTCGGCTGACAAGCGAGAGCTGTTGCCCCCACACTGCAGGTCTGAGCATTTTCTGCCATTTCGCCTTTCTTCATGTCGGTTTTCACGTCGATGCCCTCCCCTTTCCTGGGTCTTCCTGCAGATCAAGCTGCTAAAGATACTGGCGGCGCTGGGTGCGGGCGACCGCTCCGCCGCCGAGAATATGGCGGCGGTGCTACACCAAACTCTTCGGCGAGCCAACACCAGCCACACCATTGGCTCCGCCATCATCTACGAGTGCGTCCGCACAATCACCACCATCTACCCCAACCCGCAGCTGCTGGCAGCAGGTGAGGCCACGGCAACTGGCTGGGTGGACAGATGTAACGCGTAGGTGACTGGATGGATGGGTGGATGTATGAGCGAGCGGGCGTTATGGGGTGTGTGCGGTTGAAAAGGAGTGCGGGGAAGGATCCAGGCACGGCTGGTAAGCCTCTTAGGGTCCAGAACAACCACGCAACGGACCCATTGTTCGTCCTACTGCCGCCCCTGCGCTATGGCATGCCATGCTGGTCCGTTGCCCGCCCTCCTACCTCCTTATTTCCTGGGCATCTGGACCTCGCGTTCGGCTAACGTCCGGAGACGGTCGCTTTTGCCTCTCATCCTGCAGCCGCGGAGAGTATTGCGACGTTCCTCCGCTCCACCTCACACAACCTGCGCTATGTGGGTATTGATGCGCTGGCCGGCATCACGGCGCTCAACCCCTCCGCGGCGGCGGAGCACCAGGTGGCGGTGCTGGACTGCCTGGAGGTGAGGGGATGAGGACGGGGAGTGCTGGATGACGAGTAGCTACCGGGTGGACGTAACATAAAGCGGGTCAGCTATAGTGCGGGTTGGTTGGGTGTGGCAAGTGGCGTTGAAAAGGATGAAAGGGATACGCTACTTTGCCGGAAGGCTCAGCAGCTCGCGTTAGCCTGGTAAAAGCAGAAACCCGTCCGCTGCCCGTCCTGTTGTAAGTATTTCGTGCTTTGGACATCGGTCGGCAGTTGATGCTTTGCTTCTTGCATCATCATCGTCATCGTATGGTTTCCCTTTTTCCATCCGCTTCCCACCTAGGACCCGGACGACACCCTAAAGCTGAAAACGCTTGAGCTGCTGTACAAGATGACGAAGGCCAACAACATCCAGGCAGGCCACGGAGCCGGCACGCGTTGGGGGTTGGTTGGTCGGTTGGTTGGTTTGTCAGATGGAAAAGAGTCTGAACTGCTGTGGATTTGTTGTCGCCTGAAGAGGCCCTACCGCAATAAAATAATCGACCGCAATCGCCACGTGGCTGCTGCTCTAAGAACACACCGGAACCGGACACGCTCAGGCGGACGCACCTGCATCCGACATTCCTTTGCAACTCAATACTCTCCGTTGTTGTTGTTGTTGTTGTTGTTGTTGTTGTTGTTGTTACAGAGTGGGAGGCTTCTGGGCCATTTGCACACATTTGGAACTTACGAATCTCGGTCCATTCATCACCTGTGACCTCAACTCCACATCTCAGCAGCTAGCCATAATCTCACGCTCCCGACGATGTCGGGGGTCACCCAGGAATCGGACCCAGGACAGACCAGACCATACCATACCATACCAGACCATACCCTGCATATCCTGCACATGTGTGCGAGCTGCCGTCCCCACCCCCGCCTTCTCCCCATCCATCACACACGTGTAGTGGATCATGCTTTAGCAACAGCTTAGCGTAGGCGACATGTAGCGCATGTCATGGCCCAAATGGCGTCGGTCGTTTTTGTCCTTCCTGTCCTGTTTTTGTCCGCCCCAAGGGAAAATCACATTGACTCCAATATTTATCCCATGACGACTCTCCCATAGACTGCCGTCTCCTCTCTCCCCCCCCCCCGCTTTCCCGCTTCCCCTCTCTCTCTCTCTCCCCTCCCATTCCTTAGGTCATTGTGGATAAGATGATGGGCTACCTAGGCAGCTGCACCGATGAGCACATCCGCAAGGATATCGTGCGCAAGGTGGGTGGAGCCCTGATGCACTCCTAGTGCCGGCCTGGGCCATACGACAGCAGAAAGCTGGAAAATCGCCCTCCGTTGTCATTGCAGGCAGTTGAGGCCTGGGACGTGTCGGCGGTTGACCCTTCTTTTTCTTGCATCATGCGATTTCCCCCAAATCCCCCCAACCACCCTGGAGTATCCGTCTATACCTGGTACCTGCTTCACTCGTCCGTGGTTCAACTTAACCCCCTACCCCCCATCCACCCCGCACAGTTTGTATCCCTAGTGGGAAGAAGCCGTCTTGCCGCAGGGACCCTGGTCTGTCATAACGCGCAATCCTCCTGGCTACGAGCACGGCGACTTGTGCTCAAATCACTTCATATCGGAAGCTCTTAGTAATCAATGCGTGCGCCCTTACACGGATTATGCCTAGTAATCCATTTTCGGATTTTTGGTGTTTTGGCTCCTTGCTGCTTGACCCGCCACCTGGCACCCACCCAACTGCCTACGGGACTGGGTGCCGTACACTCCCGGCCTGCCGCAGGTGTGTGACCTGGCGGAGCGCTACGCCCCCTCACCCGCCTGGTTCGTGACCACCATCAGCGAGGTCTTCCGACTGGGAGGCGAGCATGTGGATGAAGCGGATGGCAACCGGCTGGTCAGGCTCATAGCGGAGCAGGACGCCTCGCTGCACACCTCGGCTGTGGAGGCCTACCTGCAGCTGTTGGATGGGGAGAGCGCTGCGGCAACTGCGGCCCCCGTTGGTGGGGGTGGGGGTGGCGCGGTGCCGCCGCCGAAGGGAGCACGGCGGAAGAAATTGCCGGAGAGCATTTTGCTGGTGAGTTCTGGGTTGGTGGGGAGGTGGGTTGAATAGGAGGATTGGCTGGGTAGGCGGTAGGCGGTGCCATGGAGTTGGAGGGACGACACTGCTGGGCGGTTGGCAGTTGGCAATCTGACCTTCCCGCGTCCCCAAGGTTAGGTGCGGATTGTATACGCCGGAGCGGGCAAAACCCAAGCTAGGGGATCCCTGTGGGGGAGGGTGGGAGGACACTTTACGTTAATGTTTAGTCCAGGGCGCCGTGCATAACAAATACGTTTAGCAAAATACCGTTCTAGTCCAGGGCGCCGTGCATAACAAATACGTGACTGTCTTTTGAGGACAGTTAATATGTGTTTATGTTTATGTGTATGTCCTGTTCCCGGGGGGAGATGTTTCGCTTTAAACGCATTGGACGGCTCCCGTTACGTCGCAGGTCATCTGCTGGGTGCTGGGGGAGTTCGGCCACCTTGCCCGTCGCCCTCCACTCGCCGTCCTGAGCCGCCTGGTGGGCATTCTCACAGCCCACAAGGCTGCCTCGGACCGCCTGCGTGGCTGCCTACTCACCGCATTGGCCAAGCTGGCAGCGCACACGGGCGGCGCGGCCGGACCGGTGGGGCAGGCGTTGCTGCAGAAGCAGGGATCCCATCACAACGCGGATGGCGGCGGGGCGGCGGAGGTTGCGGAGCTGGTGCACAAGTGCTTGAACAGTCAAAGCTTGGAGCTGCAGCAGCGCGCGCATGAGCTGCAGGCGCTGCTGGGGTAAGTCCTGAGTGGGTGGATAGTGGTAAGGCCCTGGCGGGTAGTGGGGACTAGGAAGAGGGAAGTGCGATTGGAAGTCAGGACGCATGGAAAACAAGGTCTGCAATAAGTTGCCTGGAGTTATTTTATCCTTGTCCTTTCACCGGCGCTTTTTCCCCCTCGTTTTCTTTCCCACCTCCTTCCGTCTCGGGGCCTTTCACATAGTATTTCTTTCCCCCCACCCCTCCTCTTCCCTCCCCTCCCTCCCCTCCCATGTTCAGCTGCTCCCCCGCAGTGCTAGCGGCCGCACTGCCCGTGGACGCCTCCTGCGAGGATTTCAGTCCTCAGGACCTGGAGCAGGTGGCGACATTGCCCTTCCTGGAGGGACACGTGGCGCGGGCGCTGGCGGCGGGTGCGGCGCCGTACCTGCCGCCGGAGGCGCGCGGCGCTCGTGCGGCGGATGGCGCATCGAAGGGTGGGTCTGGTGGCGCTGGGTCCGGTAGGCGAGTGGTGGTAACGGCAGAGCTAGAGGAGGGCGGCAGGTGCTGCGATTCAAGATGATTTTCTCCAGCATTCCTAGATTTTACGTTTCTTGCCCTTCTCAAATTACTCTCCTGCTCCTCTCCGCTGGTCCCTTTCAGGCCTGCGTTTCGAGGCATATGAGCCAGCCCCGTACGCCATCCCCCTCGCGGCCGCTTCAACCTCTTACGCCGCCGCCAGCGTTCACGATACGCGGTCCAGCTCGGCGGCGACCGCAGCCCCGGCGGCCGGTGGCGGAGCGGGACCCGCGGCGCCGCAGTCCGCACCATCTTTTGCGGAGCCCCAGCTCATGATTAAAACGACCGGAGGCCGCAAGTGGGGACCGGCGCAATACGAGACAGCGGACTACGGTGGGACGTCGACGTCATCAAGCCACGGCGCACCGGCGGCAACAGCGCCGGCGGCAGTGGCGGGGGCGGCGCTGTCCAAAAGCGGCGGTACTCACCATTCCCGTAGCGGCTCCGCTGCCAGCTTGACGAGCCAGGCGCCGTCAGAACGGGAACGACTGGCGGCGTCGCTCTTTGGCGGAGGCAGCGGAGGCAGTGGTACGACAGTAATTTCGAAGCCAGCGCCTGCGGGGCAGAGGCAAGTGAATGGCGGGGCCGCTGTTGCAACTGCGGCAGTGGGGCCGCCGCCGCCGCAGCAACGCAATCCCATGGACTTGTTGCTGGACTTGGATGTGCCAACGCCGCCGCCGCCGCAGCGGCCAGCGGGTACGGCGACGGCGGGACCCCCGGGTCAGGGTATAACGCCACCGCAGCTGGGAGGTGACTGGATGGACTCATTACTGCATGCCCCTGCTGGGCCTGCGCCGCCGGCGTCATCGTCGCTGGCCGGCTTGGAGCCCGCCAGAGGCGGCGTGGGGTCGTTCCTTGGGCCGGCGACCGTATCCAACGGCGCCGGCGCCATGATGTACGGCATGATGCAACCGCTTGCGCCGCCGCAACAGCAGCCCGGTGGCATGCCTCCGGTGATGGGTATGAGCGGGGGGATGGGCTTGAATGTGGGTATGGTACCTCCCCCAGGCGGCATCATGTCCCCGGCACCGGGGCATGGGCCGGGACTGGGCATTGGGATGGTAGGAGGCCCCGGGGCCTACGGCGCAGCGATGCCGCTGCAGCCACAGCCACAAGGGTGGCAGTCACAGCAGCAGCAGCCGATGTCCGGTGTGATGGGCGGAGGTATGGGCCTGGCTGCAGCACCGGCGGCAGCCCGTGGACCTCAACCGTTACCACTACAATCGCAACGCCAGGCGGATCCGTTTGGAGATTTGTTGGGTTGATGGGGGCAGGAACGGGGTTGGCAATATGTGTTGCAAGGTAACGTTACGCCGCGCTTGCACGACAGGGAAGCGCAACACCGACCTTCCAATCTCAACGGAGGTTAGTGGGAACATCGGGGGAGCAGAACTTGGTGGGCGGTGTTGCGGTTGGGTTAGGTTCTCCATGGGGAAGTGCAGCTGGCATTGTATGTCATCACACGCTGTCGTGTTTGCGGCTGCTGGGAGGGAGACCTCTGGTTGGATAATGCTGTAAGAGCAGCGCTTGCGGCTGGGTCCTATGCACGTGGAGAGGGGATGTAGACCAGGCGAATGCTTACCGGTAATCCTTACACGAGTATCGCACTTGCCGGGCTCCGCTGGTGTTGTTTGTTGCGGCGCCATGGCCACATGTGTGCATGCTCGGAAGTGAGAGGTAGTGCAAATGGTGTTGTAGTTACGTTGAGGAAGAATGTGCAGTTTAAGGATGTCCATTGGGAGTATAGCACAGCGACGACATTACTGCTGCTGTAGCTTGAAGTGGTGGATGTTTTGCGTGGAGCTGTGTCCATGTGGGATTCGGCTACATCGCTTCGTTGGTGGGGTGTTAACACTGTGGGCGGCTCGTCCCGAGAAAGGACAAGCACCGGGGGCCCTGACCGGACCGAAACACAGCGCAGGGGCGGGCGCGCGGCTCCACGTCCGCTTCGTGCTTGACGACGTGCAGCGTTTATGGCTAATAACATTTTTCTTCCCCGGACCGTGTCAATCACTGGTAGCTGCCACAACGCTTTCTAACAGACGACGACGACGTGACAGGGGAGCTATATTTTGCTAGGATGCTTACGTTGCGCCGCACAGTCACTTCCGGTGCAGCTACTCTCCTTTCCAGCAACGCGCTGCATACCGATGGACTTCATGATGCTGTTTTGACCGTTGCGATGATCTTTTTACGCTCTTGGAAAGGTTTTCCATACAGTAGAATCAGTTTGCGACCAGACCTGCTGCCTGCTGAGCTGGCGGCTGGTGCACGCTGAGAGATGATGAAAAGTTTCCCAACAAGATAGACAAGAATGCCAGCACAGTAGTTGACAGTACCATTCTTTACCTTTAAGCCGCCTTACATTGGCAACATCGTCTTTGTAACGCACATGCAACCTCGGGACACTCAGCATGCGAGGGGACAGAGGAGCTCTGATAATTCAAACATCCACTTCAATACAGTCGTTTTTACCGTGCGACGTATCATGCGCGCAAACGAATTTGGCACTACGAACTCTCTTTTGAGGCGTGCAAGGAGAAACGAGCTGCACATGACACACTCTTCTCCCCTTTCTTAAAACGTTGACCTCCAGAATGCAACGTTCCGCACACAGTAAGCATTGCGCAGCAATGGCCACGAGCCCCGCACGAACCCCTACCATCAAAAGGCAGTACTTTACACGGCTCAAACGCCGAATTGCCGTACATCATCACGTTGCCAAGACGACGCTATGGACGAAACGCGAGGTGGCGATATTCCAGGCTGGCGAGACTGGGGAAATACTCGTACCTTGTTTGCCCTAAACCAACGCCGCTCTCGTCCCTTGCACCCTCATATCCCGGATGCAATCGCAACGATGCACGTTTGCATCAACATCAACCACCCAACATAGTAATTTCAGCCCTATTTGATTATTTGAATCCTGAATCGTTTCTCGACGGAAACGAGTAGAAGCCCTTTCCGTCCTTTCCTCCTCTTTTCTTCCCGGTCGGCTGTGTTGATTGATTTCGCCCTCCATCCGCCCCCGGGGAGCTCAGGCCTGTCCCGTCACTGCCTTTTTGGCTCGGCCCGCCGCCTCCGTCACCTTCTCGGCGCCCGCCGCCACGCCGCCCTTAACCGCACCGGCGACGTCGTGTACGGCAGTCCGTACCGCTTCCACCGCCTTGGCCTTAACGCCTCCGTTGCCAACCTGTTGAGCCGTCGCGTCCACGGCGCCGGCGGTTTTATCTGCCGCGGCGGCCACCGCAGGTACGGCACCGGCCGCAGCGCCCTGCACCTGGTCCGCCGCCCTGGCGGCAGCCGCCGCCAGCGCGCCTCCTCCGCCCTCCCCGCCGGTGGCGGACGCCACAGTCTCCTGCGCCTTCTCCACCACAGCAGAGGCAGCGGCCTTAGCCTTCCCAACCAGTCCGCCGCCGCCGCCGGCCTCCGCGGCCGCCACCGACGCCTCCACGCGGTACGACGGATCTCCCAGGAGGCCCACGAAGGGCGACCAGAAGGTCTCCGTAGCGGCGGGAAGGTAGCCCAGGGCGGCGCCTAGCAGGAGACGCAGCTGCTCGGATGTGGTCGGGGTGGGGTGGGGTCGAGGACGGCCCGGAAAGGGGGGGGGAAAGGGGGGGTAAAACGTACCACTAGGTGAATGAAGCAGAGGGGACGGGGGGGCAGAAACAGCCTAGTGGCCAGTGACATTAACCCATTCGAGCAGTCGCTTGAATAAACCCTGAGACTCATGAGCTCCGATGTGACAAACATGTCCCGGTGGTGGATTTATTTTTTTCCTTGGTAATGGACGCGCAGTAGGAAAGTCGAAGTACCACCAGTTTTAGTTCTAGGCGTCTGTCCCGCTGTCCACCACCACCACTACCACCACCACCATGACCACCATTATGACAGCCACACGGATCTTGATCTCACGGGCAGCGGTGCCTTGCCCAGGTTGAGCAGCTTGCCGTCCACTGCGGTGATGACGTCGGAGGAGCCGTCCGCCTCCGGACCCTTGCTGATGCGCAGGTGGTAGTCGGCCTGCGGAGCGGCGGGGAGGGGGAAACAGCAGGCGGCCCCGGGGGGGAGGACATGATCTTGTGACAACATACGACATGATCTTCTCAGGGTGTGTGAGCCGGCAAGGAGGAGAAACCACAACACACACCAGCTCAGCTGACAAAAACAAGACCTCTATACAGAGAGAGAGGAACAGAAACAGAAACACATCTTAAAGCACTGTCAAGTTATTGGCTTAGGCTGTAGCAATTATATGCAGGCTGCAGCAGCTAGACCTGTGTCCCTACGTCCCTACGTCCCTGCCTTTTCTCCACCCCTTCCCTTCCCTCCCCCTCACCTCCAGCACCACCACCTTGGGCAGTAGCCAGGTGGCCGGGGCCCACAAGGGCCGGTGCGGGGCCAGGTGCACCTCCAGCAGCACCTGCAGGCGGGTGCGCTTCTCATCCAGCTCGCGAACCTGCGTGCGCGTGGGGATGCAAGCACATGCATGCATTCGGACATATGCATTCATACATTCATGCGATGTACGTCATTTATATGTAGGCACGTATGAACACGGTTAACAGAATACGTGTGTGCCTCGGGGCTTTACAATGTGGGCGGAGGAGAAGGACTTGAAAAATAGATAAGAGGGTGCGCGAAGTCAGCAGTAGGGAACAGCTGCCCCGACCCGATCCGACCTCCCAAAGCACCGAATGAGGCCCCGAGAGAACTCGGCTCCCAGGGGGGCAATCGGTGTGTTTTGTGCATAAGAGACTGGCAAGCAGGGGTCGCTGCTCCTGCTGCTGCTGCTGCAGACAAGGGCGGAATGGGCAGCTCGGGATTTGTTGGTATGCCGTACTTGCCGTACCTTGAACATGAGCGGCTTGACCTCTACATCCGCTAGGACCCACTTGGCCATGTACTCGGCCACTCGGAGGTTCTCGCGACCCTGCGGAGAATGGAGACGAGAAAAATTTGAAGTAGGGGGGAAGGGGGCAGGGAAACACGAACCGCGGCTCGAATCATTAATAGCCAACAGACGACCCGCTCGCGGAGGACCACATGCAAAAATAGGAAGGCGGCAACTGGGCCGATACATCCAGAGTAGAGGGAGTGGGTGTGTTGGCGGGGTTTGTTGTGGAGGTACGCCGCCATCATGTAACGCGAAAACAAAGCACTTGGGCGCCGAAGGATGGTCACAGAATGTGTTATTTTCCACACCATTATAATGTCGCCCAAAAATTCTTTTAGCTTTTAGTTTTGCGCAAATTTGCTGCACTAGGTCTCCCGGAAAAAGGATGTTATGTTTTATTTGTCACGCTGTACCACCGTACCACCGTACCACCGTACCTGCAGGTGCATGAAGGGCGAGTCCACCGTGATCTCCAGGTCCATGTGCTCAGCGGGGCGGCGGTGATCCGACATCTGGCGGGCCTTGGCAAGAGACTGCGAACATGGATGGGCATACAGAACCGCGACGGTGGTGGCAAGAGGGGATGGGAGGAAGTCCGATCTCAAGTTTCAAGTTTTAAGTTTCGCTTCGCAGCACAGGAAAGACTGGATGGACTGGGGGAAAAGGTGGGACTGTTGCGCATGGCCGTCTGGAAGTGAAGTTGTAATATTTTTATGTTATGTGATATGGTGAGGACACTTAAGACGTGTTTTTGCTGCTCTGGGGAAGGTACCCTCAGTATCGCGGCGCGGCTTGGCCTGGTGTCCAAGCTCACACGGCGAGAGGGTCGAAGACACATGCCGCGCGAGACGTTCCGTGGGAGCACGGGATAATATACAATTATTGCAAATACCGTTAGGTTCGTAGCCAATGGAAAATATACCTTATCGTTGCAAGCCTGTGTGAGCAAAACCGGATCAGCGAGTCCACTTCCGGAACTTTCGGAACAATAAAAAATTTCAACTGGCCATGTACCTATTATGTGCAGGAACATTCTTCATGCTACAGGAAAGCTTCGCCGCTGAGGATGCGTTTCCGAGGGAAACAACTTCTATGCTCAATTCTCCGGTGTCGAAGCTGAAGACCGCAGCAGCGCAAAGAGTTTAAGTACCCGCCAGCGCCCGCACGCACTAACAGCTAACAGCTCGCAGCCAACAGCTAACCATATAGTCCAATATTTCAAGCGGAGCTTTAGGCTTAGGCTTACCATCAGCGCCTCCACACTCGCCCGGTATCGCGGGTGCAAGTGTCGGTAGTCCTTCCACTCCGCATGACCATGACCACGACCGTGGCCCTGTGTCTGAGGATGCGCAGAAAGAAGCGGCTTCGCAGGAGATGCTCCGGTAGGTGTGGTGGTGGCCATCCTTTCTTTCAAATCCTCGGCCACCGCTGGCTGCCAAATAGAAGGTAAACTTTTGCGCTGCGCTGGCTGGCTTCCGCTCCTGCAACTTTCGAGACCCACAAGTTCAACACTTGGAACTTGCGAAAGAGCAAGTGTAACAGTATTAGGACTGTAGGAAAGGCAGCTGCTAAATGTAATTGGCCCAGCGGTCAAGACCTTATAGCTGCCAGGCGAGAAACAGCAGAGTGTGTGTTTGTTTCGGCGCAGCAGCGGCCTTCGACTGTGCTGTTACGGTAAATTGTACGGCGAACGAGGTTTAGTTGACGACATTCCGACGGCCTGATCTGACCGAACAACACCTGGCGACTTTGCGGTATCAAGTGGATCCTAACAGCCATGTTTCCCTCATGTATCGCCTCTTTCCGCAACAGGCGTCATTTCTACATACATGTTAGAATGAATGAAGATAACTTGCTCAATCTCGAATAGCCTCGTTCATGTTTGCGCCGTCCCCCTATCGCATTCTCACCCATGTCGTCCCCTGCTCCCGCTACACTGCGAGAGCACATCGCGAAAACCACACAGTACGTCGCGCTGACCCAGTTCATAGGAGGACTGACCCACGGGTCTGTTAGTGCTTGGCCCAGCATTGAGGGAAGATATGTACATAATAAATTTTGTCGAAAACAACTGCGGAGTGGCTGCAAAGAGGAGCTCCAGCAAAGGGAAAGGAAAAGACGTTCGGCAAAGGGACGCCCGCTATTTGTTGGCACAGAGTTGCCCTGTCAATAGCTAAGGCCGCTTCGGTAGTCGCAGCGCCAACCACGCAAGCTCCCGGTATCCCGTATGTTTTTGTTTTAGCTGCTTATCATTTTTAAGGGGCTGTTTCTTGTTTTTGGTTTGCATAACAAATATGCTTTATAAGCCGAGTACCTAAAGGATTCAAGTGGCCCAGAAGCCTCCCACTCTGTAACGACATTACATTATATAGAAGGATAATGATACTCGCCTTGGATACTTGGAGATGGGGTGTAGGGCCTCCAATCCGATTCCAACACTTATCCGTTAAAATAGCGACTAATATGCAACTTTCACCTTTTTCGATGGCTCGCCGTGTGGCCCATACCCTTTTCATCAAAGAGGCGACGGGTTCTTCTGGTATATTGGATGAAGCTATTCTTCTTTTGCAACGGACATTCCATCGTTTATGGTTTCATTTACGGTGGGAAAATGAACAAAAAGAGGTTTGGTGGCGTCTCGCGGTTGATGGGGTGCCTATGTTAGGAAATTCCCATCTTAGGATGTCGCGCCCAACGATATGTGGTTGTGGAGGTTATCCAATAGGTTCAGTGGGAGGTGTATCCCCTCGCTATCATCATTTCTGGGCTTGTCCGGTGGCACAGGCAGTAGCAGATCAACTTACTCTTTCAGTAGGATTGCCAGTCTCAAGGGAGCAACTTTGGCTTGTGCAAGCCCCACAATCAGTGCAACAATGTGTTTGGGATGTTGTGGCTCTTGCTGCGGTGTCAGCCATGGAGCATGGGAGACGTTATATGGCTGCAAACATGAAAACCAACCCGGCACTGTTACCTGGCCCTTCCCTTACGGAAGAAGCCATTTGTCGAGTTATTGTTGACTTTTGGGGCCGCATTCAGGGTTTCGCAGCTTTGGGAATTCCACGGAAAGGTTGGGATTCTGTTGGCGCACATCACCCCTTCTTGAGGATTATATCTGGCAAATTGCTGTGCTCACGGGAGCGGTTACCGATGAGCGGTTAATTATCTGAGGTGATGGTCTCTTTTGGTATATTAGTCTCTACTGCAGTGCACGGCCAGCTGGCCCGATGGCTCTACTCTTCGGGAGTCTGGAGCCCACTGTAACAACCACACACACACTCGCCAGGGCTTCGTTTCGTTAGGCGGTCCTGATCGGTTTTCCGTGCCTACGCTCCATGTTAGGAGTGTTAATAACCAGCGCGGGCAGCCAGAACTAGTTTTCTGGATTTGCTTGTTCTTATCCTTGGACCCTTAGATTTTTCCTTTTTTTTCTCGTCTTCTCTCCCATGGTTGTGCGGTCCACAAGCCTCCTGACTCGTCTGCTTTACAACCTCTAAAGCTTGTAACATCAAGGGTAAACGAAAAGTGTTATTCTGTTGTTATTCTGTTAACCTACTGCATCTCCTATTAACGACGATAGCACGTACGCTCGTGCCTAGTCGCGACAATAAGGCATTACGCCAAGATGACTAAATCACCATGACCAATTCAACCGACAAAACCAACCGACAACTGCAACGAACTCCGTACCCATGCCAACTTCCATTTTCTGAAGCTACCTCGCAGGGTTTTTACCATAACATACTCCACTACATAGCAGAGTAGGTAGAAGCCGACTAGCCGACTACGGGTCATTTCCCAAGCAACACACTCCCTGCTGCAAGCGCTTTACCTCGTCACGGCCAACCTCATCCTTCCCCCTCTCAACAGCCGCCCACCTAGGCCTGCCCTGTCACTGCCTTTTTGGCTCGGCCTGCCGCCTCCGTCACCTTCTCGGCGCCCGCAGACACGCCGCCCTTGACCGTGTCTGCGACCTCGTGTACGGCACCCCGTACCGCCTCCGCCGCCTCATGCGCCACACGCTTCGCACCCCCCAGCACGCCACCGCCGGCGCCGCTGCCAGCGGCCGCTGCTGCGGCATCCGCCATGCGATCCGCCGCGCCAGCAGCGCCCTCCGCCGCGGATTCCACCTTCGCCTTGGCGCTTCCCACGGTCGACGTCACCGCTTCGTGCGTGCGCTCGGCGGCTGCAGCCGCCGCCTGCTGCGCGGCGATGGTGGCCTTCTGTACGACGGAGGGATGTTCCTCGGCGCGGTCGCGGTACGACGGATCTCCCAAGAGGCCCACCAACGGCGACCACACGGCCTCCGTTGCGGCGGGGATGTAGCCCATCGTGGCGGCTGCCAGGACCCGGACCTGATGATTTTCAAATTTCAAAATTTATAATTTAACGTAGACGGCGAGGGCGGCAGAGAGGGGACCACTGGCGAGTTAAGCAGATACCAGAAATAGACGGATAGCCCAATGAGAAGATAAACGCTGCAGGAGTATTTACTGACCAGTGATGACTTGAATAGTGGTCACGGCGGCGACGTGGCCATAGCTATAGGTTGCGAAACGAGTTACTAGCCGCCAAGTCAAAAGAAGGCAGAAGGCGATAAAGCGGGGGAAAAACTACCTAACCGGCGAGACGAAAGGAAAGTCTTGGAAGAGAAAGGAAACCGGAGAGTGGAGATAACTTGTATAACGAGGCTGAGCTGTGACGAGGTGAAGTCCTCAACACACAGTCAGCCGTCGACGTCCAAAGCGGACAAAACGAGGGCTGTATGTGGGTGTCTGCTTTTATGCGAGGAAGTGATCCTGGAGAGCATGACTGCGTGGTGGCGGTACGGCTATCAACCAACTAACAAGCACCTACTAACAACCACCTACTAACAACCTAGGTGGCTGGCAGAGGTTAAGGCCTGACTTTTGCTCCCGGAGACTCCGGGTTCAAATCCGCCTGCCGACCTCTCGGGTGTGTTGAGGTGATGAAATGGGAGGAGGCCCCCCATCTTGTGGACGGTGTAGGACGTAATTAAATCAGCTTGTGAGCTGACCAGGAACTGGTGCCGACGATCCGCTAGATTTGGTTGAATGCTGGTGGTGAGTTACCAACCCAAAGAATACACTATGAAGTCGGATGGGGTGAATGGATTAGGGTGCCCCTCTAGCAGGGGAGAGCAGGGAATTGCCTCGGGAAGGAGGCCACTGGTTAAGCTTAACTACCCTGTAACAACAACAACTACAAAGAATGGGGAGGGAAGCACAACCCTGAGGAACGTACGAAAGAGTGATGGGAGGCGCCGTCCCTATGGCCGTTGCCGTTGGTTGCCCATTTCCCGTGCGAATGTGCGTTACAGGGGTAGTGGCAATACTCCCTCTCCGCTCCCCGGCTCCCTCACCGGCATGGGCAGCTTGGGCGCGTTGTGGATGGAGCCGTCGATGAGGGTGACGACGTCCGCGGAGCCGTCCTCGGCGGGGCCCTTGCTGATGCGCAGCTTGAGGGTGGCCTGAGGACATTTAGTGGCACGGGGGAACCGCGCGGGTGTGTGTAGGAGTGTGTGTGTACGCGTTTGTGCGTGGAAAAGTTTGCCAATCGGCTTGGTAGGTGGGAGCAGCGCTTTCCCGTGGGCTCTGTTGTCTGTTCCCTGTTGGCTCCATTATTACCTTGAGTGTGACTTGTTTAGGCAACAGCCACGACGCCGGCAGCCACCAGGGGCGGTGCGGCCTCACCCGGGCCTCAACAAGCAAGTCCAGCCGAGTACGCTTCGAGTCCAGCTCGGACCACTAAAGGCACATGTGGGCACCGGAGCGCGCAATACAAAAAACGGATTTATAAAACACAAGGACTGGTGGCTATAGGCGGTAGGGATAGGCGGTAGGTGAGCGGAAATACATTTAGGAGGACCCGACCCGACCCGACCCGACCCGACCCGACCCGGCTAACATAACCAGGAAAGTGTGCACCACCAGTCACGTCATCACCGCAACACACAAAGGCTGTCGGTACGGCCGCAGAGGGCGGGCAAGCGGAGCAGCACGGGGGAACAAGAAATCCCCAGCTGCCGAGTGCAGGGCCCCCGCTAGGGCCCCCACACACCCCGTCACCCAACGTCCGTCACATCGTCATCGCCGTTCCGAAGGCCCCCAGTCGGCTAGTAGTCCCACTGCTTAGTAATGGGCACGTCAAGACGTGTAGGGTTTTACGGCTGTGTTCCAACCCCCACCTTCCCCGCCGCGACTCGTCCCCTTCCCCCGTTGCTCTCCTATCGCCCCACTCACTCGCGCCATCCAGGGCTCCAGCTGCACGACTGCCGCCCACTTGGCTAACCACACAGCCACTCGCATGGGGTCGCGGCCCTGGGGGGGAAAGGGGAAGGGAAACGCGTGCGCGTGTGTTTTCGTTGTATGGAGCACCCGCACCCACGCCGACACCCACACACCTGCAGGTAGATGGGCGGTGCATCCCAGGTAACCTCCACGTCAAGGTGCTCGGCGGCGTCCCAGTGCTGCTCCATCAGCCTGGCCGCCGCCAGGCTCTACCGCCACCAGCACCGCCACCGCCAACACCAGCACCACCGCCACCATGTTGTGCGGGAGAGATTGAGGCAGCGGCAAGGGGGGGGGCCGGGGAAAGGGGTTGGAGCGCGCGGGAAAGGCGGGGAAAGGGATTACTACGATATCCATTTGCGGAGGTCATGGGGGGCCATGATCTTGCCTGCCGTCCGTACTAGTGTACGTCACCTCTCGTCGTCAAGTTCCCATAAAGACTCCTGAAGTCCGTCGTGGCCGTGTCTGGCCAGCTGGCCATCTAGCACCCTGACCACACCAACCCCTGGCACTCGCTCAGACAGCAGCCTGACAACAGTCCCGAACAAGCCCTAACAAGGCCCCGCTTCCCATCATCTCCCCAGATACTGCGGCCTGAACCCCCTCCCCACGCCCTGCCCCTGAATACCCTCACAGTGCACAATCACGAAACAGGAAACAAAGCCCCCTGGCTAGCTCGGGCCCAAATCCCTGCTGCGGCTACTGGCGGCTTCCTTCTCTGTCCTAACCCCCTCTCCCCCCCTTCATTCCCGGTTTCCCTCGTCATTCTATATCTACTGCTTCCAAGGTTTACTTCGATCTCTCTCTCTCTTCTCTCCCATATTGAACCAACAAAACGAGCCAAAACGCTCACACGCACGGCCTCCACAGTCGTCTTGTAACGTGGCGGCAGGGCCGAGTAGTCGTGCCATTCCGGGTGGCTGACGCCAGACATGGGGGCAGTAGTGGTTGCCGGGGGGGTACCTGCCGGGGGGGTACCTGCGACTGCAGCGACAGAAGACGGCCCGGGACCAGCTGACTTCCTCCTAACCATGGAGGAGGCTGTAGCTTGCGGGTGCGCGGCGATAGGTTTGGCTGTAGCAAACTCGAACGGCGCCTGTGCGGATGACGACGTGGGCGGTATGAAGCTTTCCACGCCGCCTAGGAAAGCAGTAGCGACGTCGGCAAATCCTCCTAGTGTGGCGGCGCCGGCACCGATGTCCTCCTCCTCCTCCTCCTGCTCCTCCGGCGGGGCTGTAGCAGTCAGACCGCTCAGCAGCAGTAGCGCGGTAGCGGCGAGGTCGGCGGGGCTCTGCGGCTCGCCGGCAGCGGCGGCGGCGGCAGCGGCGGCGACGGCGGGCAGTAGCAGCTCCTCCGCTGCCTGCTCGAGCTCCGCCGCCTGCTCCTCGCTAACAATGTACGACGCTGTAACGCTTGCGGTTGCAACCGTCACGACCTCCTGCTGCACCTCCCCTTCACCTCCCTGAAACGGCGGGGCGCTCCGGAAGGTGGTGTTGACGGCGCCGCGGGGAGGGTCGTATCCGGGGGGGTCGGAACCGTCCGACTGCGTCGGGACTGTTTGGCGTTGCGTGGTCCTTGATGCAATGTTCGCGGCGGGAGTTGTTGAAGGGAACGGCTCGGACGTGGCGGAAGCGCTCTCCAGCTCCTGCTGCAGCTTCCGCTGGCGCTGCTGCAGCGGTGACGGCGCTGTCAGCGGCTGTCCAGAGACGCAGTCAGTCAGGGGCTCGCCCTCCAAAATCGGGACCAGGTCGTCGTCGGGCACGGCGGGTGCGTACGCAAACGCAGGATCGCGGAGCTGCGCCGAGCCGTCCGAATCCAGTAACAGCGGCGTTGGGCTGTAGCTGCGGCTGTTGACCCGGCTACAGCTTGCAGATCCCGGCGTGGATAGGGGCCCCAGCGGAAAGGAGACTGGGGAGGTGCGGCCCGGTGCGTCCGCGTCGGGTTTGATGTCAAGGTTGACGGTTGGCTGCGGAAGCGTGACGTCACGCTGCTGGTTCGTGCTGATGGTCGTGGTGGTGGTGGCGAGTGGACGCTGTGGCAGTTGCGGAGGTTGCGGTGGTTGTGATGGTTGTGCCAGCGCAGTGGTGGATGTAGTGGTAGTAGTAGTGGTAGTCTGCGGCGGAAAAGCGAGGAGGAGGAGGAGGAGGAGGAGGAGGAGGGCATGCGCAGGGCGGGGACAGGAAAGGCGCAGGGCGTAGTGGGCGCGGAGGATGTTGGGCGGGGGTAAACTTGGAGGGCGGGGGGAGGGGACCGCGGGTCGTGAGGGCTAGGGCCGCAGCGAAAGGCGAGGGCAGAGGGCTAAGCTGGGAAAACAGTATGGACGTAGCTATGGATTTGGCTGTTCCGCTGCTCGCCTTCCGAGTTCCGGTGCGAAGCAGCAACGGCCAGTGGCAGTGGCGATCATGGCGTGACACTGTGCGAGACATTGTCAGGATGTGTGCTCGATTAGGACACATTGTATGTCCAGTAATTTGAGTAATTTGCACGCAAAGGAAATGCTGGCGGTGCACGGCGACTGGAACAAACGGGAATGTGAAGCTCCAGGAAACTGTCCCTGTCGCCCTCGTCTCGTCGCCCAGGTGGAAGTCCCAGCTGGGGCGGCCTCGTCGCGAATGCCCTTGTTCCCTTTGCTCACGTTGCTACGTGCGAGACGTTCGCGAAGCTCGCTAGACGGTTACCATAAATGCTTTTCCGTGCAGGGAAACAGTACTCCGAAAGACTACAAGACACTGAGACTGCAACTGGGTAGCGGGCGGCGGCCACAGCCTCGAGAGGTAAGGGTAGCGCGCTGCTGCACCTTCCTTTGTGCTAAGTCGTTCAGAGGGTAGCGGTAGCACGCGAGGTCCGCAAGTGGCCTAAATGCGACGGCGCGAGTCCAGCACCGTGGATACCTTGCTGAACGAAGCAAACTACGCACCTTATCAAAATTACCAGCAGGTCGATTAATAGGAACGATGTTGGTGGTATGATTATAACGGCGGTCCATTATATCTGGCAATGGAATGGAGGGGAACGAGCGCGGAGCTGCTGTCGGAATGTCACGCCTCTTTGGTCACTTCGACGCCCTGACGTCACCTCTCGAAGGAATCCTTGTCAGCACTTAACTTAACCACAAGCGCGCGATGTAACGTATGGGGTTATGGCGTCAGTCGTGAAAATAGGATGTTGGTTACTTGTGTTGTAGGCGCACGCCAGCTCCACTGCCCCACGGGACGCCGGCATTCCATGCCTGTCCTACTCGTACCTGGACGGGTTAACCGCAAACTTGCCAACGAATTGAGAAACAAGCATTTATTGCCAGAGGAATATGATGCAGGAGTCTCGCGCAGATCCAACAGCTCGAGACAAAGCTGCTCGGCGCTGGATGTTAAAGTTCAGAAACCGACTCAGATTTCAAGTTAAAAATAATTGACTAGAAAGAGGAAATTAGGCCCAAACCGGCAAAGCAGGACAAGGGCCCGACAAGGATTTTGCATACAACAAGAGGTTGGCCGAATGCAAGCCAGAACCCCGTTGCAAAATGTTGCTTGAATTGTCACACGGCAAGCTCAGTACACAAGCAATTCTTAGCCTTATTACCCCTCCGCCACTTTTCTCTAGCTTGAAAGCAAAGAGCATTCCATCTTAGTTTAGCTCTGTTTGCTTTGCAGCTTTTCAGACATTCGATGCAAAAAGCCTTAATTGTTTCTCAAGACCCGCTCCTAAACCCCTGGTAGTACGGCAAACGCGGTTCGGTTGCACAAACTCAGTGCCCGAGCGACCGTCGTCCCTCTTCCCTCGTTGCCTCGTTCTGTGGTCGAAGGCAGGAAAAATGGTGAGACGCTGCAATACGAATTTACGAGAGGCTGTTTCTTCAGTGTAATGCTGCTAGGAAGCTTGTAGCCATAGCAATATGCGTTATTGGGTGCTTTTTCGGCACAGGTGAATGTACCTAAGACCAAGCGGGCCTTCTGCAAGGGGTGCAAGAAGCACATGATGATGAAGGTCACTCAGTACAAGACGGGCAAGGCCTCGCTTTACGCCCAGGGTAAGAGTTGCAGTAAATGACGTTTTTGCACGTTACCCGGTTGCGATGGACCTTGGAGCAGCGGCTGCTGGCGGCAGGAGGCTGAACAGCAGCCGCCTTGAGCCATGCAACCGAACCTCAAGCCCTAAATTATCCTGTCGGAAGCTGTTCTTTTGTGACCAGAAATGCTGTGCTTTTGATAACATCCAACCTCTCGACTTCCTTCTTCCGCCGCGTGGTGGCAACTTTTAGCTGGGAGGTCGCCGGGTTCAAGCAAGTGACGGTTTTTACCGTGGTCGAAAACTCATCGGTGCATTTGTTGTGTACAGGCAAGCGCCGCTACGACCGCAAGCAGTCGGGTTACGGTGGTCAGACCAAGCCCGTCTTCCACAAGAAGGTGCGGCGGGGTGGCGGTAACTTCCATGCTCAATCCAGCCCCATCAGGCCTCGTCGGGAGGTCGTGTTGCTTGGTGTCGTACCCTCAATTCCTGTGGAGGGTGTTGCTTTGGTTTTGGGTGGCCAAGCAATACGGTCGCAGTGCTTTGAGGGGAAAAACACATTTGATTGTGCTAACAATTGCTTCTGCATTGTTTTATATTCTCATGAAGCATGCTCAGCGATGTGTTTTCGCCCGCGAGCCGGTGATCTTGTACGGCAAGTAATAGGGGCATGCTGGTATTCGGTTACGTGAATAGATGACCCAAAGCTATGCGTGATCATTTTCTCACGATGTTCACAGCCTCATGCTGACAAATAGCTACTTATGTGGGGTTTGCATTTTTCAGGCCAAGACCACAAAGAAGATCGTGCTGAGGATGCAGTGCCAAGAGTGCAAGCAGACCTGCATGAAGGGGCTCAAGGTAATTATCCCTAACTGTGCTGGTTGGTGCCAATGCTGATAAATGTTTATGCATTTACCACTTGTCAATTGCTGTTTGGATGTCGCCTCCTCCGCTTTGAATTTCGGCCTTGTGGCCCCCTTAATCTGTCCCACAGCGCTGCAAGCACTTCGAGATCGGTGGTGACAAGAAGAAGGGCAACTGAGCTTTGGCACTTCGGCTTGGAACGATGTAATACCCTTTTGACATATCATTTGTTCTTTCTGGCCCTAGGGCGTGTGCTGCCAAGGCCCCAAATACACATTCATTCCTCTTCGGTCCCTCGGTTATGCTTCCATGGGCAAACAAGAGAGAGCGCTTGTACTGTATCGGCATCAGCACACGAAACTAAGTTGTTTACAGTACGCGTTGGGACCAAACATCTTAACATGCAGGACAGCCTCGAATCCATGTATAGTAACCCTCGCCATTATTGCAAGCCAGGACTTGCAGGAGTAAGCGAATTTTAACAATTTCTTGCTATGTAGTCACGTTTTCGCGATATGCTGTACGAGATAAATGCACTGCCGATGGGGTAACTAGGGATTTAGGAGATCATGCGGGTCATTTCTAATTTTCGAGTATGTACACTGTTACATTAGGGTTAATCTCCTAATCGTATTTGCGTGGCAGAGAAACAAGCTTGATTTGTGGATGTGTTCTAATATTTTACGTCTGTCGTGTCACCGTGGTGGGAGCGACTGCAATCTATCCAACATTCAGGCTATGCGATCAGGACTGCAACTGCGTGACCGGTTCTTAAGCAAAAGCTGGCAGAGCTAGAACGCCACCTGGCGGGGATTTGCGAACCACGGTTAAGGAGGAGCATTTGTCCCAGCAGCATATAATATTCAAGCTCAAAAGAAGCTTAGTCCGGAAAAGAAGAGTCCGTAACAAGGTATTGCTACATCTCTTATCATCACAGTGCCCGGAATATGTTTTCATACTTAACGCAACCAGCAGCAGCTTTCCAGACGCTCTTGCATAAGCCTGCTATATTATCCAACCAGCCGTCTTGCACCTACGCGTCACCACTGCTCTACCCTTCCGTGCTCTATTTCCGACCGATCCATGCATGACCACGAGACCCTAACCATGTCCTGATAAAACCCAAGAAAAAACAAAAGTCGCCAACCCTGCCACCACATTGGTACGTTATTACAAGCCAACATGCACGGACAGCTACGCCTCACAGTTCCCTAAACCTATACGTCTTAACTGCAAGAAGTAACTGCCCGCGCCCAGACCCAACAACACACTGCAAGATCCACTGGTGCTGGGTCCAAAGCAGTTCAGGCATCCTGGATAATCTGGTGGATAGCCTCACTCAGCTCCAAGGACTCTGCGCGTACCACGAGCTTCATAGCCACATTACTCGCGGAGTCAATGCCAAACGACATTCGAACCAGAACCTGAACAGCGAGGGGTGACAACGTTAGGCTTTAGTGTTATACATGGACTTAAGAAGGGGATAGAAGGCAAAATTGAGAAAATGGCAAGGAGCAAACGAAACCAGGAACAGGAGCAGGCCAACCTAGAATTATACATTCTTACTTGTTGGTAACCCACAAAGATGCCAGCCAATAGCACCGTATGGCTGCGTGCGTTGGGAGGCACCGCTTCACTGCCTTCACATGGCTGCATGCCCAAAATGCCGATTACCGCCTCAACAGCCTCCTGCAAAGTTCGGGCGACGAAACTTTAATGAAATTGACTCTATACGCATTGAATAATGCAGCAATTACCGCATGAACCAAGGCACAAAAGGCAACCCAGAACATAGCCAACGGCGATATTAGCTGGCAACCCAGCCATATGGCATTCAACATCTCCAACACGAACATCATAAGCAGGACCCAGTTACAAAAGCCTGCACCCACCTGAAGTCCTTCGCGCGTCCCCAGGCCATACTCGTCCTCCTTCTCGGTGGCAGGATCCAGCTCCTCCCAAGCCTTACGGAAGTTGCCGAGAAGCGTGGGCTTAACGTAGTCCGCCGGGGTCACCTGCAAAGAAAGTTGGAAGGGTTTTAAAAAAAACCATACTTAAATAA
This sequence comes from Volvox carteri f. nagariensis, assembly GCF_000143455.1. Taxonomy (NCBI): domain Eukaryota; kingdom Viridiplantae; phylum Chlorophyta; class Chlorophyceae; order Chlamydomonadales; family Volvocaceae; genus Volvox; species Volvox carteri. The sequence goes on along the minus strand of NW_003307547.1, from coordinate 2,154,242 downwards.
CACACCTAAAACCCTTAAAATCCACACCCCCGCAAAAAGGAGCATGAGGCAACAATAGCACCAGCGATGCTCAGCACATGCAACCAAGAGAGTTTCCATACGCTATACCAGGCATGCCCACCTCCAAATCCTCCAGCTGGTACTCATCATCATAGCCTTCCTCCTCCGCCTCGCCAGTGCCGGGGTCGATCTCCTTGACCTAAGGAGTGGAAAGGGGTTCGTCTTGTGTAAGCCTGATGGCGCGTCTCAACACCAAGCAAATAACGCCTTGGAACATACCTTAAATTTCAGGATATTGACGACTTTTCCTGTCGCAATGGCGCCCGGCTGCCGCGACACAACAGTGAAGCACTGCCCCACCCCATTTAGAGGCATCGTGTCGAGGGGTACGGTGAAAGCCTCCTCGAAGTCGGCCTGCCGCGAGATCAGCACAACAACGCACCTCACGCCAAGACATCCACGTATTAAGCAAAGATACCGTGATGTTCGATACTGTAGTTGCTTGTCAACAGCCACATCGCACCTGTTGCTTGTCCCTGATTGTATTGAACTCCAGCAGCGAAATTGCTGACGTGCATCAGTGCATTCCAATGACAAAAACTTCAAAACTTTTTGAGTCGTCTGACCTCAGAAACTTCAAGTCGGCAACGCCCATTACGTCGCGCAGAAAGAAAATATTTGCCAGAGGACTTTTGCAGATCAATGTCCGCCCCGATCCGCAAACAAACATTCCATCCTGCTTACCGCTTCTGCCAAATCCATTGCAACGCTCACGTCCTCCAGGACTTGCTCCGCAATCGTGTTAGTGCAGTTGAACTGGAAGACTATGTGCGACTCGTAAATGTGCTTTACACAGAACACGGCATATTCCGTATCCTCCTCGGTAAGCCGAACCGGCTCGCAGGACTTGAAGACCTACACAACGAACAGGCGGTAGCATGCGTTGCTGAGGCTAACCTATCCCATCGGCAAACAGGATCTGCAGCGCATGAGGACGGCCGTCCATCATTGGCGTGATGAGGCATCCGTGTGAGCTTAAAAGGGACGGGCCAACTAAGATCAGACAAAGAACAGGAAAGAGGTCAACATGCCCAACCAGTGTTGTCACCGAAAAAAACACCGGTGGAATCATAGAAAATCCCTGCCGTGCGTAGCGCAGGAAGGACAGGACACAGGATTATCGGGACAGCCCACTTTACCCACCTCCCCCAATGGAGCAAGTTGGGGAATCGACCGGAGAAGCTCGGCATATTCGACCGTGGGGTCCCTCCGTGCGGCGCTGGTTGCCGGCAGTCCGCTGACACCGCTCGCAGCTGCAGCACCTGGAGGGAGGCCCAAGGCACTGATGCCCGCTCCACGTACCGATGGGGCGGCTTTAGGGACGACCGACTGCAGCACGGGTGACAGCGATGTTGCATACATTGTAAGGTGATTAGTACAATTTTTAAGGATCATGCGAAACTCAGTTGTGTGGATCGTGAAGTCAGACAGTTCACAGTTCGGCCCTAGAGCTCTAAAACCCGTGGAGGGCTAATAAACCTCAATTCGTACTACAGAGCCCCTGGGCCCCGCCGGTGCAACCAACCCTTAATGCGACTTACGATATCGAAAGGCTTATCCGTGGGACCCGCCAAATAGTCTGCCAGGGCCTTCTCCATGGCCACAAGGTTCACATCCACACGTGGCTGCACAGCGTCCGGCCCACCTGCCTTGCCCACAAGCTGCTCCAGGTGCAGCGTCGCGCGATCACGTACCTGAACAAATTCACAGTGTTTAGGGCCCTTTAGCAAACATTCCGGCATCTCATTTACATTCCGCAACTTAAGCCATGGTTACAGTTGAATAATTTCGGCGTTGGTCCCCGTGCCAAGCGCACATTCGAAAATACGACTGGACGCATGCCAGTCTGTGACGCCTCGCGCATGGCGCTGCTCTGCCACTCCGTGCCAATAGCCCCCAAAGCCGTAAGGTGCAGGGTCCTCCTCTCGATATAGCTTTCCCTTAGTATTTAAGGCTATGACTGTAAAACACTGTGGTACCGTAGGCTTTGGCTGTAGAATGACTTCTGAACGCACAGAATCCTCAACGACGAAGCTGGTTAGTTTGAATCATCCCAGCCTGAACCCAATTCCCAGTGATTCCCCTAGTAAATGCCAACACTAACCTCGTCGTCATTGTCCGAAAGCGCACGGCGCAACAGCACGATGATACGGGGCCGCAAGGCCTCGCATGCAGCTCCAAAGTTGGCCAAAGCTGACACAGCTGCGGCCCGAACTGTGGCGTTCTCCAGAATAATCCGGTTGTAGATGTATCGAATGTACTTAGAAGGCTCCTTTGTCTTCGGGCCTTCTTGGCCTGCAGGAATATAACCACAGCAGACAGCCTCAAGATCATTAACTGCACCCAAAACATGTACAGCACGTCCTCATATCCGGGCTCAATACTACTAGGAACACTGCATGCGCCACCCCTGCTTATCGGCACGCTGGCGCTCTGTGACATCGCCAAGCCTGGTCAACCCTTTACTTCCAAGCCCCCCTCTGGGCCCCGTGCAGCCAGTTTCGTACCTAGCAGGTGCAACACCTGCGTAGACAGGTATGTGAACTCGCAGTCCTCGATGAACTCGCATAGGTGCCCTAACCCAGTTTCCTTGGCGTCGGGTATCTCCTGGATCAGGACAAGGATGCTTTGGACAATGGCCTTCTTATACTCGAAACCCCCCTCCTCCCGAAGGACACCGGACAAGAAGTTCATCAGCGCACGCTGCTTGGATGGGAACTTCAGGCACAAGGACCGGATGGCCTCCACCACCACTATTTTGAAGTCGTCCGCGATGTCCGACATGAAACTGCCGATCTGCTTCAGCAGTTTCTCCACGCTGGACTCGTTCCCCGTCTTCAGCAGCGTCGTAATTGCCAGCGTGGCGATGGACCGGTTTTGGTCGCTGATAAGCGATTCCATGTCGATGTTGCAGTGCGTAACCGCGAGCGGATGTGTCATCGCGACCTTGTTAAGGGTTCGCACTGCTGCAAACCGTAGAACCGGTTTGCTGCTGCTGAGGAAAAGCTGCAGGACGGTAATGGCTGGCGTGAGCTCACGCGCCGTGACATCACGCAGGTTGCAAATCGCCCGCGCTGCTTCAAAGATCACCACCTCAGCCTTATGTCGCAAGCAGCTCTCCAGGAAATCGTAAAACGGCCGCTGTTCGCCATTCGACCCCGGTTGCGAGTCCTGGATCACCTGAGCGACGTAGCGCACCAGCAAGCATTGCGCCAGCGGGCTTTTCACGTTAGCCTTTGTAAGACTCGTAACTAGCTTGCTGATGGCAAGGCGATCTGAAGCTCGCAGCGCGTGCAACAGGGCAACCGCATGGAACTGCACCATGTTGTTTTTGTTCTGAGCTGCCTCCTGCACCTCATTGACCCATCGCTTGACAATTTCTGCATTATTCCCGAGTAGGTGCAATGCACTGACCAAGGCTGCGCTGGCCACAACTGCCGACTTGTCCACAATGGCCTGCTTCAGGTATCGCTCGATTTGTGCAAGCAGCTGCCCATCAATGATTTTGCAAAGCACGCGGACCGAATTCGCGCGATAAAGATCTGTCTTGCTGTTCATATCCTTCATCAGCGAGCTGGTCACGATGATGACCTCGTCCGCGCCCGGGCAGATGTCCTTGATGCACAAGTACATCATGCGCCGCAGGTTAATATCTTGCTTCTGAAACAGCTTGGTAACGCCAAAGAAGACCTCAGCTGCCTCTTTCTGCAGGGGGTGGCACATGCCGTCTTTGCACGGCTGGGGGCTACAATGGGCGAACACAACAGCTTCGCACCTTGGTGAACACCTCGCCCTGATTAAGCAGGTACAGCAGCTTGGTAATCACCTGTAGACAACAGGAAATCGAATCACCGCAAGGCTTTCCAAGGAAAAGGAACCTTTCCTTCCCAGCAGACCTGCTGACATCTCCGAGGGTCAATTTGCGGGTCATTGAACACCCTAGCCTCCTGCAGAACCGCGCCCTTATCAATCCCATAGAAGGGAGAGAACTCCGCTGCAGTCGAGACAAAATGTGTAAGCCTAGCTCCTGTCCAGCCACCATGCCAAATTTGGTGTCTTACTCTCATCCTCCCGGTCCTCATCCTTCTTCTCGGGGCCCCGCAGGGGCGCCTGCGAGTCCTGAGCAGTAGCAGCCATAACACGAGCTGCGGTTGTAGGTCACTGTTCTAGGGAGTAGTCATACGGCCGGGCTTCTTCTCAGATCAAGACTGTTTCATACAACGCAAACTGCGCCCAGGTGACTCCAGCCACGCTAACAATATTGGGCCAGCAATACCTCTTATTCATGCATACCAGTTGCAAGGGCTTTCCGCTGAGCACGCAGGGAAATGACGTACGCCGGTACGGAAGAACGGTTACTCCTCCACGCCAGGGCTAACCCCCTAGCTCCGCAATAATGTATATTTTTCATTGATGGTTGTTAACCATTTACCGTTCTTCTCAAATGCAATGCTTGCCTTTCCATTACGCCTACGTTCTGCCGAACCGCGTATGCTTTGTGCATGCACTATTCGCAGCATCCAACAAGTTAAAGAAACGTTCCATGAAGCGAAGGTATAATGCCACACGGGCGCTGAGGAAAGGGGAGGGCTGTTTTTTTAGCGAGGGCCAGAGGGCATGGGTGAAGGATACCCAGCCACTTCAACCATGCCACACCAATTATTCCCATCCTCTTGCTTCAGTGGTCAAGGTTAAAAAGGGATCTGCCAGTCCTTACGTGGGTCCCGGTCGCCCCCGAACGCTCGTTCGAAACCTGTATCTTCAAGCGGGTTGCAGGAGCGCTCGCAAGTAGACATGGAAAGGTGGTTCGGCACCTGCTGGTGAGCGCACGGCTCGCCAGGTCACACCTCGCTATCGCGGTCTCCGGACCCGTTTCGGCTTAGATTTCTGATTTTCCCGAGACAAAGACTGTAGTAAATCAAGGGGGTGGCTCGCCCGACTTACAACCATCAGGCATCAACGGGATTCGGGTCAGCCGTTGCGCTTGGCTGTATAGCTGGGCCACGCCGTGCCGCACGATATCAAACCTGAACGACGCCCTGGGGCCTCAGTCAGCCAATTCCCCTCTTGTGCAATCGTACCGATGCGCTCATCCGGATTTGCCAAGCCACGAAATGTAACCTCCAACACTGTGCCCGAACGGCTGTGGGGCCAACTGGTGGGCTTGCAAGCTGCCAGGCCAGGTGCGCGCTAACTCCGTGGGGAAGTGTAGTACTGTCAGAAATCTCTCACGCTCCACTACAGCTTCGTTCTCCGCCACGCCGTAAGTAGGCTTCTCTCCACCTGTTTTAAAAGGGATGCAATGGGGATTTTTGAAGCTATGTGCCGCATCCGACGCCGCGAGTGCACCATCATTTCAATGTATGTGGGGTGCGTGTGTGTGTTACATGGTCGTGGGGTGGCATACCTGCAAACCGCCCAATACGAGCCGAGGGCTCAAGGGCTGCCAGATCGCCTATAAGGACCATTCTACCTCGCACTTCAAACAAAGCAAGTGACAAAGGAGACTAACGACCAAAGGGAACGATAGAGTTGCAGTGGGACCACATACGTTCCAGCATCTTCGCCAGACGTTCAGGTTCCCACTTCATAGCGTCCGTCAAAGCGGTGGAAATCCATATCAGATCTGATTTCGCCGTACACCGGACAGTCCACCAAGAGATGCTTCTCATCTCATCACCAATATGGCTATCAGTGCCGCAGCAGGGGCCACACCCGCCCCTCCCTAGGTACATAACGCCGTACCTTGCGCGCTCTGTTAGCCACCAACGCCCAGCAGCAAGGCCTAAGCTGCATAAGCTTACAATTCACTGAACGCGGGATAATTGTTGTGATATGCATGAGCACCTCCTTCCTGCCCGCTTGCTCAGCCGCCAGACCCATCCAATGTTTATATCATAATGCTACCTGCCCACGTCTCATCGCTGCACACTGGGCAAACGCCGGCGGAAACGTCAAGATGCCGCCGTAAAGCTTGCCATGGCATGATTGGGGAGGGGTTGGTTGGTAGGCTAGCGTGGCCATCCCGCCATGCTGTATCTGTACCCCACATATTCGGCCGAGAAGAGGAAGGCTCCGCATCGAGTAATGGTAGGCGCAGGCGACGGCGGGAAGTGAATCAGCTTGTTCCGGTACTGCACGTGCTTTTGGAACATATCAGGGCGACTGGAGACTTTCCACGGCAGTTTACAACTACCGTCCTCACCCCAATTTATAAAAAATGGGATCCTAGCATGCCGAGTAACTACCGGGGCATAGCAGTAGGGGGGGCCGTTTATGCTAGCTGAGGTCTTGGACAGGCTCAGGAGGCGGAGTGATGCGAGAACCTTGCGGAGGGGCCCTTCGAGGCATGCCTAAAGGACGGAGCGGGCAGCTTCAGATATCGTTCATGCGACAAACTGTAGGAGCTGCCAGACCAACACATCGCCTCCTGATTGCCGAACTGTCGCAGCTACCCCTACACTACCACGTTTTCAATCAGGTTGTGAGGTTTTGGAACCGTGTCCGTTTACAGCGTGGGTCTGTGGCACACCAAGTTTTGCGACAGGAGGTCGCAGAGTCCCTCTCCAACCCCGGATGGGGTACACTAGTACTCCGTTTTCTATGTTTTCCGGGGCACGACGTATGGAAAGAGGCCCCGCAGGGGCTACACGAGGTAGACGAACGAGTGGAGTGGCTGATGAGCAGGCCCTTTCCAGAAGGTGTGGTATTAGAGTTCAAGGACCGATTGGTGAGTGGTTGGAAGCATATGCGTATCTGTACCCCACATGTTCGGGCGCTGGGACCGCTGGGTGATGAGGATAGTACTTGGCTGAGAGCAAACATGGTTGCAAAAGCTTGGCAAGTGTAGGAAGGCGAGCGGTGAAATGCTGCTGAAAGGTTTGCTCACTTGTCAATTAAAATATAGCGGACCCCCGCGGGTGCGCGCCACAGGTCTTCTGCCTTACCTCCAGAATCATACGGGTAACAAAGAGCCCATAGGGGTTCCCAAAAAGAACCCCGGCGGACCACCCCAGGCTAATACTGCCGAACCCCAAGTTTTGTCGCGCAGCGCAGGAGGGAAAGTAATCGCAACCACGAGCAGGCTGGTTAGCTAACGAGGTGAAGTGACCCCTTTGTATCCATCTGGCAGCTTGATGGGTCTAATGACTCCAGCGGGGCAAGAAGGATCAGTGCTGCACGACAATGATCACACGTGTCATGATCCATGTGGCCACCTTAATGTTACCCGTCATCGCGTTGGGTTTCACTCGGCAGACACAATTGGCATTTAGGGCCAATTTGGCAATTTGGTTTTTCTCTAGGAGTCCATGCTGTCCCACACCGTCGGCTTCCTTTTCACGGGGAACGCGTGCTTCTTGTACTGGCACTAGAGGACGGGCGGTTATCGAGGTGACCTTTTGCCATCTACAAAAAATTCACGACAACGTTCAGGTAGTCCACGCTGATTGTTGTCGAGGGGTAGCTTGCTTTGCGGAGACATGTTATGTGCACGAGCTTAGTGGTCGGTCACGCTGGCGAAGCCGGAAGTGCGCATCTTGCTCAACGACGCCCCCTGGAACGTGTGTGCGTGTGTGTGTGATATAACTTCAGCTCAACATGTACATGCCGGAATGTATGAGTGTAGCTGCGGGCACGAGACGCCTTCACAGGGCGAAGCAGACTGGGTCAACTAGAATTGACTTTATTGCCCAAATATGTACTGGAGCGTGAGGCGAATGAGAGTTGCAAATATGTGCGTCGGGTTCCGCATGTTGGACGGACAAGAATGTGTGACTACCAAGGGAAGCGTCGTTACCGGCTTTTGCACGCGTCAAACCGATACAAAATGCAGGCCGAAATACACACACCATAATGATGCAGGTATCCTCAAAGGCAATTGAGAGTGACAGGACCTTATCCCCACCCTGGACCTACCTACCCTGGACCGCTTAGAAGTCCCTCTTCCTCACAGGGTAGACCAGATTTTCATTTACACTCGTTTCGCGTCTGAACTTAGAAGGTTAAAGCGAGTGTCAGGGCTTTGCCTTTTCCTAAAGGACTTCCTTCCAATCTTGTTTGTCGTGTCCCTCGCCGACGTGGTCGTAGCCGCGCGCTGGGGCTTTGCCTTCTTGCCTGCAAAGGAGCAAGTTGCTGCTTGGAGTTTTGACAGCAGTTTAACTAAGTCTCTGCCTGCGGCGAAGGCGCCGGCCTTCGTGCGGAGCCCGGAGACCATGCGGCCTTCGCCCACGCTCTTGGTGCTTGCTGCGGTGGCGGTCTTGGCGACAGCTCACGCGCAGCAAGCCAACGGTCCAACCGTGATTCCTCAGAAGAAGGCGCTGCCCCAAGGTGCGCGATATCGCCTTTGCTTCTTTAAGGTCCGGAGAGCACGCGGACATGTGATGACCTTCACTTGCTCTTTTGCTGCAGGCTTTCGCATCACTTGCTTTGATGGGTATGAATTGATCTTCACAAATGATAACTACACGAACGGCGTCTTTGTCGCAGCGGACGCGTACAAGTACCCTGTAGGACAGTGTAGGAAGTGCCCTGCAGGCACCGCAACCATGGACGGTTTCCGTTGCATTCCATGCCCTTCTGGCTACTATTCTGAAAGTGGGGCGCGCGAGTGTACGGCCTGCCCAGCTGGTACCGTCGCCAAGTCGACCGCACCTAGTGCCGGCACCACCTATTACCAGGTTCAGAAGCTGAACAGCGGCGCAAGCTCTTGCAAAAGTTGTCCTCCTGGATATTTCCAGCCAAATTTGGCCGGCACTGTTTGTATCCCCTGTCCCAGCGGTAAGCGCAGCGGACTCTTAGGACGTTGCCATGCTCTTGCCTAAAACTTTCTATTTTCCTGCAGGCTTTGTGTCCGGTGAAGGCGCAACCAGCTGCACTCCTTGCAATGAGGGCTCTTTCCATGGCGACGGGCGGCAGCTGACTCAAGCCACGGGCTACTTTAACTATGGCATGACCGCTACAGATGACACAGTCGTAGGATATGAGGCTTCAAATGCACAGATCAGTGCTGTTTCGGGCATAGCAACTTCCAGTGGTTTGCCTGATTACGTGGCCATTCCAAACACCTGCATTAAGTGCCCTAGGAATACATACCAGCCTCTGAAGGCGCAAGCCGCAACAACGACCACTGGCGACGCTGCTTTGAGCGCTTGCAGGTCAGTTTGCGGTGCGCTGTCGTAACGCTGAAATTGTTGCGGAAAGCTCTGTGATGCTAAAGGTAAAGGTAGAAATTCTTGACGGATCCTCATTACCATACAGGCGTTGTGAAGACGGTTACTTCTCGTTCCCAGGGTCGTCAGCCTGCGAGCCATGCCCTGCTGGCTCCTACCGGAACAGCTACTTTGACGGAACAAGCGCGCGCACCGACACCGGTGGTCTCCAGTTCAATGACGCTAACGACTATGCTACCGGTACTGGCAACGGCTGCTTTAACTGCCCTAAGGGTACTTTTGCGCCAAGCCCTGGCTCCAGCGTTTGCCAGCCCTGCCCTGCGGGCACCTTCGCAAATGCTACTGGATCGATTGCATGCACCCGATGCCCGGCTGGCACGAACAGCTTGTACGGCACCCGTTCGCAACAGCTTGGCTGGACCGCAACCCCAGCGGCTTCGTACAAGACGTACACGTTTACCTTCTTCGACAAAGCGGACAACACGTACAAGTTGCTGCGCACCGGTACTGATACAAACTTCTGGCTGGCTGCCAAGGGCGAAACCTGCTCGGACAACCTACCTGGTGAGTTTTTATCAGTACAGTGAAATTTGGTGATGGGTTGGTTCGTCGTAACGGTCGTGTTTGATCGGTACCGCTGTTTTACAACTGCTTGGCCGCGCAGGTTACTACACTGATGTTGATGGCCTTGGCATTCAGCTGCCATGTCGCCCGGGCACGTTCTTGGCTGCGGGCGCTTCTGACAAGACGACATGCGTGACTTGCGCTGTGGGTACTTTTAACGAGGACTTCACGCAACGTAAGATTATCCTAGAGGCATGGTTTTGTGGAGGCGAAATGTTGTGTTTTGTTTTGCTGCGAGTGTATACTTGATGTTAAGACTCGTCAAGACTCGTTGTTGTGTCTTTCGGAGCGTTGGTTGAATTATTTGTGCTGTCGTTGCCTTTCCCTCCTGGCTTTTTATTAAATACAGCTGTCTGCAAGGCTTGCTGGCCTGGATCTTTTGCCAGCCAGCGCGGCATGACATTCTGCGAGATCACGCAGCCGGGCTACTACACAAACCCCGACACACCCGCTGCCAACGCTACTGTCGACCTTACTGTTCTTACTACAACTGAGGCGTCTGGACTGGTCGTTGGTGCCGATGACCCCAGCCCCTGCGGCCTGGGCTACTACCAGCCCAACTACGAGAAGAACACGTGTCTTCCATGTGCCATCGGCACATATGCTGATGTCACCGCTTTGGCGACTTGCAAGAACTGCCAGGCCGGAAGGTACGGGAGTTTCACTCTTTTCATGGACTTCTTGTTGTGCTTTGCGGTTCGCATCGTCCATCGTTTCTGCTGTAATCGTAGTGTAAAGTTTGTCTGGTACGTTTGCATCATGTATACATTTTTTTTTATTGCCAACGGGGTTTGCACCTGTTTTGGCTGTTTTTAAGTCTTTTCTCATTTTATGTGGTATTACTATTTGGCCATCCAGGTTTCAAGACTCAATTGGCCAGGCGACTTGCAAGCAGTGCGACATTGGCTACTACTCCAATTATGGGGCCTCGAGCTGTGTCCAATGCCCAGCGGGTTCTATTACTCCGAAGCCCGGCACATCTCGCTGCACGAAGTGTGCGCCTGGGTTCTATGCCGATAAGAGCATTGCCGCCACATCATGCCGGGCCTGTCCCCGCGGTTACTTCGGCCCTTACCCTGCTGCCTATTCCAACGACGGATTCCTTCCAGAAGGCCCACGTGGCTGCTTTAAGTGCCCGTACGACACGTACGCGGATCGTCCTGGCATGACGGTCTGCACTACATGCCCAGCTCTGGATCTTGGCGGCGGCACCACTGTGCCCACCTGTACTGAGACGCCAGGCTCCCAGCGCTGCAAGCCCTGCTCACTTCTCGTTATCACCACCACAACTCGCAACACATACGTTAGCCCACCGCCGCCCACCCCCT
>NW_003307547.1:2126862-2142978 GCF_000143455.1 Volvox carteri f. nagariensis | reverse complement strand
CATCCCCACGGCCGCCAAGCCCGCTGCCGCCAAGCCCACCACCACCAAACCCACCACCACCAAGCCCAACCCCTTTACCCCCCCCACCTGGCGCTCCCGCCCTGGCGAATGGTACTGGTGTCAACGGAGCTGGTGATCGCACGGGTCGCCGCTTGCTGGGAGTCTCCGTTGCCCGTTCTGTGTCCGTTGAGGAGCAGGCCGAGGAGCGTGAGCTCATGCAGCTGCTGGCCCAGGAGGGCGAGGAGCAGCAGCAGCAACAACAGTAGGTTAGCAACAGGAGGAGGAGGAGCAGCGCCGAATTCTGCCGATTCTTTTAGTTGTGTTAGTTGTCGCCTTTTCCGAATGTTCATTGTCAACATGCAGCCTTTCGTGTCTACTGCAAGGCGACAGGACGCGGCCCACGTCGATGCACATGGTGGCCCCTTGTGGTGCTCCATCTTGACCATCTTGCTGCCGAAGGTCCTCTGGGCATGCGTAAGCCTCGAGGCACGCACACCTGACGGCACCTGGTCGAGCACCACCTCCATGGCCGAGCGCCTCTCGGCCTTCCATGTTGTTGTTCTTGTGCGGCCGTTACGCGGCCTGTGGCCTTCACGCATAAGAACCGCCTCTTGAGGAAACGTCGACTCCTAACTTTGCGATTGGCGGCTCGGTGCTGGTGATGTGGGAGAGCACACATCACGCTCTCATGATGATCACCATATGTGCTGTGGTGTTGTGTGATTTAGGCTTATGTGGCACGGCGGAGAGGAGGCGGAGTGAGGTGGAGTGGCGGCGTCGGGCTTGGTGGAGGTGTGGCAACAGCAAGAGGACCATCCCATCGGGATGCCGCCTCCATCTGCTCTGCTGTCTCTCTCACGACATTCTTCGCCTTCGGTCCTTCTGCAGGTTGATGGCCATGTTCATGATCCGGCGCATGCGCCTGTGAGCATGATCGTTTTGTTTCGTCGTTTTGCGTGCGGCACTACATAATGTATGTGTATATGCGTGTGCGTGATTAAAATGTGAGTAGTGCAAAAGGAAGATACGGGTATGCGTGCCGGCGCACGCACGCGCGTGCGTGCATTGCTTCTGATGTGATGGAGTGTATCTTATCTGTTCATGACTGCCGGTGTGCGTCGTCCCCTTCGTCGTCGCCGTGTTAATTACGTGCGAATGTGTGCAGCATCGGGCCCCTCTAGTCCTAGTTGAACCAGTAGTGGTGACTTGGCACGGCGGTGTGTTCTCTTCGCCTGACGACGATTGCCGTGTGATTTGCATTTTCTCAAGAAGGCCTCTCGTGCAGGAGTATTTTTCGTTACACTCTCCTCACCCCCTGAGAGGGTACCACCAAGTGTACCCACTACTGAAGTCACAGCTAAGGAGGGGGCGCATTCATCCACAACATCTTTGTCGTCAAGGTCTACGGCGCTGTACGGGCTTCCGCCTCCCCCCCCGAGCTGCATTAAGCTCTGATATTTGCGGATATGATGGTGTGGCAACGTGGATGATGATGATAATGCCTCGGTAAAAGTCAAGAGCCGGCTGCGGACCTTCATCCTAAACACTCATAATCCTGTACTCGGTGCAATGCTGTCCTATTCGCCGGCCGTATATATTTATGTATATAGGGCCATTGTGCGATTGTCGCGATCCCAAAGGTACGCATCCGCTTGCATCACATGCAGACTGTGTCCCTCCTTCCCCCGTATGACTGCTGCACAAGATGTCGGTATGTATATGCGGCGTCGAAGAGAGATTGGACGGGAGGACATTGCTGTTGTGCTGTGTGTTTTGGAATTGTGATGGTGGTGGTGAGGCTTTAATTTGGGTCGTTAGGGAAAAAGGGGGTTGTTGCTTTTCCGTTGACCGCTTTAAGGGGGGAGATGGGCCTGTAGGAGCCACATGGGCGTGCGCTGTGTTTTGGGGGCCAGGTAGTGGTCATGGTTGCACGATGCCGTTGTCAGTGGAATGGCCATCGTGATTGTCATCAGTACTCCCACAATCACTATTGTCGCTTTTGCCCCCCAAGTCCTCCGCTGCTGCTGCTGCTGTGTATTCAGGTTGCAGCCAACCAATCCGGTATGGACATGCATATGGACGGACCTGGGGGTCACTCGCTGTCGCCGATTCGTCGACACAGTTTCCCCAAATTGTTATTCACGTTGTCCGTCCTTCCTTTGGGTGTCTGTCCGCCGTCAATGCGTGACAGCCTTTTCATCATTTCGCCATTACCGTGATGGTTGGCGGCGGTCTGGTGGCGGTTTCACTGGATGGCGAGATCATGAGTTTTCACTTGTGTGTGTGCCGATGCCGATGCATGTGGTGGTGGCTTTCCACACGCCCGCGTGCGCTATCACTGCAAGAACGTCAACAGGGGGCAATTCCCACTTTGCACGTCGTCCGGGCCAAGCCAGATGGCGCGGGCTTGTGTATTTGCTTCGTGTGTGTCGCACCGATGTGCGACAACATTACTTTTGCGGTGTGCTGCGGAGCGTGAGAGGGGCCACGGGCTGCCGCTTAACAACCGACTACTTAATTGCATACTTAATAAATTCTCCTTTAGCTTTGCGTGCGCGGCGGCGGCGAGGCGGCGGATTCATCCTTCAAACCTTCAACAGTTGTTGTCCGTTGTTGGGGCGGCCACAGAGACACATAACTGATCCGCGCCTCGTACGATGTCGTAGACTGAGACCGTGCGGCTGTACGTATGTATGTATGAGATCTCATGTTGTGTGCTTCCATGAGTGCGGCGTGGGTGTGTGTTTGGCATCAAGCGACCCTGCGGTGGGAAAGGAAGATGTATATGGAGATAGCTCCGAGTTGTCTTGCCGCTGGTGCTGTTTTGATGCTATGTACTCTGTCGCCGCTGCAAAACGTGTGCCGCCGCACCGCCGCCGCCACCACGGGCCCAAAAGACGAAGAACGCAGGGCTATGACTGCTAGCGCGCAGGAAGTAGTTTGAAGGATGTTCTTAACCAACCCATTTGCCTATTATCCATCTGTCATTGGCGTGCGGTTGCCTCCTGAATGTCATATGTGCCCGCTTCGTCCGGTGAACTGCGGAGAAGTCCTTTACGGACCAGCCTTTTGCCTTTCTGGCGAGGAAGGTATCCAGAAGGGGGGTTGAAGCGCGATCACTGCGAGCGATGTGCGCATGTGCGTTGCGGATGTGTGGCTCCGTTCCTTCCATATTGCCGCATCCCAAGCCTAAATTTAGCATCTTCTGCAACAGGTCATGTGCTCCATTAGTAATACGCTGGTGTAATACGTACTGAATGTAATTTTTGGATAAGCTTTCGACAGAATTTTCTTCCTTGGCTCGCAACAGGAGTCCTCCGTCGATATCAGGTAACAAGATGTGCTGTTCAGTCATCCTGAAGGCCTCGACTCTTGCCATGGCCATACAGTTGTGTTGTAGCGAGGGGCGCTGCGCAGATATCCTAATACCGTACTGCTTGTGCATAAGCAAATGCATGAACGTGCCCATCCTCCCCCCTCTTCCCCGTCAACGCAACACGTGTACAGCAAGGGACAGATGCACGGGAACCATAAACGAAACATTCCTCTTTGCTTGTGCCCTGCGCCGCGCGACCACACCGTGCAGTATGCACGTCGTCAGATCTGCGGCTTCCACTCCACTGGGGGAGTGTTGGTCCCAATCTGCAGGGGCATGCTGCCATTTTAGATGTGGTCAAATTAATCAACACATGGCGTCACGATGGAGTAACCTTCAGGGTGGAGCTGCCAGTGCTGAACTGCTTCTGTAGGTGTCCAGCTCCACTGTTCTGTCGACAGGTACGGCATAGAAGCGAACGTGCCAAGAGGCCTTGCCTACTGTACTGTTGACCTTCAATCATACGAAAGACTATAAGTCCTTCTTTTACATGTTGTTCTTAACCACAGCGTCTTGGTATGTAGAGTTGTATTTGTAGTGCGGGAAGGAACTGTGAAATGCTGTCCATGATTCTCAGTTACTAATTGAGACGTGACTGAATCACTGCAGCAAACCATTATTTACTACCTAACAACCAGCGTGTTATAAATGGCGGCAGTAGCCAAGCGTACGTATGGTCTTCGTGAACATAGACCACCCGTTGGCTGGACAGCAGTTCGTAGATCTGACCGTATTTCGGTAGAATGGCCGCTGCAGAGCTTGGTTAACTTGCCACGGAAGGCGTCACTATCTTGCCTTGCATCAAGCCCTAAACTGAACGCGGAGCCGGATTCTCGACCATCATCTAGGCAGCCTGCAAAATTATGGGGCAAAACAGGCTCGAAGCTTCTTCAGCCTTCGCCGTCGTCCTCATCCCATTCCTCGCGGACACCCAACGGCAATGCCGGCGGGGAAGATGAGGGTGAGGAGTCCACTTGGGGTGTTTTCAACGCTTCTCGCTACACGGGCAGCTGGCAGGTGCCATGGGGACCTGGCCGAGTTGCGGGCGGCCTTGCGTTGTGGTTTGGCAGCTTCATCGGCGTGGGCTTTGTCTTGGTGCCGCAGCTATACCGCATGGCGGGTGTCTCCCTCTACGACCTATCACCTGAGGTGCGGCATGTGACCGGGCAGGGAATCTGGGCGCTGATATTGGCGGACCGGCCCCGTAAGGATCATTGGATCGTCACAAAGGAGGGGGAAGACGGTGGGCAGCTGTGACTGAATTGGGTTGTAGTGAGTCCGCGCCACCTTGCATAATAGGCACTGCAGATCCTTCCCGCACCTTCTCGTATCTTTTTGCACGAGTAAGTGGTAATAACTGGCAGTTCGTTGCAATCGCATGTGTGTTCGAATGAACGTGGTACAAAAAACGCGTGCGCCAATAAGCGCACCTAGCTGTACATATGCTTTCAAAACTGGACCCCTTCCCGTGTTGGTTTACTGGTATTGTGAGCCGCCTTGCTTTTAGCTCCTGGGTTGGGCTCCCTTCCCATGTCCGCATCCCTTCCGCATCCTGCCAACGTGGAACAAAGTTTCCTTTCTTCGCCCTGCCGGCCTCTTCCTTGGCCCTTTCCTAGGCCAGCCCCTCTTGGAGGCCTTCGCACGCCACTTGTACCCTCCTCAGTACCCTCCTCAGGCGCACTAACCTCCCGTATCTTCACCCGACCCAACGCCAACCTCTACTGTACCGGCCCGTTGGTGGGCCCTTCCCTGCCGCCACTGGTGCTCCCCCCTTTCCCAGGACAAGGCAACCTTCACGCTCGTGTGCCAGGCGGTGGAGACCGTCGTCAGCCTCGCCCTCGTTCGCCTGATCACCGTGGGACCCATCACGGAAGCCGCAGCCTCCTCCTCCTCCTCCTCTCTCTCGCCATCGTCTTCTTCTCGACCTCCTCCGCTTTCGCCCGCAAATGGGTTGGACTTCTTCGTGTATGACCCCCGGCGGCCCTTTTCTCGGCCACGCGGGTGGGGCTTCTGGGCGCTGTTGGGTGTCGTCGCGTCCCCCGCGGTAGTGGGCAGCGTCGCGGCGTTGCTGTCAGTGGTGGGGTACGAGCAGGCCGTGGGGGGTCAGGGCACAGTGGATGGAGTGGCGGGCATGATTGACCTGGACCTACCTACCTACCTGTCGCTGCTGGCGGTTACGGGAGTCATGGCGCCGCTGCTGGAGGTGAGGTGGGGGGAGAGAGCTCCAGGCTGGAGACGGGCTAGCAGGAAACCGCGGGGTGGCGGAATGTGGGGGCGGGGAGGGGGAAGAGGGACGAGGCGGGTAGGAAAGAGGAGGACATGGAATAGGATGAGCGGAGAGATTAAAGAGGTTCCGGGACAGGGAAAGATTCTTCCCGGATCAACGATCTGCTGTCGCCCAGGTCCGGCACACAAGTTCTTGCACCTACCCGCCGCCTTCACACCCATAACCTTCATACCCCTTCTCATTCCCTTTTACATGTACACGTCCATAACCGCTCATCATCTTGGGCCGTCCACGATTATGCTTTTGCCACGGCTATACGGTGTTGCCTCTTTTCCATTGCCACTGCGCTACCCGATGATGCCAACCTCAACCTCAACCTCAACCTGCCCCCACACCGCCCATTGCTACAGGAGACAGTGTTCCGGGGCTTCCTCCTCACCTCCCTGACCCGCTTTATGCCCACATGGGCGGCTGTGGCCGCATCCTCCGTGTCATTTGGCCTGGCTCACCTGTCCGCACGCGACCTGCCCGTGCTGTGCGCGCTGGGCCTGCTGCTCGGCTGGTCGTACGTGCGGTCACGCAACCTGCTGACGCCCATTGTCATCCACGGCGCCTGGAACTCCGCTGTCCTGACCTTGCTGTTCTGGCTGGCAGCGGAGGGGGTGGATGTGCAGCAGCTCATCTCGGTAAGGGGGTAGCGTTGAGGGGGTGGGGGAGCGTGAATGTGGTAGAATATACCTGGGTGGGTGGGTGAGGGCATCAAAGGAGTTGATTTGGCCTTCTTCATCTGTATTGAGAAGGCAAATCAAAGCCAGGTGGTCGATGCCTATCGATGATCAGTTCTATCGATGCCGCTTAGTGGCTGTCTTTCCTCGCAACCTTCAATCGCAAGAATGAGGTGTGTCTTGCTCTCCGGCATCTCCCCCCTCCCCTCGAGCTCTGAAGTCTGCCTTCTGGTGCCATCTTATCACCAGTCTTCCGCCCTGCACCCCTCCCCGCGTGCTTTCTTCTCCGAACCAAACAGGATCTCCGAGACGCCAGCGGCTGACCGCTTCGTCGTGCTGAAGTTTGTCTCGTGCCCCAGCATTACGGGACAGGACTAGGCTCCGGAGCGGACTGCTTCCCGTGAGGGGATGGCCTACAGGCGCGTTTGCCGCCGTGCGCCGTGCCTTGCTATCCGGGCTGTGTTGCCCCTCCTCCCTTTACGGGGTAGTATCCGTATGTGCTGTGGAGAGTGCACCAGTGCTATTGCTGCGAGAGGGCGCAGTAACTGCAGAAGGCCCAGAAGCTTATAGCGCTAATGGTCAGCCTCGCTTCGCGGGGCTAGTCCGTGGCAGCGTCAGGCGGTTTTCCAGGCCCACCAGGTGCTCTCACATATCACACATCACACATGCTCTCCTCTGTGAAGGTGGTCATGGGTGAGGATGTGCAGCAGCACATGGCAGCCAGCTGCACTCCCGAGTGGTGTTGAGGCACTTGTGTAACATTTCACCAATGTCGGTAATGCTTCCTTTTCCCTCTTTGCACTGGAGGATACCAGCAGAGGTGCTTTACTGTCAGGCCCGCCGTACATGTGGCAGAGGTTTTTGTCCTCAGAGCACTGTGCCTGGCAGCGTGGCCATGGGCAAATGGGTTCGGTCCGTGACTCTGTGTTGTGTGCTGTACTGTGATGTATGCTTGTCCTTGGATCGAGGTTACAGCCTTTCCAAAGGGAGAGGGATATTAGTGAAATAAAGCCCCGATTGATCCAAATTTTTGCGTCACGGAGCAGCGTCGAGCTACGAGCCACACCCCGGACGGACACCCTAGGAGATGTTTACTGCACGCTAAGCCTTCCTCGCTTGATCCAACCAGCACCTGGCCATAATTTCCCCCTTCCCTTCACCCCCTCCGCCATCACCGTGCTGGCAATAAAAACCGCACATATGGCCATCACATGATCGCGCGGCAGCAGACTAATGAAATGAAGGACCATGCCCCGAAGAAGACCCTTGCAGAAATTCTATCCTTGCGGAACGGCAGCCCGTCAACAACCCCCAAAAGCCTGCGGGAGGCTTCGCGCGGTACGAGTAAAAAGCTCAACGGCATCATCATCATCATCATCATCATGCAGGTTACTCGAAGAAGCTCTTTCAAGCCCCCCCCCCCCAACAACAGCACCGCTGCTTCACTGCGGCCGACATCGCGAACAGGCGCCACTTGCGTCATCAACCCAATGCAACGACACAGAGGACATACACGCACATACATACATACATATACACACCGGGGAACCACACGCAGGACCGTGCACCACTTGGAGAGCGCCAGGATCCCCTCGTGCGGGCAAAACCCACATCCATACATTGCAATACATAGGCGCCAGCAGGCCGCGCGGGGCACTGGGAGGTTACCCTGGCGACGCTCCTGCCGTACAGCCCGAAGCCCAGCTGCACGCATATATACATACTACAAAATTACGTGTGGCTGCCGGAGCGCTGCACCGTCACCAGGCTCCGCTGCTGCTCCGAGGAAAAGGCTCCTCAGCCTCCACCAGTCACGCCCCGATTTTATCTGTGCGGAGCAGCAGCAAAATGCAAAACATCTTTCCCGTCTCGGCTCGCCCATGAAAGCGTGGAGCGGCGGCGGCACTCATGATAACGGCAGCACCTCAATTTATTTGTCTCCGCGCCTCTTGCCTACGGGACCATACATCTTGACAGGATAGTCCCGCCCAACAAGAAACAACATTTCGCCAACAGCAGGAGTTGGGGTTAAAGATGTCCAACTCACCCCGTCTAAGCTGGCTCGGCTCCTCGCCCTCGCGAGGAGGTTTTGCAGAAATATACAAAATGTCTTACGACAGAAGGCAACGCAGCTCCCGCAGGTATACTCTCCGAGAGGGTAGGTCCCCCTCGATCTGTCCCATTCTTCTCCATTCCCAACACAATAGAGCTCACATGGCCACCACAAAAGCGGCGGCGATGGGGCTGTATCTCTCGCCCAGCCTCCTGTCCAACCTCTCAACCTCCCCGCATAGAAACGCACGCGGGAATGTTGGCGCGGCAGAGAGATGAGAAATGAACAGACAGAGCAAGTATGGCGGTTAAACGCCGGCTACTACTCGGACTCCGACTGGCGCGACGTACGCGGCATATGCCGATTTCTGAAACACGCCACCGTACGGGGCGTGTTCAATTACATTCACTGCCGTGTGGGATATGCGTGCCAAGGACTTCACCACGGCGTTGAGCGCTGGTTGCGCGAAACAATCCCCACGTATTCACACAACAACCATCTCTCTCGCCGTATTCACTTGGAACGAAGGCCGCAGAGGAGGGGAGGGCCGGGCCGGGCACCCGACCAGACCCCGCCAACTAGAACACAGCATATCCTTGGCGCGGCTCGAGCACCACCTTCCTTACAGTTCCGTAAATAAGACCTCCCCTCGCCACGCAGGCAAATGCCGAATGCAGAGCGAAAATGGTTCTGTACACGTCATGCTTCGTACAAACGGATGGTTAACCATAATTAGGGAAGGGGGCTGTGCCTCCAGGACAGCCGGTCCGCGTAGCGCAGCAAAGGATGGCATTCCCAATAAAGGATCTGGACGGGCAATGCGGTGTGTGTGTGTGTGTGCATGTTAATACTGTGCACACACATCAAAGAGATATCAGCATCGCTGCTGATGTGTTCAGGGATGTTTGACCCCGGGAGTGAACACGCAATGGGGGGCTTCTTCGCTCCACAGCATTGGGTCCCTCAACCTCCCGTGTCACTTCCATTAAACCGAGCCCTTTCCGTAGCCCCCCCCCCCTACCGGTGCCAGCGGCGCCATGCTCACACAGGCCGGAACTGGGCTGAGCAGCTGAGCAGGGCGCGAAGGATGCACGACTGCTCATTCAGCTCCAGGAACGGGCAACCCCTTCGCACCGTGCATCGCTCATAAACTGCTTCCGGCCCCAAAACGGGGCCCAACCAACCAACGCCCAACCCATCCGCCTCGAGACCCCTTTCCTTCCGCTGACTAGGGGCCATGATGCTGTTCGCACGCGCAACAGCGATAACGGCAAACACCGCCAACAACAAGAACAACCGCGCACACACACATGCATAAGAACACACTCCCTTCTTTATCGGTGCTGTAGCTGTTATTGTTGTTATTGTTGTTATTGATGCTGTTGTTGTTGTTGTTCATGTTAGCGACGTTTTCCTTTTGTAGCTGGTGTTTCCAAACGGCACACGCGTAACTCAACACCACCCGCAGCGGCGGCACTCTGCAAATAGTCGAACGAGACGTACCGTACGGCTGGACGTCGTCTTCACAACAGCACTGCCAAAGCACAGCCGCAGCAGCCGCAGCGACACGACAACCCAGCCACACCCACCTCGTCACCATCACCACCACCACCGCACCGATAACCCGATAGCCGGCAGCGTTTTAGGAACACCCCCTCCTTGTAGCTGCAGAGTCGCCACCGTCACAGAGGTATGCGGATGGTTCCCAAGCGGATGCGGAGGAGCAGCAATACAACACCTCCACACACACCGGAATAATAGTAACGCCACAATGGACGGGGACGGTGACAGCCCGCTGCCTTCAGAAGAACAAACACGTGGGGACGGGCGACCTCAACCCCAATGGCAAGTTGGCAATAACGCAGCAGCAGTAGCCGTATTATTAACAGCACCAACAGCAGTGCAAGCTAGAACAGAACGTGAACTCATCATCACCATCCGTCCGTCGTCGTCATCATGAAGTTGTGTTCCATTCCAGCACTCATGATGCTGCACCATGTGTACACACCATCATGACCGCGCTCCACATCGTGCAGCACATCACCACACCTCGACACGTCGTCGTCACACACACCACGCGCCATTATACGACCATAATATCGTCAGCGCCACCCGTGCCCCCCTTAACAAACAAAGCAATGATGCTTCTTAACGTAATGACATCAACGCAAACGGACTGTCGTACTAACTAACTGCTTCTAATAAAACAGTCGCACCAGTCTATAGATGTCACTGTCGTAAGCTCAGCCTTGCTGGTATTATAACGAGCGCGTGCACACACACACGCACGCATACCCCGGTCATAGAGACCGACATACAGGTAAAGCATGCCGGCCAAAGGCTGCTGCTGCTATTGCTGCTGCTGCGCCTCGCTGGCTATTGCCGCCACCACCAACCGCATCATGCTGCCGTCGCCGTACCCAGCACCAGCTTCTCCGTGGTTCGCACACAAACGCCTCCGACCAGACCGCCCCACCGCCAACACCGCTTCACAACGCGCCGTGCGGAGGACCTCTTCCCGCGTGCCGCGACACAACAACCCGCTCCACATACCCTCTGCATCACCACCCAGACAGGGCAAGTCGCAGACAGCTTCCGCCACCACCTTCCCTCCTCCCTATCCCGCCCCCCTTCGTCGCATCACCGCAGGTGGCCATATGTGCTAGGTTTCAATCTTATGATGTAAATCATAATTCAACAGACCTCCATCGCAAAGTGTTCTGAGTGGGAGCGGAAAACTCTCCCCCTCCAACCCTCCAACCAGTTTCCACCGTGCTTGTGTATTCGGCCCCCGGTTCGCCAGCACCAAAAGGGGAATATGCGGTTTACCACCCTCTCCCAACCCGGCTACCCACACCTCCCCCTCTCCGCTTCCTCTTCCGCTTCGCGAGTAACTCCCCACCACCGCGACCACAATCTACTGCAAGCTGCAAAACCGGGAAATTGCTTCCCCCCTCGCCAGCTCGTTCTCTCCCCTTATTCTCCCCCCTCTTTAGGCCTGCAAGCCGGTCTCGTCTCCGAAGCCCTTCTGGGGGAACCCCCCACCTTAACCGCACGCACCGACCCGCGCATACACTAAACACCATAGTCGCACCGTCTCCTGCAAACACACTCCCACCCCCCATTTGGCAACCAGCTCACTGCCGGTAAGGGTAGGGGGACGCGGAGACACGGGACACACACAAAACACACACACACACATATGTGGGCATTTAAACAGACGGAGCGCCGTAGACAAAACATGCTGTCACGTCCGCGACCTCGAAGGGTTTTGCTGGTTCACCCGCGTGCACCACAGTGTTCAGAAGCAGCTGCACGCGTGCACGTATTTATGTATGTATGTATGTTTTAGCGTGTGTGTCTTTGCTTGTGCACACACAAGCAGGGTTCTTTAGGAGCCAGGCAGGAAGGCGGGGCGGACGGGTGGAGGTTCACCTCCGCAATAAGAACTTATTCATACTCCAGCCCCTAGCACTTCCCCTTCTTTCACCCCCCCTCTAGCACGACACCCCCCCACGGGAGGACACTCCTCACATCACCAACGTCAACAGCTCGCGAGCCATTTCCGCTGTCCGCAAAACGCCCCGACAGTCCCGACATGAATCTTAACCCTCCCGCCCCTCCGCTCTTCGTTCGGCGTCAGACCCGTTACGGCGTCAGACCGCATTCGCGGCCCCCATCGCCCTTCTCTACACCACCACCACCTCAATGATATGTCAATACACAGATCATCACCATCACCACCTGCATCATTGGAAGAGGCGGATCGCACATCGCGGCGCCTGGCCCCATAGCCACACAACCGCAAACCACCGGGGGAGGTGGTTTGCCGTGTCCACCCCCTCAACCCCGACCTGCCGAAACACAAATCGTCCGTTACCGCTATCGCACGCATAGACCTCGAGTGTTGATTAGTTTCCAGCACCGCCACGGAGGTTCGACGGAGACCCCCAATGCTGCCATCCACCCATCCGTTTATCCATTCCCGGACCCCCATAACCCCCCTCATCATCAGCCCGTTCTCTCTCTCTCTCACTCTTCATCTTTTGGGGCCCCGCAACAACTTCTCATTCATCCGCACAAACAGCAAACAGCAGCAGCAGGAGGATCAACATGAAGAGGAGATGGAAAACCCGCACTACCCGGGTTTCCCCACCCCTTACACACATAAAGACGAAGTCAGCAACACCCTCCACAAACCTGCCCCCACCCCAGCCCTCGTAAACCTCTCGCGCAATCGTGGAAACCGTTCTCGCATCTCTCCTGCCACTGCGGATCTCCCCCAACCGGGGTGGGGGGTTCCCAGCCCCCTGGGGACTGACATACGGACAGACAAACACACCCCACATCGGTCCTCCATCCACCTCCCCCGCCACAACCCCATAAGCGCTCTTCAATGCGCAGCCCGCTCTGCCAGCCCCCTCAACCCCCGCTGGTGAAAAGGCCGAGATGAGGGCACGATCCCCTCGCCCGTATGAGGCCCTCGACCCCTCCCCCTTCCCCTCCTCCTCGGCAGCCTCCTCTTTCACTCTCTCGCCCTCACCTCTCTTCCTGTCGGACCACACACTCCGCTCCCCATGGCACTCCCCCGCTCTCCGCCCTCACTCCCAGTCACCACCCCTTCAGCACTTTTGCTCACGCGGACGAGTACATCTGCGCGCTGCCGGCCCCCCCACCCTGCTGCGGCTGCTGCGGCTGCATGCGAGCCTGCTGCTGCATGGGCGACTGCGGACTACCCTGCGGCGGCTGCGGCGGCTGCAACGACGGCTGTTGCGGCTGCGGCTGCTGCAACGGCGGCCCGCCCACCAGCGGCCCCTGTCCCACAATCGATCCACCTCCACCGCCTGCGGGAGCTCCGCCAAGTCCACCCCCACCCCCACCCCCACCCCCGCCCTGCGCTGCAGCCTGCAGCGTTGCAGCGCCCGCTGACGTCGATGATACGGCCGACACCGACGGTACGGCACCCCCTTGCATACCGCCCCCGGTCGTACGGGGACTGGCCCCATGTCCCATGGGAGAGGGGACCTGCGGTACGGCTCCCATAGGGCCCCCCGGGACGCCGCGGCGGCTGACCTGGGAGGGTCGGCGGTCCATGGCGCCGCCGCCGCCAACACTTCCTGGCGTCAGCATACCGCCCTGCTGCTGCTGCTGCATCTGCTGCTGTTGTTGCATCTGTTGCTGCATGTATTCGAATTTCTCCATGGATCCAAAGGATCCACCCGCCATGGAATCCATTTCCCGGTCATCCACCTGTGTTGGGGGAGGTGTGTGTGTTTTGTGGGGGGGGGCCCCGAGGTGAGGTGAAGGGGGGGCTAGACGAACCACAAACGTGGCGGCGGGAGGTGAAAGAGGGGGGAAGGCTCAGATCACTCAGTACACCACACCCGTACCCACACCCGTACCCACACCCCTACCCACACGCACCTGCTGCAGCATGGCGTTGAGGTGGGTGAGGATCTCGTCAAAGGAGGGTCGCGCCTGCGGGGAGCCGCTCCACGCGGACTGCGCCAGTACCACGTAGCCCGCGGGTGCCGTACCGGGGAACTTGGGCCGCAGACCCCGCATCACCACCTGCAGCAGGACGAGGGGGAGGGGGGGAGGGGGGGGAGGGGGGGGAGGGGGGGGAGGGGGGAAAAGGGAGGGTGTGTCCTGAAGTTTTTGAAATGTTCAACATTGGAATTTTCCCATATAAGTAATCAAATAATTATTTGCGACAAGCCATGACATTTGTACATACATACATACAGACCTGTACGCGCAAACACACGATGGAGCGAAAACACAAATACACACACTCCCTCTCTTAGCCCGCACTCCCCCCGCCCGGCCCCCTCCGGCTGCGCACCTCCTCCACCAGCTGCTGTTGCTTCATGTTGCCGTACGGTCGTTGCCCCGTGTACATCTCCCACATGAGAATACCGAACGCTGCACGTCGTGACCGTTGTGACCGTTATATTTCGCCATTGGGGGCGGGAGAAAGGGAGGCGAGGAATCATCAACTCATATGCAACATGCAACATGCAAAAAGAGCAGGGTGAGGGGGAAGAAAAAAAGAAGGGTGAAACCGATGGGGCCCAGGGGTTCGGAAACATACCGCCCAGCCCGGCCGACCCCCGGGAGGGATGAAGGGCTCTTTCCCCTCCACCACTACCTCCACCCTACCCGGCATCTGCCTTACTCTATCTGTGGTCCATCTTAACCCCCCCCCCGCTTTACCCCACCACCACCACCACCACCGTTCTGGAGGAGGGAGGGGAAAGGGGAGAAAGACGAACCACACACACACGATTGAAGCTGCTGCCAGGGACGGGAGCCCGGCGTCGCCCTCTAGCGCCGGGTGGTGTGCGATCCTGGACGATGTGACACCTCTCCGGACACCACTTCGATACAGAAAATACACCGAAGACAGCTGTTAACAAATGTCATTTCTCGTACCACTAGTTTCCTAGATCCCAAAACTGTGGTGCGACGACGATACAGCCCGGAACAGCACACACACCTGCACACATACACGCTCTCATACACACACACACACCCCGAACATACAGACATACAGACACCCCCTCTTACCGTACACATCCACGGAGCTGTTGACCTTCTTATTGCAGATGAGGGCCTCGGGGGCCACGTAAGCTGCCGTACCGCAGCTGTTGAAGGGGAAGGAAGCGCACGTGTCGTCGTCCTCGACCCTGAGGCCGTCAGGACGGGTGGGGGTGGGGGTGGGGTCGTTGGGTGGCGGAACTGCATTATAACGATATAATATGATAAGTTGCAAAAGCGAAAAAGATGTAATTCTACCGTTTCTTTCCGCACATACATACGTCCAACACACACCAACAACAACTGCCGTACGAGACCCGGGATGCGGGGGGCCATGAGCTCATGTCCCACACGGACCCGGCCCATGTTACCCGCCGGGCCGCCAACAGGTCTCCCTCAGCACCGCACCGCACCGCACCGCGCCAGCCGGGTGACTGAATGACGCCCCCCCCTTTCCACAACCCCCTCCGTCCCTCTCCACCCTCCCTCCACACACACACACACACACACAGACAGACACACACAGACACACACAGACAGACACACACAGACAGACACACACAGACAGACACACACAGACACACACACATATTCCCCTCCCCCCTCTCTCCCCATCCTCACCCCCACCCCCACCTGCTCAGTCCAAAGTCGGAGACCTTGGCAGTGAAGCCCCGGAAGTCGATGTTGGAGCTCTTGAGCAGCACATTGGCGGGCTTGATGTCGCAGTGGACCACCCCCATGCGGTGGAGGTAGCCGCACGCGGAGGCGATCTCGATCAGCGTCAGCAGCAATGTGCGCATGTTCACCTGGGGAAAGAGGAAGGCAAAGGGGGAGGCGGGAGGCGGGAGGAGGGAGGGGCGGAAGGGTGTGTATACAAGGGGAGTGAGGGCGGTGTCACTTGTCGACAGCAGTTTCCTTCTTTTGCATTTATTTACTCTCCCTCTTCTTCCCACCCAACCACCCACCCAACCACCCCCTCTTGGTGGGCCTGCACTTGCCTTCATGGGCTGCTGTCGAGCCCTCTCCGCCAGCTCCGCCGCCGCGGCGCCATCTCCCGCCCCCGCCGCCGCCGCAATGACCGGGTTGGGGATCATGAAAATGTTGTTCTTCAGCGCGTTGGATAAATTACCCAGGTCGCAGTACTCGATTACCTGGCGGGGGGGGGGTATTGGGGGGGGAGGGGAGGGGAGGGGAG
>NW_003307547.1:2125189-2126812 GCF_000143455.1 Volvox carteri f. nagariensis | reverse complement strand
GAGAGGGGGGGATATGACTGCGTGATCCTTTCCCCCGCACGTCCCCCATATCTCCCCCCCTTACTCCGTACACATGCACATACACATGCACATGCACATACACACACGCACACGCACCTCTAGGTGACACGTCTTATCCTCCATGGTCAGCAGGTACTTGTAGGCGGGGGAGTTGAGCACCGAGGGGATGTTGTACCGGTGTACGGTGGTGTTCAGGAGGTCGCGAACCAGCACGTCCGTGAGGCAGTTGTAGGCCTTAGGGGAGGGAGGGGGGAACGGCGGGGGGTGGGAGGCAAGGGGGGGAGGGGGTAAACACGAACGAGTGAAGGTGCTGCCAGGGCAAGGGGGGGGGGGGAGGAGGGAGAAAAGCGGCAGGTGTGCGGGGATGGCGTGGGAGGGGGTGGGAGGGGGTGGGGGAAAGCCAAATAGCGCCGGGAGATGCTTACGTCCAAAAGGTCAACGTAGGGGCCGTGGGCTGCGTTGAGCTGGGTTGGGTTGAGGTGTGTAGGAAGTCATAAACCACAAGATGCAAAAGAACACATCAACTTCCTCCCCCCCCTTCCTCGCCCCTCTCACCTGCCCCCCGCCCTCCCCCCTCTCACCTGCCCCCCGCCCTCCCCCCTCTCACCTGCACAATGTTGGGATGCGACAGCGCCGACAGAATGGCAATCTCGTGCGCATTCTTCATCACCATCTTCTCGTTTTTGCCGTCGTCACACACCACCTTGACGCCCACCACCAGCCCCCGCCACAGGCCCCGAAACACCTTCGCAAACCCGCCCTCACCCAGCAGCCCCGTGATCTGCAGGTCCGTCATGGTAGTGTTCTAAACAGAGGGACACACACGGCACAGGGCAGAGGGCGCGGTGGAGGGGAATTAATCGCGGTGGTGGTGGGAGAGAGCAAAAGAGAAGTTCAGATCCGAGGGGGGGGGGTCGAACTGAAATATCAAACAAAAGGAATGGAAAAGCATACGCGAGAAATGCAAAAAAAACACGATCAACTGTCACCGTTTTTCAAAAAACCCCTCTTCAAAAATCGAAATTCCCGCCCCAAAAACCCTGGAAGCAAAAATAAAAAAACACAAATCGCTTCCCCAAACGCCCCCCCCCTACACCTCCCTCTCTTCCACACACTCCTAGTCCTAGACCTGCTATTATGCTACTTTTATTTATACCTACATTATGGAAGTCCATGGACGAGCGGATTCTCTTCTGGTTGAGCTTCTCCGTGAGCCCGGTGACCAGGGCGCCCGTGGACGACCTGGACTGCGTGTACATGAAGCTGTCCCCCGACAGGCTCACACCCAGGCTGTCCGAGCGGCCGATGGATCCGCCCGCCCCCGTCAGGATGCCGCTCATGGAGCCGCCCTCGCTCATCATGGAGCCGCCGGCGGTCTGAGTCAAACTGGCTGTCTGCATGGTCTGTATGTACGTACATACGTACGTGTGTATGTATGTGTATGTATTGACGTACGTGCAGGGGGGATGGGGGGAGTTTTGGGGGGGGTGGGGGTTGGAGGGCGAAGTGGAGAGGCAGGGAAAACGGGGAGAGGCGGGAGCGTTTTTTGTTTTATCCGCAAAGGAAGAGGGGACGGGAAGGGAAGGGGGGAAGGGGTGCAAA